>NC_135233.1:446931630-447255797 GCF_051348905.1 Ranitomeya variabilis
CCACAACACGACGCAACTGTCGCACGATGGTTGCGACGTGTGTCAATACGTCGCAATGCGTCGCTAATGTTAGTCTATGGGGAAACGCAGACGACTTTGCAGGATGCGTTTTTTTCGCCAAAACGATGCATTGCGACGTATGCAAAAAAACGCTAGTGTGAAAGTAGTCTTAGTGTTAGCCTATGGACTCAAGGGGCCCCTATGCGCCACATACAGGGTCTGCATTCATGGCTTTGCTATATACAATCAGAATAAATCAGAACAGTGCAAAAAAAAAACCCGGACTGCCATTTGTAGCAACAAGCAATGTTGGCTTCCTAAAATGTTAGGCTAGGACTGAAGGGTCATAGACAAAAAATCACTATGAAACCTCTAGCATGAGGCTAATAACTAAGGCTAAGGTGGGTCACTTAATTAAAAAAAAAAAAAAAAAAGAGATATAAACACCATCAGCATAGCAGTTCTTCTCACCAGAGAATGCACCTGGCAAAGAGTGGGAGTATATAAAGCTAAATACTGGGGTTAGTAAGCATTAATTACAGAAGCCTTGTTTCCAGCTTGGTACTTAATCTTTGTATCTAACAGAGAATGGGTCCCCTGTCATCCCACCAAAAAAAAATAGTCAAGCAGAAGACAACTGAAGAACAGGGTCATCCAGCAAGAAGCGCAGCAGCAGCTGGTCAGTGCGTTCTCCGTGGCTTCTGATGACTATTTGCATAACAAGAATGGCAAGGAGAGAATCATGGCCCGTAGGGTCTGCAGGACGAGATAAAGTGAACCCCCGCTGACGGGTCGAACGGAAGATTAGCCCCACTGGGCCATGTAAATTAGATCTCATAGGTTTTGACAGTATCAGCTGCACAAAACTATCAGCATCAAGACCAGAGGCTACAGATTATGTTCGGGGTCTGTAACATCTATTTCTACACTGATCACACAAGTAGAGAAAATGTAGAACAGACTTTCTCACACCTTAACATACAGACGGCGATAATGCCTGGGTCTCACTGTCTGTAGCTGAAGAGAATAATATATAATATTTTATATATATATATATATATATATATATATATATATATATATATATATATATATATATATATATATATATATATATATATATATATATATATATATTTATTGTGAGGCAGTGACCCCTGGTACAGCTAGGAAGCGTAGTGAGGCCATGAGGCTGTAATTAGAATAGTGAAGCAGTGACTGCTTAAAAAGCCCTGTATGGGAGGTGGAGCCGCCTATTCATGATTGTAAATGAGCAGCCCCACGTGACCGCATACAGTGGAAGCCGCGGCCAGACCAGGAAGGAGCGACAGCCAACGAGGGATGCGGGTGAGTATTTTCTGAACAGCGGGGGGGGCGCACAGGGGGTGGGGGGACGGCGGACACATAGATCTTTCATTTAAACACTATTATTCATATCTTCTATGCAGCAAACGCTGCTGCACAGAAGATATGAATCGCGGCTTCAGCACGATGCAGGGGACAGCGCTAAACTTTAGCGCTGTCTCCTGCACGCTCCGTGTGGTACCCACTCGCCACACGGGCGGCACACGTGTGCCGCACGTATGGCCTACGTGAGCACACGGACACGGATAACTCCGGTACCGAATTTTCCGGTACCGGAATTATCTGGACGTGTGGGACAGCCCTTATGTGTACCCGGCTGCACTCCAGAGGATAAAGAGTGCAGTGCGCTGAGTGAGAGACTTGTTACCAGTGTGCGGTCACCCAGGGAAACTGGACAGAGGGAAGTTCGGCCTGTGTATTGACTGCATCATATAGCCATGCATTATTAATGGACTGTATGAAGAAGCTGTATACTATATTGACTGTGTTAAGTAACACAATAAAAGAACGTTTTGTTTGAACTTGCTTGGGTCACTGCCGTTTCACTGTGTATGGTCCTACCGCTGCATCACAATCTACTATATAATTGTCTAAGGGTCACTTCCGTCTTTCTGTCTCTGTCACGGATATTCATTGGTCGCGGCCTCTGTCTGTCAAGGAATCCAAGTGGCTGATTGGTCTCGCCAGCTGCCTGTCATGGCTGCCACGACCAATCAGCGACGGCCACAGTCTGATTAGTCCCTCCCTACTCCCCTGCAGTCAGTGCCCGGCGCCCGCTCCATACTCCCCGCAGTCAGTGCCCGCTCCATACTCCCCTCCAGTCACCGCTCACACAGGGTTAATGCCAGCGGTAACGGACCGCGTTATGCCACGGGTAACTCACTCCGTTACCGTCGCTATTAACCCTGTGTGACCAAGTTTTTACTATTCATGCTGCCTATGCAGCATCAATAGTAAAAAGATCTAATGTTTAAAATAATTTAAAAAAATAAATAATTATATACGCACCTTCCGCCGCCTTTCCCACTCCTCGCGACGCTCCGGTGACCGCTCCATGCAAGCGGCAGGTTCCGGTGCCAAGGATGGTATGCGAGAAGGACCTTCCATGACGTCACGGTCATGTGACCGCGACGTGATCACAGGCCCTGCGAGAAGGACCTTCCATGACGTCACGGTCATGTGACCGCGACGTCATCACAGGTCCTGCGCTCATACCAACCCTGGGACCGGAAGCTGACGCGTGCACCGCACACAGGGCCAGGACTTCAGCGGGCCTTCGGAGGGTGAGTATATGTTTATTTTTTATTTTAAGTCTGTATACTACGTGGCTCTGTGCTGTATACTACTTATGTGGTTGTGCAATATACTACTTATGTGGCTGTGCAATATACTACGTACGTGGCTGGGCAATATACTACGTGACTGGCCAATATACTATGAGGACATGCATATTCTAGAATGCCCGATGCGTTTGAATCGGGCCACCATCGTTCGTGTGTGTGTGTGTGTGTGTGTGTGTGTGTGTGTGTGTGTGTGTGTGTGTGTGTGTGTGTGTGTGTGTGTGTGTGTGTGTGTGTATAATATATATATATATATATATATATATATATATATATATATATATATATATATATATATATATATATATATATATATATACATATACACATATATACATATATACATACATACATACATACAAATTATATATATATATATATATATATATATATATATATATATATATATATATATATATATATATAATCTTATTTATTTTTTTGTTTGTTTCCTGAACCCAATATAACATTACAATAACTATAATGAGTCAATTATGCTCCTAAACTATTACCCACAGCTATCTCTCCCGACTCCCCATATACAGGAGTGTTCTGCTCGGCTGAATATTTTTGTACTCCCCATGGAAGTGACGATGCCAGAGAAGTCTCGTCTGCCG
The DNA here is from genome assembly GCF_051348905.1 of Ranitomeya variabilis. Lineage (NCBI taxonomy): Eukaryota > Metazoa > Chordata > Amphibia > Anura > Dendrobatidae > Ranitomeya > Ranitomeya variabilis. Next base: position 446,934,953 of record NC_135233.1, read on the forward strand.
GACTGGCCTCTCAAATTCAGCCGGTGATGACCGGGGGAGAGTCAGGAGTCCCCGGTACACAAGAGACAGTCCACCGATTCCACCAATATTGCACATTTGGCCAACTTCAGTCCAATATATTTGGCAGCCTTTAGCCCTTTCATTGCCCCTCGGTCTAAGGAACTATTCATTGATGGATAATTCCAATATATACACAGTAGCTCCAACCCAGGCCACAGAGAGGCCTGTTTTGTAGGAAAGATACATATGCATGAAGACGTGATCAGAACTGAGCTATTATAATGCTGTTTTGGCATTGCTCATGTCTTAGATGTGGTAGGTCACATTTAAAAGGTATTTCCATCTTTTAGTGATGTCTATCACCATCAATGAGAGAGGTTTGGACCTCTACATATTCTAAAGATGCTATATACCTCATATAACTGAGCTCAGGTAAGTGTTCATTTCTTCTCTATGGGGAGAGCGAAGTAAGCGGACTTGAGAATTTTGAATGCATACAAAAGGATTGGCAATTAAGGCTACTTTCACACTAGCGTCGGACGACGCATGACGAATTGCGACGTACCAACGCTAGCAGTGAATGCGCCGCACAACGGGGGCAGCGGATGCTGTTTTTCAACGCATCCGCTGCCCCATTGTGAGGTGCGGGGAGGCGGGGGCGGAGTTCCGGCCACGCGTGCGCGGTCGGAAAAGACGGGAATGACGCACCAAAAAGCGTTACAAGCAACTTTTTTGGTGGCGACGGTCCGACGCAACCGTCGCACGACGGTTGCAACATGTGGCAATGCGTCGCTAATGCAAGTCAATGGAGAAAAACGCATCCTGCAAGCACTTTTGCAGGATGCGTTTTTTTTCTCCAAAACGACGCATAGCGACATGCAGTGCACGACGCTAGTGTGAAAGTAGCCTACATTCAATCTGCACAATCCTTATCGGGAGCCATCATGCACATTAGAAGATCAGTAGGTCTGGATGACTTATCTAATGTGTATAGAGAACATAAATATGAAGAGGCCGTCACCCATGGTTTTTCCATTAAGTAGCACCCTAACTGCCCGCTTTGCTGGAGAACCACAGTTCATTCCATGGGACACATACAGTATAAGTTCAGCACTGCAGCCCCATAATTTTTATGAATTGTTTCCCCAACATACAAGTCCCCACCAATAATAAAGTTATGTCACAGCCTGGAAATATGCGATTGCTTTAAAAGAGAAATACCCCTTTAATAAGCTCATCTGCTAATATCATTGATATCACAAAACAAGTTCATGTGTTTATTAAAGCTCAGAAAATCAGCAGTGTTGTCAGATGGCTGTATTTTTAGTACGGTATATATTTTTTTGACATTTGACTCAATCTTGAGCCATGGCAACTTGGTGGATTAACGATCTGTAGGAAGATCTTGTGCAAGCCTAGATAGGTCCACCGGGGTCTTCGCCGCTGCTGCTGGTCTTCCTCTTCTTCTGGTCCTTTTGTTCTTCTGATTATAATATCCTTCTCCAGTGATTGCTCTCTCAGTATGAAGTGTTTAAAGCAGGAAAGTCGTAGTTGGTGATTCTTGCTTTGAGTGACATGTCTGGCTTGATTTGTTCCTAAATTGATTTGTTTGTTCTGTTACCTACCAAGTTATATTATTATTACTACATTCTTACTGTAGCATTGTTATTATTATTACTGTATTATACAGTAAATATTTAACCTTTAGTTTCACAGTAACAAAAGGACATAGTTAATTCAGATGACTCTCCGCCACATTATAGAGGCCTATAGGGACTTTGCATACATATTGTCTTACATGCTCGTGGCTGTACGCTGAGAACTTTTATAATGGATGTGTAAAACAGGCAGTCCTGATGGGTCCCGGCAGCAGTTGGCAGCCCCTCTCAGAAGACCAAAGCCATGTAATAAATAGCATAGAAAAGAAATATACAGATTATCTGTAGCTATGTGCCACAAACAGCTTCGGGGGGATATATTACATCTGTCATTCTAGTATTTACATTTATCATGGATGCAACAGGAGTTAAGTTCATGACATCAAAGCAACTGCTGCAAACCAAAAATCTGATACCCTAACTTTCTCTACAAAACCTCATTATTCATTGGTTGTAAAGGCCCCGTCAAACATAGCGATTTACCAACGATCACGACCAGCGATACGACCTGGCCGTGATCGTTGGTAAGTCGCTGTGTGGTCGCTGGGGAGCTGTCACACAGACAGCTCTCTCCAGCGACCAACGATCAGGGGAACGACTTCGGCATCGTTGAAACTGTCTTCAACGCTGCCGAAGTCCCCTGCAGCACCCGGGTAACCAGGGTAAACATCGGGTTACTAAGCGCAGGGCCGCGCTTAGTAACCCGATGTTTACCCTGGTTACCAAAAAAAACAAACAGTACATACTCACCATCTGATGTCCGTCAGGTCCCTTGCCGTCCGCTTCCTGCTCTGACTGAGTGCCGCCGTACAGTGAGAGCAGAGTGCAGCGGTGACGTCACCGCTGTGCTGTACTTTCACTTTCACTTTGCGGCGCTCAGTCAGTGTGGGAAGCAGACGGCAAGGGACCTGACGGACATCAGATGGTGAGTATGTACTGTTTGTTTTTTTTTACATTTACGCTGGTAACCAGGGTAAACATCGGGTTACTAAGCGCGGCCCTGCGCTTAGTAACCCGATGTTTACCCTGGTTACCAGTGAAGACATCGCTGGATCGGTGTCACACACACCGATTCAGCGATGTCAGCGGGACCTCAACGACCAAAAAACGGCCCAGGCCATTCCGACACGACCAGCGATCTCGCAGCAGGGGCCGGGTCGCTGGTACGTGTCACACAAAGCGAGATCGCTACTGAGGTCGCTGTTGCGTCACAAAACTTATGACTCAGCAGCGATCTCGCTAGCGATCTCGCTATGTGAGACGGGGCCTTAAGTTCACACATTGAGGATTTGATGCAGATCCTGTTGCAGAGGCTGATGTCTGTCCACCCTCTGTTTGAAGACTTCCACTGAAGGAGAACTCACGTCTCGTGGCTGCCTGCTCCACTCATTGACCTCCCTCACTATCAAAAAGTTTTTTCTAATATCTAATCTGTATCTTCTCCCTTTCAGTTTCATTCCATTGTTTCTCGTATTTCCATGTTCAAATGAGAATAATGATGATCCCTCTACACTGTGACATCCCTTCAGATATTTGTAGTGATATTAAGTCTCCATTTAGCCTTCTTTATTGCAAGCTAAACATTCCCAGATCCTTTAATCGTTCCTCGTCGGACATACTTTGCAGTCCGCTCACCATTCGGATTGCTTTTCTCTGAACATGCTCCAGTTTTTCAATGTTTTTTTTAAAACATGGTGCCCAGAACTGGACACAGTATTCCAGATGAGGCCTGACCAAGGCCTTTATGCACCCTGTAAATATAGTGCACAAATCGGCCATCATAGAAGTCGTCGTGGAAATTTACTACACCTCTAGGCCACCCTGTGCATATAGTTAACAAATGGGCCATCATAGAAGTATGCTACACCAACAAGTCACGATGGATATATACTACACTACCGAGCCACCATAGCTACACCATACTACACCTCGCTAGTAAACAACCCTGGATGTCTACTATACCACTAGGCCACTGGGATGTATTACTTCACCACTAGGCCACCAGGGATAATATTTTCTCATTAGGCTTCTCGCGCTGGTGGTTTTTTGTTTTATATGATGTGAACCAATGCAGAGACCCGGAAGCACAAACTATATTAGAAGGATGCTTATGATTCGGGTCATTGCAGAAAGCTGGAATCTGTCGTTTTGCACATTTTGGAGATTATATTAGCAGCCCTTGTAGTTTAGGTTCATTGCTCTACTTATCCCTAGATGTCGGTGTGGTGGAGAGAGGCACTTCGGTCTCTTACTGTCACTTGGAATGTGACTTCTCATCCATCCATTGTCCTCATGTGTGCAGTATGATTCCAGCTCTGAGGTCGGGTGGTGACAGCCTCATATTCAGCAGAAACAACGTCTGCAGCCCTACAATGTGGAATCATGTAAAAAAATAAAATCCCAACATGTCCCAGTGGAGACACAAAATCTCTGCAGGCGTCATTCCCCTGAAATTCCCCATAACTGGAGAATCACAAAACATGGAAGATTAATGTCAACTGGTGCAGCGAGACGGGAGCTGGGATTCATTACAGGGGACAATTTATATAGAAAATGTGCCCTAATTAAAAAAAGCCTTCGCTGGGAATTCTAGAAAACTTTCACTTTTTTTTTTTTTTAACAAAATCTAATTTTGATACATTTTAGAAAAGGGTTAATTCCTCTATTTTACTGCTTTGATTCGGAAAATAGGTGTAACAATGTGACATGCGAGGTGCACAGAAATGTACTCCTGGGATGCAAGACGGCGAAGTCATGGGAGGGGGATGCAGGACGGAAGTCATGGGAGGGGGATGCAGGACGGAAGTCATGGGAGGGGGATGCAGGACGGTGAAGTCATGGGAGGGGGATGCAGGACGGAAGTCATGGGAGGGGGATGCAGGACGGAAGTCATGGGAGGGGGATGCAGGACGGAAGTCATGGGAGGGGGATGCAGGACGGAAGTCATGGGAGGGGGATGCAGGACGGAAGTCATGGGAGGGGGATGCAGGACGGAAGTCATGGGAGGGGGATGCAGGACGGAAGTCATGGGAGGGGGATGCAGGACGGAAGTCATGGGAGGGGGATGCAGGACGGAAGTCATGGGAGGGGGATGCAGGACGGAAGTCATGGGAGGGGGATGCAGGACGGAAGTCATGGGAGGGGGATGCAGGACGGAAGTCATGGGAGGGGGATGCAGGACGGAAGTCATGGGAGGGGGATGCAGGACGGAAGTCATGGGAGGGGGATACAGGACAGTGGTGAACAAGCCCTAAGGCTAAGTGCACACGTTGCAGAATTGCCGCGGACATTTCCGCGCCAATTCCGCAACTCCTGCCGCGGGTATATCGCATGCGGAATTAGCGTGAGTTTTCCCGCTAAACACTAGCGTTTTACAAGCGTAATTAGTTTGCAGAATGCTAGCGTTTTCCAAGCGATCTGTAGCAACGCTTGGAAAATCGATTGACAGGTTGGTCACACTTGTCAAACATAGGAGGATAATAACTTCACATGATCTAGACTATATACTTCTCTTAATACATACTAGAACTGTTTGCCTTTTTTGCTGCTGCATCACACTATTGACTCATGTGCAGTCTGTGATTTATTAGTATACACAAGTCTTTTTCACACCTGCTGCTGCTTAGTTCTATTCCTCCCATCCTATAGAAGTCATTTTTGTTTTCCTTGCCCAGATGTAGAATCTCGCATTTCTCACTCTTAAATACCATTCTATTATTCGCTGCCCATTGTTCAACTTATCCAGATTGTTCGGAATCCTTTCTCTGTCTTCTCTAGTGTTAGCTATCCCTCCTAGCTTTGCATAGTCTGCAACTTTGATTAGCTTACCTACAGTTCCCTTATCCAGATAATTTATAAAAATGTTGAACAACACTGGGGCCAGGACAGAGCCTTGTGGTACCCCACTTGAAACACTTTTCCAACTGGATGGGAAACCATTTATTACCACTCTTTGAGTACGATCACTGAGCCAGTTATGAATCCACTTAACCATAGCCTTATCAATCTCATACTTGGTCATTTTTTCAATAAGGATAGTATGAGATACTTTATCAAATGCTTTGCTGAAGTCAAGATATACTATATCTACCGAATTTCCCTGAGCCACCCAGTCAGTGATAACATCAAAGAAGGAAATTTGATTAGTCTGGCATGACTTGTTTGCTACAAACCCATGCTGGCTCTTCTTAATTACTGTATTCACATCCAAGTACTTACATACATGTTGCTTAATAATTTGTTCAAATATCTTTCCTGGTATAGAAGTAAGGGCACATACTGGACTAGGGCACATACTGGTGATATATCTGGTGTATGAACACAGACAGGGGATATAGCTGGTCTGTGGGGCACAGACTGGTGATATATCTGGTATATAAGACACAGAATGGAAATATATCTGGTATATAAGATACAGATTGGAAATATATCTGGTATATAGGGTGGTGATATATATGGTGTATAGGGCACAGACTGGGTAACTGCATCTCTGACACAATAAGCAGGAGCTTGGTATATCATGCCTGGCACATACTTCTGTATTAGATATATGGTGCACAGAATGATTATATATCGGGTATGTAGGGAACAGACTGGACATAATGTTTCTGACTAAGAAATATAGATATTTTATACCAGACACATACAGGGCACAGAACATTGGAAACATTGGGCATGACCTGGTTTACTTAAAGTTATAATGTAGCTTAGAATAGGCTTTTGTTTTTTATTAAAGGGACAGACCAAATATATAGGCATTACACAGTAGCTGTAGAGCTATGGGAAGTCTATCCAGCGCTTTAAGCCCTGGGAGATTTCATCTAATATAATTAGCTCGCAAAAAAAGAAAAACTCATAACAGAAGCAAATCCTGGCGGACAGTGGCTTGTGTCCCTGGGGGTCCCAGCAAGGAAACTGATATCTATTATACAGATACCCGACACCTTGGGCAGGACATAAATGGAGATAATGCCTGTATTCATAGCCTCAAATAGCAGGAAAAGGATAATAGTAGCCAACTATTTGCAAGCCAACAAGGATACAATTAGATGCACCATCTGCCTGTGCATCAATCTTACCTGAATATTTCCTGCTCCTTGTGAAAATGTGTCAGCACTTAAGATTCAACCTGTGTTATGAGCCCGAAGTAAATGGTCTGAGACTACAAGTCCCAGAATTCTTCTGCCCACCAAAACATGTACGGTATGTATCGCAGATTAAAAAATACTTAGAAGCTGGCAACAAACACCGTGCATGAGAGGAGTAGAGAAAGTATAGATAATAAAATGGTGTATAGGGCTAAGAAATCCAAAATAAATATTACGGTAATATTCATTCTGCGCTTGTCATTAGATGTTGGATGACATCTCCTACAAACTAGAATTAGAGCTCCCTCAGTGGTTGTCAAACTTTGCCGTGGTCCTGAATACAGGATGTAACCTAGGATCAGTACAGGATCAGTAATGTATTGTATGTACGCAGTGACTGCACCAGCAGAATAGTGAGTGCAGCTCTGATGCATAATACAGGATGTAACTCAGGATCAGTAATGTATGTACACAGTGACTGCACCAGCAGAATAGTGAGTGCAGCTCTGGGGTATAATACAGGATGTAACTCAGGATCAGTAATGTAATGTATGTACACAGTGACTGCACCAGCAGAATAGTGAGTGCAGCACTGGGGTATAATACAGGATGTAACTCAGGATCAGTAATGTATGTACACAGTGACTGCACCAGCAGAATAGTGAGTGCAGCTCTGCGGTATAATACAGGATGTAACTCAGGGTCAGTACAGGATCAGTAATGTATGTACACAGTGACTGCACCAGCAGAATAGTGAGTGCAGCTCTGGGGTATAATACAGGATGTAACTCAGGATCAGTAATGTAATGTATGTACACAGTGACTGCACCAGCAGAATAGCGAGTGCAGCTCTGATGCATAATACAGGATGTAACTCAGGATCAGTAATGTATGCACACAGTGACTGCACCAGCAGAATAGTGAGTGCAGCTCTGGGGTATAATACAGGATGTAACTCAGGATCAGTAATGTAATGTATGTACACAGTGACTGCACCAGCAGAATAGTGAGTGCAGCTCTGCGGTATAATACAGGATGTAACTCAGGGTCAGTACAGGATCAGTAATGTATGTACACAGTGACTGCACCAGCAGAATAGTGAGTGCAGCTCTGGGGTATAATACAGGATGTAACTCAGGATCAGTAATGTAATGTATGTATACAGTGACTGCACCAGCAGAATAGTGAGTGCAGCTCTGGAGTATAATACAGGATGTAACTCAGGATCAGTAATGTAAGGTATGGTACATGTACATAGAGGCATTACTTTAGTTTTCTCCTTTTTTTTAGGAGAAGATTTCAGCTAAGCTGCATCTCATTACTACAATTTGTATATTGTCTTACATTTCATACATGCACAATTTTTAGTTTTCCATTAAAAGTAATGTCATTATTTTTATGCTCTAAAAAATAAACATTTCTGTGAAGCAGAAGTCTTTCCCCTTCACGATTTATCAGGATCCATACAGAATGCTGGGAATGGGTAGAGTAATTAAGTGATGAATCCACCAAATGTCCTTGATGGATGCGAGATTGTCAGGGAGCTGCAGAAGAAGCGTCTGTTAGCGGAGGACTGCTGTGCCGCCATACTGTGTCAGGGTAACCATGTAATAGCTTCCTGCCAGTGCAGCTAGAAGAATCATTCTATGTACAGAGCATCTCATATGACAAATGTGTAATTAAACAAGAGGTTCATTAACACGTTACAAATTAGATACCTTCTGTCCATTCAACACTCCAAGGACTTCACTGATCCTAATAAAATATAATTATAAATAAAAAATATTATGCTAATATCCATTAACTAAATTATATTATTGTTATTATTATAATGTTATGGTTGTTATGTTATTATATATAATCCCTGATGTGTAGCACTTTCATTTAGCAGGATCATAAGATCAGTAGATAATAGTGAATGCAGGGAATTGTAGCCACAAACGTAGATGCCATGTACAGTTTTAAATCTATCTATCTATCTATCTATCTATCTATGTGCTCCACTCTGTCACTTTATCTATCTACCTCTATAATTTCTCTCATGGCTATCTGTTTATCGTTTATCATAGTGGGGTGTTTTAAGTTGAAAGAAGACCCAAGTCCATCAAGTTCAATCTATACCCTAAAGTGTTGATCCAGAGGAAGAAAAAAATCTGCAGCAGATGCCGGCTCACACAGTAAAGAACCCATAGTCTCACTGTTCACACAGTAAATAACCCATAGTCTCATTGCTCACACAGTAAAGAACCCATAGGCTTACTGCTCACACAGCAGGGTGGATAAAAATCAATGTTTACTTTTAAAGGATTTATTTTATTTATTTAAATCGGATTTTTTTGATTTAAATCGGATTTTTTTCAATAAACTGCTTTTTGAGGAAAATATTTTACCATCCAAAGGTTCTTCCATCATGAGATAAAGCGGAGTTGTTTAACTCAGTAGAATAAAGGCTGTATATGTGTAACATTCACAATGCCATGCTCTTCCAGAGGTTTCTGTAGGATTAGTGGGCAGTTTCTCTCCTATATTATCACAGACGCTCGCTTTACTTACGCAGTTCTCAAAACTGAATTTGACTCCGCAGAGGTCCCAGCCTCTTCTTCACGGCAAAAATGTTACAACATGAACAGAGTTGAGAAAAAGACCTTAATCCTATTTTTCTACAAACCTATGAATACAGAATCAACCCCTTCAGTGCCAAGTCCAAGAAGTTAGACAATATGTTTCTGATTGTTTGGAGTGGAATAGATCTGCACAACACAAGAAGAATGTGAATCTAAGTGTGAGGAGGAGGAAGGGCAAGCAGACAAGAAAATGAAAGTGAAACTTTGAGCACAATACTGCAGCATAGCCACAGACAGACAAGTCTGGATCTGTTTGTGTGTACGATACGATCTGAGGTTTATTACATTCTTTCCTTATAATGGCAGCAGGCCGTAAAAGAGACCCAGTTTGGGAATATTTTAATGAAGCTCCTTCGCCTATCGGTAAGGCAGGCATGCATGCAAAATGTAAACGATGCAACAAAGATGCAAGGCCTGGTGGCGCGAATGAGGCTACATCATGAGAAGTGCGGTGATGAAGATGACTAAAGAAACACTTCTGAAGAGGCAGGATCTTCAGGTTGGTAAACATTTTTATTGAATCCTATTTCTAAAGACTGAACTGTCATGTGTGAGAAAAATTATATTTCTTATTATTACTGCATGTTACTGTCATTTGGTACAGTTATGAAGAAAAACAAATATTCCTTTTGGGGCAGGTGCAGTGATGTATTGTGTACAATAAGCAGAAATTGTATAAACAATAAAATAACAGCATTGACTTTTTTTTGTTTAGGGGAATTCATGGATTCTGGAAACTATCCACCTCCAAGATCACCATCATCCTGTTCTACAGTTTCAGAGTTATCCATCCAGGATAGTGCTTCATTAGCAGCAGCATCATCATCAGACACCCACAGCCACATATCACCATCACCCAAAAGGAAGAAAAAAACCCTTACTTCCTGGAACCACCATAGATAGGTTTGTGATAAGAACTAGCAGATTAGAAAAAGAGTTGATTGATGAAAAAATTGCCCAGTTTATTTATGCAACGAACTCTTCTTTCCGTCTGACTGAGAACCCACATTTCATTAATATGGTTCAGTCACTGAGACCAGGATACAGTCCACCCAGCAGAGCTGATGTTGCAGGGAAACTGCTGGATCAAGTGTATGACAGAGAAATGGAGCAATGTGCAACAGCTCTGGAGGGTAAAATTGTTAACCTAAGTATTAATGGGTGGAGTAATGTCCACAATGATCCTATTGTATGTGCTTGTATAACAACAGAAGAAGGTAAAGTCTTCCTTGCACAAACAACTGATACGTCAGGAAATGCACACACAGCAGAATACTTACAAGAAGTGGCAGTAAAAGCTATAACGACATGTGAACAAAAATTCATATGTCTAGTACGCAGTTTCGTCACTGACAATGCTGCAAACGTATCCAAGATGAGAAGAGATTTAGAAGAGCAGGGAGGGAATACAAAGCTGCTAATAACATATGGTTGCAGTGCTCATTTGCTGCACCTCTTAGCCAAAGACTTAAGTGTTCCAGAAATAAAGGCTAATGTTGTTGAAATTGCTAAATACTTCCGTAATAATCATTTTGCTGCAGCAGCTCTGAAAAGGATGGGTGGAACCAAGCTAACGCTCCCACAAGATGTTAGATGGAACTCTGTGGTGGACTGTTTTGAGCAGTATATCAAAAACTGGCCTATTCTGATGACACATTGTGAAGAAAATCGAGATAAAATAGATGGCACTGTCACGGCCAAAATCCTCAACATTGGACTTAAGAGAAATGTTGAACATATGCTGAGCTTCCTGAAACCAATCTCTCAAGCTTTAAACAAAATACAGAAAAATAGCTGTTTTATTGCGGATGCTGTTGAAATTTGGAAGGAACTGAGTGAACACTTAAAAACAGAACTACACATGGACAGAATTAAATTACAAGCAGTAAACAAACGAATGGGACAAGCACTGACTCCAGCTCATTTTTTGGCAAATATTGTCAATATCCAATATCAGGGTCAAAACCTAAGTGCTGAGGAAGAGGAGTTAGCTATGACATGGGTATCCAGCAATCATCCATCTTTAATGCCAACTATAATAAACTTCAGAGCTAAGGGGGAACCATTCAAGAAATATATGTTTGCTGAAGATATTTTAAGGAAGGTCACACCAGTAAACTGGTGGAAGTCACTTAAGCGCTTGGATTTAGAGACTGTTCAAGTAATGATTTCACTTTTAACAGCAGTAGCTTCTTCTGCAGGCGTTGAAAGAATATTCTCTTCCTTTGGACTCATTCATTCTAACTTGAGAAATCGGTTGGGACCCAATAAAGCAGGAAAGCTTGTTTTTCTTTTCCAGATTATGAATAGGAACAAAGAAGAAGATGATGATGAAGATGACGACAAGTGAGCTACAGAGGACAGCAGGGACAGTAGTATTTAAGTTTTTCATGTGTCGGCTGGGCTGACAGTCTACGTTTCTTAAAATATATATATTTTGTTTAGCCAAATTAGTTAACAAACATGGATGTTTGTTTAAGCAAATAACTTATGCTGTAATGTTGTTATTGTTTCAGTTGAATAAATCTATTTAAATTGTTATTAAGGTCAGGATTATTTTTCCCCTTCCTAAGTACAACAGAACAGTGGTGTCCAAATATGAATGATTAACCCATTAAACTGGGGAGAAAAAAGTAATATAAAAAGTGATTCTAAAAATCTTCATCTACTTGCATGTTAAAGTAGCAAGAACTAGTTTAGGTAGAAACTTTGATTTAAATCACTGATTTAAATCAAGCCTTACTGACAAGTGATTTAAATCGTGATTTAAATCGTGATTTAAATCAGTTAGATTTAAATCAAATCCACCCTGTCACACAGTAAAGAATCCATAGTCTCACTGCTCACATAGTAAAGAATCCAGTCTCACTGCTCATACAGTAAAGAACCCATAGTCTCACTGCTCACACAGTAAAGAATCCATAGTCTCACTGCTCACACAGTAAAGAATCCATAGTCTCACTGCTCACATAGTAAAGAATCCAGTCTCACTGCTTGGACAGTAAAGAATCCATAACCTTAAAGCTCTTAAATTGAAAAATTTATAGTGTCACTGGACGCACAGTAAATCATCCATAGTCTCACTGCTGACACAATAAAGAATCCATAGTGTCACTGCTTGTATAAGTAAGAATTCATAGTCTCACTGCTCACACAATAATGAATCAATAGTCTCACTACTTGCACGGAAAAGAATCGCAGTCCGTGATTATAATTAAACCTTCTTAAGATATAGAGAATGCCTTTGTCATCACTTAAGAATTCGGCGTAAAAAATAAATAAATAAATAAATCATTAAACAGATTTCATTCAGTCTTGTCCATTCATATATTTGTAGATTGAGAAAACTAAGGCTTTGAGGCAATCTAATTACTAACCGAAGAGCCCCAAGTAACCTGTGTTGCTCCTGCAGTTCACCCATTCCTTTTCTAACCTTGGTAACATTGCACCTCCTCTAGATCAGCCATCTACAGTTTCTACCTATCTCTCTCATATCTAGTGATCTTGTATCGATGCATCGGTCTCGCATCGATCTTGATTGTATTTATTGATATCAGATTTCAGTCTAGTTTTTATCTTGTATATCTCATAGCGATCTCTTTATCTTTAGTCTGCCCATTACAAGAAAAAAAAAGGGGGCACAAGGCATCATATGGGTAAATCGCCATTTTTTGGATCATTCAATTTTGGAGAGCTGCCTAAAGGCTGAGTCACACATAACGATATCGTTAACGATATCGTTGCAACGTCACGCTTTTGGTGACGTAGCAATGATCCCGCTAACGATCTCGTTATGTGTGACAGCGACCAACGATCAGGCCCCTGCTGGGAGATCGTTGGTCGATGGGAATGATCAGGACCTTTTTTTGGTCGCTGATCACCCGCTGTCATCATGTGTTCACTTGTAACCAGGGTAAATATCGGGTTACTAAGTGCAGGGCCGCGCTTAGTAACCCGATATTTACCCTGGTTACCATTGTAAAAGTTAAAAAAAAAAAAAAAAAAACAGTACATAGGTTAAAACTGCTGCTTTCGGCAAGAGCGCTGCTAATATGCACGCGCTGCTGCCGAGAGCTTCCCTGCACTGACTGTGTCAGCGCTGGCCGTAAAGCAGAGCACAGGGGTGACGTCACCGCTGTTACGGCCGGCGCTGACACATTCAGTGCACGCCGGCGGGGGATGTGACAGACATCAGAATGTGAGTATGTAGTGTTTTTTTTTTTTTTTACTTTTACAATGGTAACCAGGGTAAATATCGGGTTACTAAGCGCGGCCCTGCACTTAGTAACCCGATGTTTACCCTGGTTACCCGGGTGCTGCAGGGGGACTTCGGCATCGTTGAAGACAGTTTCAACGATGCCGAAGTCGTTCCCCTGATCGCTGGTCGCTGGAGAGAGCTGTCTGCGTGACAGCTCCCCAGCGACCACACAACGACTTACCAACGATCACGGCCAGGTCGTATCGCTGGTCGTGATCGTTGGTAAGTCGTTTAGTGTAACGGTACCTTTAAGTTTTAGGAATATAAGTGACTGGATATCCGGGGGTTTGCATTCACTGCTAGCATTGCTTCATTTTTGCTTTTGGATATCTTGCTCATATTATCTAGTTTCGATCCCTCATGTATGTTTCTATTTATCTATCATAACAAGTAATCTTTACCGGCCACAATGCCACATGGAAAGGCAAGCAATCAATGACATGCCCACTGCGTAGGGAAGCAATGCCTTAATATTGTGACTGCTGAACAGTATAATTTGCCCTTAATTACCAGTACAGAAGTAATTTCACCCAGAGCTGGCTCTGATACTTCACAATCTATCCCGGTATGGGCAAATCCCAGTAGTCAGATGGGCAATATACTTGCACATTTATTGCTGGGACTCTCTCACCCTCGCAGTGATGTCAAGTCATAGGAGTTAGCCTGGGGTCACACATGCGTGTTTTACGTACGTAAGAGCGCAAAAACTACGTACGTAAAACTCGCATTACATACGGCACAATGCTTCTCAATGGGGCTGCTCCTATTAGCCGTATATTACGGTTCAGTATTATACGGCGTTCTACGGCCGTACAAAATCGCAGCATGCTGCGTTTGTCAGCGTATTGCGCAAATAATACGCCAATGAAAGTCTATGGGGGCGAGAAAAATACGGATTCCACACGGACCAGCAGTGTGACTTGCGAGAAATACGCAGCGCTGTTAGTGAAAAGTCGGTAATTCAATTGCCGGCTTTTCATTTCTCCTGCACAAACCCGACAGGATATGAGACAGTAAACCATCTCATATCCCCTTTTTTTTTGCATATTCCACACTACTAATGTTAGTAGTGTGTATGTGCAAAATTTCAGCGCTGTAGCTGCTGAAATAAAGGGTTAAATGGCGGAAAAAATTGGCGTGGGCTCCCGCGCAATTTTCTCCGCCAGAGCGGTAAAGCCAGTGACTGAGGGCAGATATTAATAGCCAGGAGAGGGTCCATGGTTATTGGCCCCCCCGTGGCTACAAACATCTGCCCCCAGCCACCCCAGAAAAGGCACATCTGGAAGATGCGCCTATTCTGGCACTTGGCCACTCTCTTCCCACTCCCTGTAGCGGTGGGATATGGGGTAATGAAGGGTTAATGCCACCTTGCTATTGGAAGGTGACATTAAGCCAGATTAATGATGGAGAGGCGTCAATTATGACACCTATCCATTATTAATCCAATTGTAGGAAAGGGTTAAAAAACACACACACACATGATTGAAAAGTATTTTAATGAAATAAACACAGCGGTTGTTGTAATAATTTATTGTTCTCTCAAATCCATTTGCAGTCCCTCGCTTGGCAACATAATAAACGCACAAGATACATACCTTCTGATGTACTGTCAGGTCCAACGATGTAATCCATCTGAAGGGGTTAACTAATATTACAGGCAGGAGCCCTGCTAATGCAGCTGTGCTCCGTGCCTGTAATCCCCAGCGAATGAATGAAATGTAGGTCATTGACCTACATTTCATTCATTCGCGGTGATGCGCCCCCTGCTGGATGTCCTCATATGACCTGGAGCGTGGGAAAAAGTTCCCAGGCTGCAGTTCATAAGAACATCCACCAGAGGGCGCCTCACCGCGAATGAATGAAATGTAGGTCAATGACCTACATTTCATTCATTCGCCGGGGATTACAAGCACGGAGCACAGCTGCATTATAGCAGGGCTCCTGCCTGTACTATTAGTTAACCCCTTCAGATGGATTACATCGTTGGACCTGACAGTACATCAGAAGGTATGTATCTTGTGCGTTTATTATGTTGCCAAGCGAGGGACTGCAAATGGATTTGAGAGAACAATAAATTATTACAACAACCGCTGTGTTTATTTCATTAAAATACTTTTCAATCATGTGTGTGTGTGTTTTTTAACCCTTTCCTACAATTGGATTAATAATGGATAGGTGACATAATTGACGCCTCTCCATCATTAATCTGGCTTAATGTCACCTTCCAATAGCAAGGTGGCATTAACCCTTCATTACCCCATATCCCACCGCTACAGGGAGTGGGAAGAGAGTGGCCAAGTGCCAGAATAGGCGCATCTTCCAGATGTGCCTTTTCTGGGGTGGCTGGGGGCAGATGTTTGTAGCCACGGGGGGGCCAATAACCATGGACCCTCTCCTGGCTATTAATATCTGCCCTCAGTCACTGGCTTTACCGCTCTGGCGGAGAAAATTGCGCGGGAGCCCACGCCAATTTTTTCCGCCATTTAACCCTTTATTTCAGCAGCTACAGCGCTGAAATTTTGCACATACACACTACTAACATTAGTAGTGTGGAATATGCAAAAAAAAAGGGGATATGAGATGGTTTACTGTATGTAAACCACGTCTCATATCCTGTCGGGTTTGCGCAGGAGAAATGAAAAGCCGGCAATTGAATTACCGGCTGTTCACAGATATCGCGCTGATTGAAATCTAAATACAGAATATATATATATGTGTCACAATGACATATATATATATATATATATATATATATATATATATATATATACTGTATATATGTTTTCCCGAACATTTGAGCACATAAATCCATTAGATGTCGGTTTTGCAAGCCTGCGCGAAAATCTCGCAGTACGGATGCCATACGGATTACATACGGAGGATGCCATGCGCAAAATACGCTGACACACCCTGACTACGGATCACTATTTTGGGAACATTTCTCCGTATTACGGCCGTAGTACGGACGTATAATACGTGGCGTATTGTCTTACGCCATGTGTGACCCCAGCCTTAACCACGAGACACTGAGCAGTGGTAGCAGACGCTGCTCAGTGTCTCTGTTACATCTAGATAGTAGGCTGTATTGTTGTGTGATGTAACAGAGCTAGACCAGTCATGGGACAAATGGATTATTATCTTCTCAGCGGACAGGTGAGGAATATGTTTATTATTTTAATTCTCTTACAGGGGACAATAGCGTCACTGAAATGGGCGATGACACAAGTATGGTTTACTGTATTCTCTGGACCATAAGACGCACTTTTTTCCCCAAAAATTTTTTGGGGGAAAAATGGGGGTGCATTTTATGGTAGGAATATACTTACAAATCCTGTGGCAGCGGCGGTCCTGATGCAGCCTCCCGTCCCAGGCTGGAGCGGCTCTCTGGTGCGGCGGTGGCGGTGCTCTGTGGTGTGGTGGTGGCAGGGCTCCGCTTTGCCGGCATTTCGTCAATGTCTGGAAGCCCCCGGAGCTCCGTTGCTTCAATTTGGTGCTGTGGTCTCTGGCAAAATAGCCGCTGGGGACGGCGCATGCTCAGATTCATATCTCGGCAATAAGATCTCGTCTCGATATCTCGGGACGAGATCTTGTTGCAGAGATCAGAATCTGAGCATGCGCCGCCCCCGGCAGCCATTTTCTCAGAGCCACCGCATCGTAGCAACGGAGCTGCGGGGGCTTCCTGGCTTTGACGAAATGCCGGCCGATTGGAGCCCCGCCACCACCACAGAGTGCTGCCACCCCACAGAGCCCAGGCACCCCAAAGAGCACTGCCACCCCACAGAGCGCCTCTGCAACACCAGCCTGTGATGGAATTTCCAGGAGGCCACCGCACCAGCCTGGACCACCGAACGACCCGTGACCATTCCTCCACCTGTGCCGATCCCTTCCCTGGTAAGCTGAATTCGGACTGTAAGACTGACCCCTATTTGACACATTTTTTCCCTATTTTCCTTCTGAAAATTTGTGGTGCATCTTATGGTCCGGTGTATCTTATAGTCCGAAAAATATGCTAACTAAGATTGATTAAAGGAGTCTGTCTCATTATTTCAATTAAAGGACTTTATTCTGGGGGTGTGTGTGTGTGTTTTTATACAATACGACTATGGGGTTAGTAGTGGATGGCGTCTTATAGATGCCTTTCCACTACTAACCTCTGGGCTTGATGTCACCTAACAATACAAAGGTATTTTGTGCTGCTGGCTCCTGAGCTTCTGCTTGCTTTTTGGTAAATTCTCTGCTTCTGCTGCTCACTACTCGGTGGTCTGCCTCACCCCATTCAGCTGCCTCTGGAACTGCTGCGACAGGCAGCACACAGTGGAAGGATCTCCCGCCTCTTTGCACAACCACACCAGGTGAGCAAGGTTCAAGTTGTGCTTTTCTCTCCAAGAAAGATTTACTCCTCTACTACGCTTAGATAGCGCTCACACTTTTTCCCCTCGTCCTCTTTTTCCCAGGACTTCATTCACATAAGGCACCATCTGTGAATTATTGGACTCCCGCTAACAAGTACTGTACGCACGTGTGACCAAGTTTTGCTGGACTTCCTCATTTAAGTACTGTGTGCATTCGCACTAATAACTTTATTGTACTTCCTCGTTTAAGTGTATTGTTCGCTTCCACTATTGCAAAAAAATAAGGAGACAAAAGCGCAATAGGGTCTTATCCACGTTACAAAGGAGAGAATATAGCATGAAGTTCGCTCACCTGGTTAGGATGAGATAAAGGCATATACCATATTTTTCGCTTTGTAAGACACACTTTATTTCCCCCAAATTAGGGGGGGGAAATGGGGATGTGTCTTACAAAGCGGATATACCGCTTACCGTTGCAGGCTGGGATGAGGGCGTGTCCGCCGCCGCTGCCCAAGGTGTCCGCCGCTGCCAGTGTGATGCGGGGGGCCCTGCCGACATTTTGAGAAAGGCCAGAGCCCCCCGGCAGTTCGTCCATGCTTTCCTGTGCAATAGACTTTGGGAAAATGGCCGCCGGGAGGCGGCGAATGCGCAGATGGAGTTCTCGGCACCAAGATCTCGGGAGATGAGATTTCAGCGCTGAGATCTCATTTCTCGAGATCTTGGTCCCGAGATCTCCATCTGCGCATGCGCCGCCTCCCGGCGGCCATTTTCCCAAAGTCCGTCGCACAGGAAAGTATGGACGAACTGCCGGGGGGCTCTGGCCTTTCTCAAAATGTCGGCAGAGCCCCCAGAGCACCGGAGACGCAACCATCACCGGATACACCCCCTGCATCACCGGATCCACCCCTGCAGCACAGGAGCCCCCCCGCAGCACAGGAGACCTGCACACCCCTCATCCCAGCCTGCAGCAATGCTGCCCTCTTGCCCCCTCCAGCAGCGACCCTGGAACCCCCCTTCACCACAGCCACCACCCCCCAGTAAGTCATAAGACGGATGGATTATAAGAAGCACCACCAATTTATTAAAAAAAAAGTTTTTTTGTACTATTTTCCTCAAAATTTGGGGTGCGTCTTTTAATCCGGTGCGTCTTACGACGCGAAAAATATGGTAAGTTGGGGCCGGCGGCAGATTCACAGGTCATCAATGACCAAAAGAAACCATGTAGTCAAAGGGAATTTGTAGTTATACTCCGCGCGGTAGCGCGGAGTATAACTACAAATTCCCTTTGAATACATTGTTCGCTTCCACGTCATTTCCTTGCTGGACTGGTTCATATTAGGGGTTGCGCAATGCTACTCAGGTTGCTGTGATTTACTATATTGTGCTGAGCACCTCATTACTATTGCAGGAATATCTGTATTATGTTCGGTTTGCTATTATTTACTATATAGAGCTGAGGACCTCGTTACTATTGCAGAAATATGTGTGTGTTCTGTTTACATTGCTGTTTTGTTTAAATACATCTTTTGTCGCAACTTTGCTCTCAGACAGGCTTTTTCCCACGCTATCAGATTCTGTAGTACCCATATAATTATTACACCACCACTACAAGGCAACTGGGAAGAGCGAGGCTAAGTGCCAGAATTGGCGCATCTTATAGATTTGCATTTTTTTCTTGGGCAGCTGAGAGCTGATGATGTTTTTAGCCTGGTGTGCCAATATCCATGGTTCCTTCCTATGCTATTAGTATCAGCCTGCAGCTGTCTGCCTAGCCTTTGCTGGTTATTAATTATAGGGGGACCCTACATAATTTTATTTTATTTTTATTTATTTATTTATTTTTTTTTGGGGGGTCCCCCATTTTAATAACTAGTAAAGGCTATGTATACATCTGTGAGCTGATATTAATAGCTTGGGAAGCTCCATGGACATCACCCCCTTCCCAGGTTATAAACATCTGCCACCAGCCGTCGGCTTTCCCTCTGCTGGTTTGTAAAATTACGAGGAAGTCAACGCCATTTGTCAGAAAAGTAATAATTTGTTAAATACATTTACAGTAAGCTGCACACATACTGTACTAATTATATATGTGACTGACATCTTTATCTATCTGTTCTATGTATATATACTGTTATGTACCCATTCTATTCTGTCCCGTCACGCTGTGATTTTACTGTACAAGGCTGCTGAATTGCCGGTTTTTCATCTATCTATGAAGAGAGAGAGACTTTCTCGGACTTGAAAATCCTTCCGGGCATGCTCAGAGTGGAAAAACGGGATACGTCGCTGGATTCCTGTGTTTGACGGTCAGTGACGGATCCTGCGCCCATAGGCTTCCATTACAGCTGACGACGGCAGCGCAGGACCCGTCGCTGAGCAATTTTCCGACGTTTTCTCTGCACGACGGACCGCTATTTCCCGATGGATACAGTGCACAACGGATGAAACGGATGGCCATCCGTCGCTAATACAAGTCTATGGGGAAAAAACAGGATCCTGCAGAAAAATTTGCAGGATCCTGTTTTTTCAAAACTCGACAGATTTCGATGTGAGATAAAAGACGGAAGTGTGAAAGAGGCCTAAGGCTACTTTCACACTTGCGTCGTTTGAAATCCGTCGCAATGCGTAGTTTTGGGGAAAAAAAACTGATCCTGCAAATGTGCCCGCAGGATGCGTTTTTTGCCCATAGACTTGTATTGCCGACGGATCGTGACGTATGGCCATACGTCGCGTCCGTCGTGCACTGGATGCGTCGTGTTTTGGCGGACCGTCGGCACGAAAAAACGTTCAAGGGAACGTTCTCGTACGTCGCATCTGCCAATTCCTACCGCACATGCGCAGCCGGAACTCCGCCCCCTCCTCCCCGGACTTTAGAATGGGCAGCGGATGCGTTAAAAAAACTGCATCCGCTGCCCACGTCGTGCCAAATTTTCACAACGTGCATTGGTACGTCGCGCCGACGCTTAGCGACGGACCCGTACCGACGCAAGTGTGAAAGAAGCCTAATTCGACGCATCCGTCAGGAAACTGGATGCGTTACATCCTTTTTTCACTATTTTTAAGACATCCGTCGATACGTCGCATCTACGCATTCTGACATCTGCCAACCTATGGAAGTGTGAAAGAAGCCTAAGTTGGAGGCTAGGTGTGAAAAATTGGATTGTACTCGCATGAAAAATCGCATGGCACTAGTCCTACTTTTCTGGAATAAAATAGAAAAGCTTTTTTTTTTCACGGTGATGGGCACGAGCCCTAAGGCTATGGTCCCACTATCAGTATTTGGTCAGTATTTTACATCAGTATTTGTAAGTCAAAACCAGGAGTGGAACAAACACAGGAAAAGTATAACAGAAACACCTTTTCTGCATTTTTCACCCACACCTGGTTTTGGCTTACAGATACTGATGTAAAATACTGACCAAATATTGATAGTGTGACCATAGCCGCACTGTTAAATACTGAGGTCTATAATAATTCTCAATACAATCAGACCTGGCTTCTATAGAAAACACTACTTTGCCTTCCTGCAATAAAAGTGTGGAGTATATGATTGGTCCAGTAATACATGCAATATACAATGATTGTATCTCTTCATAAACCCAATTAGAAAGAAATACATGGGGAAGTCATTTTCTATGACTAAGATGAATGACTAGAGACAAAGACGCAGGAACAGAGAAGACAGAGGTGTCTCCCACATAAGTATAGAACAATTCTTCATATAGGAAACCTCATAACTTGTGCAGATGGATGGAGATCAGCTGGCCCAACGCATGAGGTTCAGATATAATTAGTGTCCTCTAAAAGGAAAAGTGATGAAAGCACTAGAGAGTCAAACAGTGGTCAATGTGAATCTACTGAGGCGTCACCAGTAATCTATCTGCTGGGACCATCTCCATACTTCCACCATCTGCTCCCCAAGCCTCCGCACTGCTGAGAGGCACCTGCCTACCCTCCATGCTTAAACCCCAGCAATGTGCAAGCTCAGTACGACTGACTGCACCTAGTATAAACACTATTTACCGGTAGTCTATAGTCTCAGTTCAGGACTATGCACATCGTGCTCATATTAGACCAAAACTAAACTAGATCCAACACTGTGGACCATTCATGACCATTGCTAGATAGAGACATAAATGGATGTAGCTTCAGGTCAAAGCAACAATCCAATTCACATTAAAAGGGGTTGTACAACACTGGACACACCATTTCCAATGTCCCAAGTGTGCCTTGTAAAAAAAAAATATTTAAAAAAGAGCAAAAGAGCGATGCTGGTTCCAGAGGCAAATATACTTTCTCTGGTCTCAGTCTACCACCCTACCCGTGCCCTCCGCTCCGCTAATGACCTCAGGTTAGCATCCTCAATAATCAGAACCTCCCACTCCCGTCTCCAAGACTTTACACGCGCTGCGCCGATTCTTTGGAATGCACTACCTAGGTTAATACGATTAATCCCCAATCCCCACAGTTTTAAGCGTGCCCTAAAAACGCATTTGTTCAGACTGGCCTACTGCCTCAACGCATTAACCTAACTATCCCTGTGTGGCCTATTAAAAATAGAAAAAAAACAAAACACATAATCAGGTTCCTTGCATCGTGTTCTCATACACTTTATGCAGTTAATAGTACTCTGTGTCTGTACTGCTACATACTTAGGCAGTTAACTGGTTCATGCAGCTTTACATGAACACCCGAGCCTTACACTATGGCTGGTCCAAATAACTAAAGCAATTGTTAGCATCCACCTCTCGTGTCTCCCCTTTTCCTCATAGTTTGTAAGCTTGCGAGCAGGGCCCTCATTCCTCCTGGTATCTATTTTGAACTGTGATTTCTGTTATGCTGTAATGTCTATTGTCTGTACAAGTCCCCTCTATAAGTTGTAAAGCGCTGCGGAATATGTTGGCGCTATATAAATAAAAATTATTATTATTATACTTTTTGAAAAAAAAAAAGCACATAAAGGACATTGAAAGCAATGGGCAACCCCTTTAATAGGCATTGGTAAGTTCAATACCAAAGCAGGCAAAGTATTGTACACAAAAAATTAAATTCAGCAATTTCTTAACGTAGCCTCCATCTCTAATAATGCAGACCCAAACTCATTTTAGGGCATGTTCACACTACTGGCGAAATCTGAGGTTGAAACTCAAGATTTTTGCTACAGATGTGCAGTCTGATGAGATCCACACAAGGATCAATCCTGTTTAATGGGGTTAATCCAGCTTTTCTGTATGACATAGGAACCAATAAGTAGCAAGTTTATTCTTTCACACTTTTTTTGCTAGTTGGGTAGACCAAAAATGTTGCACTATCTTCTGGTGCAAGAGATTGAGGGTGTGGAAATGAATACCTGCAATGAAGACGGATTGGATACAGATTTAAGAGCAGAATCTGCATCAAAACTATCCAAAAATTACAATATTGCAAAATGACTAATTGTTCAAAGTCTTTTATTGAATTTGACAAGTCCTGCCACATATTTAACATTAGTTTCAGTCTAAGGTAAAGGTCAAAACGGATTTTGAAAATTCGTATATTAAATTTCTTGTTTGATGCCGAAACAAAAATAAACTTTAGAGTCAACATTAATTCTAAGGTTTCAGCACAGGGCTCCTTGTGTTCTCGAGAAGAAAGAAAGAGGTTTGTTGGTTGTTTTCATTTCTCGATCATAAGGAGCTATTGGTCATGACCGGGTTTTGCTGGACACACAAGATCAGTCTTCAGGGTCTCACTGAGGTTTCACAAACTGTGACCCCGGTAGCTCAAGCCACGAATCCCATTTAATTCCCAAGACACTCCATACTAACCAACAGAGATGGGAACACGGCTACATTTAATAGGTTTCCACCGAGCACTTTCTACAAAAATCAGACAAAAACCTGGCGTCAAATTACTATAAGCCAAAAAAAAGCAGTACCAGCAAATATAGAAGCACTGGATACATAAGTCTGTATCATTAGCAAGAATATATATACAAAAAGTGGCACAGACAGCCATATATGTGCTCCATTGTGGGCCAAATTTAGAGACAAAATTTTATTTTAAAGAACGCGAAATATCATCATTTGCAAAATTAAAAAAGTTACCGTACTCCAACTTTTATAATTAAAATAGGCTATTCTCAGAGGCAAACTGTACATGCTATGATTTTTTTCCTCGGACCGACTCAGTTTGAGGAAAAAAAATCGGACAAATGCACGGTCCCATAGAATAATATGGGGATGAGTGCTCTCCGTCAAAACAATGGATGGAACTCATCCGATTTTTACGAACGTGTGCAGAATCCCTAAAACATCTAAATAAACTAAAACTACACCCCCAAAGAAAGGTGACTTTAAGAATAAATAAATAAGGTGCAAACAATTACGGTACTCCAGATAAAAGGTGCAAAATGAAGATTCAGCTCCCAAATGTTCCAATACTGTAAGATTTACGTATATGAACAGTCTTGGGGATGCAGCAGGACGTTGCGTTGCATGGCGAACCATTCATTAACCGCGTACCTGCATTTCTACGAGAGACCTATATGAGCGAAGGACTGGAAATACACCGCTGTGTGCAGCTTAGTAACAAGTTGCTGATGATAAAACACTACAAAGTGCAACTATAAAAACTAGATAATTTGCGGTTTCCAAGGAGATGATAAGAAGCGGCTAAACCCTGTAATCTGTGCCCCGTCCTACACAGGTTCACGTATTGTCCTTCAAGAAGAAATGATTTGTCATAAACACAGTCAGCAGGTTCTGCTTCGTAAACGGAATATCGATTATTTCCTTCTGTCTCGGGAAGATCAATAGATTACTAGGAGAGGGAATCAGGCAGAAAATCAGCCTGCAGGAGGTGACGAGGCGGCCACTGACGTGGGGAAGCTATAATGATAGGAGGGGAATAGAATGTTAAAAAAGGTCACTAAAATTCAGGTAAGGAATATATCCTAAATATTTTCTAAAAGGGGTTTCCTATGTCATAAAGGAATGGTATAGGACTTGAATATGCCATGACTTTATGGTCGGCGGGGGTTCAATCTCTGAGATCAGGCTCGGACTGGCCCACCGGAGAACCGGAGGATCCTCCGGTGGGCCCAGGCACAGACACCTGCTGGTAGGGCCCCCACTGCTCCAGGGCCCCCACTGCTCCAGGGCCCCCCCCGCCCGCCCCCCCTTGAAGACGATACTCACCAGGACCCTGCTCCAGCGATGGTCTCGGCGTCTGCACTGCAGCTCGTCCTGCTTGTGCGGTCACGTGGTACCGCTCATTAAGGCCATGAATATGCGCATATTCATGACCTTAATGACAGTATCACATGACCGCACAAGCAGGAAGCAGATGCGATGCTGCGCCGCCGCCGGGACAGAGCGCGAGGGATGTCGGCACGGCCGTGCAGTGTGTGGGACAGGTGAGTATGAGGACGGGGGTACTGGGGGCTGGAGGAAGACATAAGCCGGTGCGGGTGCGGCGGCGGCGGCAGCGGCGGGTGGGGGTAAGTCTGGGGAAGATTGCTGGTCACACTGGGGGCAGTGCTGTACACTGGGGCAATGCTGGACACTGGCGCAGATTGCTGGACAATGGGGCAGATAGATTTCTGGACACACTGGGGGCAATGCTGGACACTGGGGCAGATTGCTTTTCACACTGGAGGCAGTGCTGTACACTGGGGGCAGTGCTGTACACTGGGGCAATGCTGGACACTGGGGCAGATTGCTGGACACTGGGGCAGATTGCTGGACACTGGGGCAGATTGCTGGACACTGGGGCAGATTGCTGGACACTGGGGCAGATTGCTGGACACTGGGGCAGATTGCTGGACACTGGGGCAGATTGCTGGACACTGGGGCAGATTGCTGGACACTGGGGCAGATTGCTGGACACTGGGGCAGATTGCTGGACACTGGGGCAGATTGCTGGACACTGGGGCAGATTGCTGGACACTGGGGCAGATTGCTGGACACTGGGGCAGATTGCTGGACACTGGGGCAGATTGCTGGACACTGGGGCAGATTGCTGGACACTGGGGCAGATTGCTGGACACTGGGGCAGATTGCTGGACACTGGGGCAGATTGCTGGTCACACTGGGGCAGATTGCTGGACACACGGGGGCAATGCTACACACGGGGGCAATGCTGGACACTGGGGCAGATTGCTGGTCACACTGGGGGCAGTGCTGGACACTGGGGGCAGTGCTGGACACTGGGGGCAGTGCTGGACACTGGGGGCAGTGCTGGACACTGGGGGCAGTGCTGGACACTGGGGGCAGTGCTGGACACTGGGGGCAGTGCTGGACACTGGGGGCAGTGCTGGACACTGGGGGCAGTGCTGGACACTGGGGGCAGTGCTGGACACTGGGGGCAGTGCTGGACACTGGGGGCAGTGCTGGACACTGGGGGCAGTGCTGGACACTGGGGGCAGTGCTGGACACTGGGGGCAGTGCTGGACACTGGGGGCAGTGCTGGACACTGGGGGCAGTGCTGGACACTGGGGGCAGTGCTGGACACTGGGGGCAGTGCTGGACACTGGGGGCAGTGCTGGACACTGGGGGCAGTGCTGGACACTGGGGGCAGTGCTGGACACTGGGGGCAGTGCTGGACACTGGGGGCAGTGCTGGACACTGGGGGCAGTGCTGGACACTGGGGGCAGTGCTGGACACTGGGGGCAGTGCTGGACACTGGGGCAGATTGCTGGACACTGGGGCAGATTGCTGGACACTGGGGCAGATTGCTGGACACTGGGGCAGATTGCTGGTCACACTGGGGCAGATTGCTGGTCACACTGGGGCAGATTGCTGGTCACACTGGGGCAGATTGCTGGTCACACTGGGGGCAGTGCTGGACACTGGGGCAGATTGCTGGACACTGGGGCAGATTGCTGGACACACTGGGGGCAATGCTGGACACACTGGGGGCAATGCTGGACACACTGGGGCAGATTGCTGGACAATGGGGCAGATAGATTGCTGGACACTGGGGGCAATGCTGGACACTGGGGCAGATTGCTGGTCACACTGGGGGCAGTGCTGGACACTGGGGCAGATTGCTGGTCACACTGGGGCAGATTGCTGGTCACACTGGGGCAGATTGCTGGTCACACTGGGGCAGATTGCTGGACACACTGGGGCAGATTGCTGGACACACTGGGGGCAATGCTGGACACGGGCAGATTGCTGGTCACACTGGGGGCAGTGCTGTACACTGGGGCAGATTGCTGGACAATGGGGCAGATAGATTGCTGGACACACTGGGGGCAATGCTGGACACTGGGGCAGATTGCTGCACACTGGGGGCAGTGCTGGACACTGGGGCAGATTGCTGGACACTGGGGCAGATTGCTGGTCACACTAGGGGCAGTGCTGGACACGGGGGCAATGCTGGACACGGGGGCAGATTGCTGGACACACTGGGGGCAATGCTGGACACTGAGGCAGATTGCTGGACACACTGGGGGCAGTGCTGGACACTGGGGCAGATTGCTGGACACACTGGGGGCAGTGCTGGACACTGGGGCAGATTGCTGGACACACTGGGGGCAGTGCTGGACACTGGGGCAGATTGCTGGACATACTGGGGCAGATTGCTGGACAACCTGGGGGTAATATGCTTGACATACTGGGGAAGATTGCTGGACACACTGTCTGGGGGCAATGCTGGACACTGGGGCAGATTGCTGGACACACTGGGGCAGTGCTGGACATACTGGGGCAGATTGCTGGACACACTGGGGCAGATTGCTGGACACACTGTCTGGAGGCAATGCTGGACACTCTGGGGTAATATGCTGGACACACTGGGGCAGATTTCTGGACATACTGGGGGAAATGCGGGACACACTGGGGCAATATGCTTGACATACTGGGGAAGATTGCTGGACACTGGGGGCAATGCTGGACATACTGGGGCAGATTGCTGGACACACTGGGGGCAGGACTGGAGGCATGGGCAGAATGTAGACACGGGGCATGATTGGAGACACGGGGCAGAATGAAAGACATGGGGCAGGATTGGATCATGGGGCAGGATGGATACGAAGGAAACAGAATGGGGCAGGATGGGGAGATCATATGGGGTAGAATGGATACTCATGAGGGCAGGATGGGAGAACATATGGCTGGAGCCAGGAATGAGATAAACGGGGCCAGGGTGGGGAATATTATTACCATAGGGGCTAATTAAGGGATATTATTACTGCAGTGATGTATTTATTTTATTTTTTGAGTATACTGTTTTAAATGGGGGGGCGGTCCTGTTACTGTGTAGAGTGACACTATATCGCCTTTTTTTCTTCATGTGGTGTAATGTAGAAGTCGTGAAAAATTAAGTAATGTGTTCTGCAAGCGGAGCTCGAGATAACTGTGTTATTTCCTGCAGAAACGAGTCCTGGCTGGATGAAGTGACGGCGGTCTGTGCTGGATGAAAGATGAAGGACTTCACCTAGAGACGTCACTGGTGAGTCAGTGTTACCTATACTCTGACACTATACACTGTATACAGAGGTCCTGTGTACAATGTCACCAGTGATCACTGTATTACCTATACATTATATACAGAGCTCCTGTGTATAATGTCACCAGTGATCTCAGTATGCAGTGTCTGTGTAGAGGTAATACAAAGTACAGATCTCCTGTGTATAATGTCACTTAGGCTGCCGTCACACATTCAGTATTTGGTCTGTAATTTACATCAGTATTTGTAAGACAAAACCAGGAGTGGGTGATAAATACAGAAGTGGTGCATATGTTTCTATTATACTTTGCCTCTGATTGTTCCACTCCTGGTTTTGGCTTACAAATACTGATGTAAAATACTGACCAAATACTGCTAGTGTGACGGCAGCCTTATGATGATAGTATTGTGTTTTGTTTGTTTTTTTTTTATTTCTGATCAGTATTGTAGTATTCAGTCACTATGTGGTGGTAATATGTGGTCTGGAAATGGTGTTGTGGTATTTGTCCCTTGTATGTGCTATTTGGTCACCAAGTGGTGATAATATGTGGTCTTGACATGGTGCGGTGGTATTTGTCCCTTGTATGTAGTATTATTCGGTCACTATGTGGTCTGGTCATGGTGTGGTGGTATTTCTTCCTGTATGTGGTAATATTGGTCTTGGTATAGTGGATTGTGTTGTGTATGGCGGTCATTTGTTCTCTCTGATATTAATTAGGAGAAGATTCTTTATTTACATTAGAGTTGTAAGGGTACCGTCACACATTGAAATTTTCATCGCTGCGACGGCACGATTCGTGACGTCGCAGCGTCGTATAATCATCGCTCCAGCGTCGTAGACTGCGGTCACACGTTGCAATCACGGCGCTGGAGCGATGCCGAAGTCCCCGGGTAACCAGGGTAAACATCGGGTAACTAAGCGCAGGGCCGCGCTTAGTAACCCGATGTTTACCCTGGTTACCAGCGTAAACGTAAAAAAACAAACAGTACATACTCACCCGTCGGTGTCCTTCAGGTCCCTTGCCGTCTGCTTCCTGCTCTGAGTGCAGCCGTACAGTGAGAGCAGAGCGCAGCACCGCTGTGATCTGCTCTCACTTTCCGGCCGGCACTCAGAGCAGGAAGCAGACGGCAAGGGACCTGAAGGACACCGACGGGTGAGTATGTACGGTTTGTTTTTTTACGTTTACGCTTGTAACCAGGGTAAACATCGGGTTACTAAGTGCGGCCCTGCGCTTAGTTACCCGATGTTTACCCTGGTTACAAGCGAAGACATCGCTGGATCGCTGTCACACACAACGATCCAGCGATGTCAGCGGGTGATCAAGCGACGAAAGAAAGTTCCAAACGATGTGCTACGACGTACGATTCTCAGCAGGGTGTCTGATCGCAGTAGCGTGTCAGACACAGCGATATCGTAACGATATCGCTAGAACGTCACGAATCGTAACGTCGTAGCGATGGAAATTTCAATGTGTGACGGTACCCTAATGCTTTGTACACAGCGGCGGAGATGCACTTACAGGGGTTTCCTGTGGAAAAAAGTAATCACCTCTCCACAGGATAAGTGATAACGTATTGATTGGTGGGGGTCTGACTGCTTGGACCCACTCCGCAAAATGTGGAACTTTTTATCCCCATTAGACTGGAGTGGCATGTCCGACTAGATCACTGATCCATTCATTCACTCAGTGGCTGCACTTGTTTTTTTCTGGAAGCCCCAAAGAGAATGAATGGAGCTGCGGTCAGAAATCCCACCTGCCGCTGCATTTTAAAATAGTGATAAAAGTGTCCTGTCAGGGATAAAACTTCCCCATTCTTCCGATCGGTGCAATTTCTAATGGTCGGATCTAAGCGATCACCTATCCCATGGAGCCCATGGATCAGTGATAACTTGTTTTAACCAAGAACCCCATTAATGTAAACTACCGTAATTATACATCCCAGTTATTGGGGCACACGGTAGATGTGCAGCAGCCGCCGGTGTTTTACAGCCGATGCTCCACTATAATGACAGATATTTGCATATAGCTGTAGGGTGGGCCCCTAGAGTCCATTCCTCTGGTGGGCCCCTAGAGTCCATTCCTCTGGTGGGCCCCAGACACCCCAGTCCGACGCTGTCTGAGATCCTCCCCTATCCAACCAATCTGGGACCCTCACTGATGTAGAGCTACATCCCATTCACATTATTTCACCTCAGACCCATTAAAGTGAATTAGGCAGACTGCTGATCCATGTACAGGGGCACCGTAGAATTAAGGGCACCCAATATGATGTGGTCCACCAGTAATAAGTCCCTTCATTTTCAGGATCAGCCGTGGACTCATAGGTCAGATCACACTCATCATATCAGTAGCTCATGACAATATAAGTGGGGAATATCCCTTTAACTGCTTTTTTGGGGAACTATCCGTAATCAGTGACTCCTGCTTAGATAATTTGTGTGCTGGAGTCTCAGAGGCTTTGCCTATACTCCTGTTCCTCCATGCTTTACACTGCAGCTCACCATTTCATATCGTAGTCCTGAGGGTATGTGCACACGTTGCAGATTTGGGTGCAGAATTTTCTGCACAAAATCTGCATCTCCTGGCAGAAAACGCAGGTGCAGATATGATGAATTTTTTTTATGTGGATTTTGTGTGTTTTCCCTGCGGATTTAGTGCCGATTTCATGCGTTTTTTACCCCTGCATATTTCTATAAAGAATGGGTGCAGAATCGCTGCAGATCCGCACAAAAGTAGTGACATGCTCCTTCTTTCAATCCGCTGCGTTTTCCGTGCGGAATTTTCCGCACCATTAGCACAGCATCTTTTTTTCCTATTGATTTACATTGTACTGTAAATCACTTAGCGTATCTGCAGCGTTTGTGCGGAAAAAACGCTGAGGATCCGCAGTAAATCTGTGCGGAAAAAACGCTGAGGATCCGCAGTAAATCCGCAACGTGTGCACATACCCTAAAATGAGATCCTGCTGTCTGCAAATGCTTTCTTTCAGGTCAGGTAGTTGCCTCCAAAGCTCCCAGAGACTTCAATGTAGCCAGCAATGTTCAGTCATAGCTAATTAGGAGAAACAAGAGTCAAATGAACTAAACAAGAGAGTACCATAAAATTATATTTATTGAAAATTTGTAAGACACTAAAAAACATCATATATAATAGTATCACAAAAGTGAAATAGTGACTACATCAAAGTGCGCAAAAAGTTCCAGATACATAGGACAGAACTGTAATATCCTAATTACTAATTTGTACCAATTTGAGTCGTAATGTGCAGTTATTTACTGACGCTCTTGTCTATGTAAATGTTCAGTCATAGTTGTATAGTTGAAGGTAGACTAAAGTCCATCGAGTTCATAGCAAGAACCATCATTTATGGGGTGTCCTGTGTGATGATACAAACTTTTCCTGTTTTAATGCCTCCTAATACATGGGGTCAGAGTAGGATAAGAGAATAATTCTCCAATGTGAGATACTGTCCTTGCCAGGAGCTAATGGATCACACAGCGGATAAGAGGAGTCGCTGAGCCTCGGGCGCCTTCATCTGCATATATCTAACAACACTGATGACATTTTAATGACAAGCCATCACCCACTGACCCCAAGTAAGCCACTGAAGCTAATGTGAAGGAGGCCTGTCAAAAGGTACTGAGCCCCGGGTAACAGAGACCGCTTCAGCTGGAAAACCTTCAAGGAAAATATCTCAGCCTGAAAATCCAATACTAGAGCGATAAGATCTTACTAATAAAGCCACGTATTAAAAAGGTTTCCGAAAAAAATAATTCTCTTGTCTATACATTGGAGGAAGGAGCTGGCTTAACTATACTGAAATGGACATTTGGCCAGCCCCCTTCATACTCTGCTCCAATCAAGCACAGGACTGGAAGTCGAACGATTGGGACCCAGGATGGAGCATCTACGAGAGAAACGAGGCATTGTGCCAACTACAACTATATTACTAAGTTATACAACCTACTATCTACAACTCATTTCGGAACGTTTGCACTATGCTCACTTTTGCAGCCAGATTTTAATTGCTAAAATACTCCAAAAATGAAGCAACTTTGCAAAAAGTATTGATGAAAAATGTTCTACTGTTCTGTGTCTTCAGATTAAAAAGTGTCACATGTCTTGAAGGCCTTCATTTCTAAAAGTTTGTAAAAGTAGCAAGAAAGTAAAGGATTGTCGAGAGAATTCAGAGACTAACGAATCAGGACTAGAGTTGGTATAAATCAATTCGCTGGACCCAGTCTACTGATCACGCTAGGTACCTTTGCCTCCTGGGCAGGAGCCCTAAGAATCGTGTCCTACCTGACGACATCCGCGGCTCTTGTTTCAATTAGCCGGCCTTGAGTATAGACACATGTGCTTCATTCTGCAATGATGACGCCACACTAGGCTGGCTAATCAAAAGAAGAGCAGTGGGTGCCATCGGGTGAGAGGTGGATCTCAGGGCTCCAGTCCTGCGGGCACAGATTACTGACGTGATCAATGGACTGGTTCCTCCAAATCGATTTGCACCAACTCTAATCAAGATACAATGGAGATCCATCATGGATACTTTGCAATCAGCTCTATATTTATATAAAATTGTAACAAAATCAGAAAATATCTAATGATAGGTAGTGGATTACCGTGGACCAGGAGTGCACAACTCCAGTCCTTAAGGGCCGCCAACATTGCATGTTTTCAGGATTTTCTTAGCATTGCACAAGGCAATGGAGTCATCACCTGTGCAGGTGATTACATTATCACCTGTGCAATATGAAGGAAATCCTGAAAACATGCAATGTTGGTGGCCCTTAAGGACTGGAGTTGTGCACTCCTGCTATTAGCATGGAGTGACTCAATAGAAGCCTTGTGAATATTCCACCCCTCGCATCCCAATGTAAAAGAAAAGTTATGATGAATGTGTTAATCCTGGGACTGTAAATACTGTATTCACAGGAAACGTTCCTTAAAATAAGGCCTAAATATTTAAATACTTGGAAATGCCTAAAGGTAAAAAAGCATCTGTTCCTCGCTTGATATTTTTGCAGGATCTCTGTCAGATAATTCTGTTTTCAGCTCTCGCTCGCCGTCTGACAATCGCGCTGGTGGCATTTACATGAATGCCAGATAACAGAATTTACAAGTCATTGTGATAAAATTAATGTGCTTAGTGCCCATTAGAGGAAACGTAATTAAAAATTGAATGGCGCAAGAGATACGGGGAAAAAAAATAAAAAATCAGCGTGTCTAATTAGTTCGAGAAAAGAGGGAATGCGGCGGAGTGTATTGTCATGTATCCAGCACTGATATCAGTCCTATTACTGGAGACAATAGACTGGCAGCTAATGATGGGCAAGCGGAAGGTTCTATGCCCGTCAGTTCCTAATGCTTCACAGCAGCAGAAACCTGCCAAGTTTCAAAGGAGGAAACTAAAAAATGGGCAACACAAATATTACGGGAAACCGTTTCCAATGCCATATATTTCAGATTTCAAAGATTTTTCTGAAGAATAAAAAAAAAAAAAAAAAGAAAGCATGAGCAGGTCAACGAGTCGGCAAGAACAGAGCCTACAGTTGGCCAACAAGTGTCACTCCCAGCCACTCCATATCTAGGCACGCTGAGCATGCATGCATATTGAGGAATAAACCAAGCTTTCTCCAGGAGTAATATATTAGAAAAACAACGTCTCTTCACTCACCCTCCACGGGTCCATCGCTGATCCTCAGTGTCGGTCACCATCTGCAGCGCCAACGTCATGTCGACAGCATTGCAGGAAATCACCGAGATGGGTGGCTCAGCCTGAGAAGATGGCACGAGCTGCAAAGCTCAGTGATTGTCTGCAGCACTGTTAGCGCTGCAGACAATAATAGATACCGGAAGCAGATTCAAAGAGCAGAAGAGAGTGAGTAAACTGTGCCTGGCGGCAGGGGTTTGGTAAAACTGAAAAAAAAAAAAAAAAAAACCTTTAATTGCTGTGGCAATAAAGAATCAGACATGATGCAATCTAATCCTGTCCAATCTTTCTTTGCCCTGGCATCTGCAATTTGCCCAGGGCAAGGACACCCCCATCAGGTGGCAGAAGTTCTATCACGTCTATTCAATCAGTGTGGAAACACAGACGGAACATTTTTTATCTTCATGCAAAGAGGAACAAAATCTGCAGAGTAAATTGTCCAGGACCCTGCAGATTTTCATATTAACAGACAGTCAAATAATGTTGACGACTCTCACTACAGGTTTGCAATGCAATGGGTGAAATCTTTAGGAAATTCACATTTTGAAAGAGAAATTAACAGCAAAATCTGGATTAAATGGATGAAGTTTGACTGAATACAAGCAGGTCTCGGTTCTGGCTCAAAATGCAGGATACCCCGATTCCATGTTTACCCCATGCCCGAATATGAACTAGACAAAGATTATTTTCATATAATTTACAGATGTTAAAGTCGCTGGCAAAGTGCTGGAGGGGAGATACGTTTCACTGAGGCTATTAGCTTCAGTGATTTGAAACCCAGAAGTTTGCTCCAGCACACTATGTGGTGAGAGGGGTTAATAGTTTTTTTTTTACAGGCTGGGTTTTTGGGGACAACCATAGAGCGGGTTGGAGGTTATCCACCTTATCTTCACCCCAGGGTGTGGTCTTGAGTTTAAAAAGTCGGCCTCATGAAGCATTCAGTGTGTCTGGAGAGGTTAACTCCAGAGAAGTGTTCGTGCCAACCTGAACTGCGTGTTTTGCTAACCCTGAGCAGAAGGATCCCCGCTACCACAAGGACTGTGCTTTGTATTACCACTTTGTTTTCCTGTTTTTGTCCCCAAAGGGCAGTGTTTATATTTACTTCACTATGCCGCATGTATAATAAACCAGCAAAGATCTTAAAAAGACAGTGTTCCTGGGTCTACCTCCGTGAACATCTCAGTGAGACCATCTACCGCACAGATTTAATGAGGTGTTGCTTTTTTTGGCTTGAAGATCTTACAGAAAAATATAGACGTATTTCTATGCTTCTGGGTATGGGCCCGATCAAAAGGAAAAAGGAACACCAGAAAAAAAAAAAACACCTATAACTGAGTCCATTCACTAATCTGAATACAGATGAAAACTAAATAATAAAATGACAACTAAAAAGGGAAAATGATTTTTCACCTTAAGGCTGAGAGCACTTATCGGTTTCACAATAGATTCATTTTTTTTATTGGTTTCTAAAGCGTTTTGTCATTTTTCAATAACTATTCTCGGAAATCATCTTGCAGCTTGGAGTCACTTAGTAAAACTTCCTGGCCATCTCTGCAGTCAATGATTATTACACAAGCCGCACTCGGAGGTCGGATCTATCGAGGCCGCTCATAGCCCTGAGCTTATGGATTCATTGTGAAATTAGTGTAGAGATGATCAAGGACGGAGCATTGTGATTCTTGAGGGTTTTTTTTTATAAGATTGTTACATCAATTAAGTATTTAATTTTGACTTAATAAAAGTACCAGTAAACTGCAATTTTTCAGTAAATTAGCAGATCACCCCTGGCATTCAGAGCCATGAGGATGGGCAGAGCAGATTTGCTGGCAAATGCTAATAAGGTGCGGGTACTGCCTCCTGGCAATGCTGTCGATTTTTAATGGGTTTCAACTGGGCCAAAGGGTAGAGAGAGTTCATCCAATTAGCCAACACAGTACCATCCTGCTATAAACTCGTACTAGATAATCCATATCATAGTCATCTATTTGCTGATGCCTCATACAATATGGTCTAGAACATGCGGACAAAATTAGGAGGTCATTGTGATCATGGTCAATTTCCACTTGGCTTGTGCACATAGCCGTATTTTCAGTCAGAGAGAGATCCGACAAACCATCGGATCACACTCGGACTAATGTTACTTTATGGGGTCGTGCACATGTCTAATTTTTCCTTGAACCTAGCAAGGCCATAGAAAAAAAAATATATATCAGCACATGTCCAAGTTGGATCAGATTATTGCATTGCACGCGGCCATGCAAGTCAAAGAGTTTGCAGAAAGAACAGAACGGCACTCTGATGACATCTGAGTTCAGTCCGATTTTCACGGGCTGACGGAATGGAGAAATTTTTTTTCCCCCCATCTTCTCATCTGAGAAAATCGGATCACACACTGATCAAAGTGTGATTAGCAAAATAGGCCACATCTTCTCGGATGACTATCCAAATAGCCAAACCAGGAGTAGCATAGATATGGGCCCCCACTGTATGTCTGACACTGAAGAGCCCAAGCAATTCATAAAGCAAGTTACTTTGGAGTTTAATGCACGGTACACAAGATCATGTAGATAGTAATATAAAAATATTACGAGCACCATAAGGCTGGATTCACACACTGGCACATAGCGGTAGTTTTACATGCTGTAACTTCTAGTTCAATCCCAGATCTAATGACCTGAACTAACATCCTCACAGACATAGGACGCTGCAAGTTTGGGTCAGGAGATCTGCAATTTGGCCAGGAACTGCGATCATAACACGTAGTGTAAAATACAACCACTGTGTTGCTATAGCGTAAGGGTATGTTTTCCATTTATGTGAATGGGCTGGATTGCGTGGAAAGTGAATGGATTTCTACACACCTCATTAACAAGAATGGGACGGTAGCAGAAATTTATGCAACAAATCTGCCACTTGCAAATCCACCTGAATACATGAAAGACCAGAATAAAGGTGTTGTGCCAAGTGTATAAGTTATCCTCAATTGATAGGATAGTGGATAACTTATCGATCACTGCGGTGTTAACTGTTGCCACTCCCAGCGATCTCAAAAACAGGGCTTTGTTCAGCCTGGAAAGGAGGTCTAATGTGCTCGCATCCACTCCATTCACTTTCTATAGGACTGAAGGTTAGCATGCTCCAACGCAGCTCCATTCAAATGGGGCTCCGCACTTTCTTTTTAATGGAATCGGTGGGGGTCCCAGCAGTTAGACCACCAGCGATCAATAAATCCCCTATTCTATCAATGGAGAATATCTATACATTTGGTTCAAGCCCTGATTGATCTGGCGCATAAGCAAACTCCACATCCTCTGTGTCCACACACCTGTATAGATAATATTCATTCTTAGCAACCTGTTCACACAGCAGACACAAACATACTGTAGCAGCTCATCTGTATGTGCTTCTTATAATGAGGATCCTCATCTGACCTCGACCAGGCAATTAATAATGTATCTGCATACCTCCTGGTGTCCCCAGAGGTATCGATCGCTTCCTATATCCATTAGATGAGGCTCTATACTGAACAGGTTGGAAACAGGAGGCTTCTGAACGTGAGGGCGACTGCTCCACGAGTGACGGGTTAAAACGTCTTCTGCAGGAATCTGAACTGTAACCTCCATTTAAATACAGGACCGATGGCCGTCAAGTAGTCTACACACATTAGCAGAGATTTATTAAGATAATACACCACAATTCTGGCTCAATTTGCACCAAAAGTGGCATATTCAAGTGCTGCTAACTAAATTAGAATATCATCAGAAAGTTAATTTATTTCAGTTCTTCAATACAAAAAATCAAACTCATTATACAGAGTCATTACAAACAGAGTGATCTATTTCACGTGTTTATTTCTATTAATGTTGATTATGGCTTACAGCCAATGGAAACCCAAATGTCATTATCTCAGTAAATTAGAATACTTTATAACACCAGCTTGAAAAAAAATATTTTAAAATCCGAAATGTTGGCCTACTGAAATGTAGGTTCAGTAAATGCTCCTTTTGCATCAATTACTGCATCAATGCTGTGTGGCATGGAGGCAATCAGCCTGTGGCACTGCTGAGGGGTTATGGAAGCCCAGGTTGCTTTGATAGCAGCTTTCAGCTCGTCTGCATTGTTGGGTCTGGGGTCTCATCTTCCTCTTGACAATACCTCATAAATTCTCTATAGGGTTAAGGTCAGGTGAGTTTGCTGCCAATCAAGCACAGTGATACTGTTGCTTTTAATCCAGGTATTGGTACTTTTGGCAGTGTGGACAGGGGCCAAGTCCTGCTAAAGAATGACATTTCCATACCCAAAAAGCTTGTCGGCAGAGGGAAGCATGAAGTGCTCTAAAATGTCCTATTAGACGGCTGCGCTGACTTTGGTCTTGAGAAAACACAGTGGACCTACACTAGCAGATGACGTGGCTCCCCAAACCATCACTGATTGTGGACACTTCACACTAGACCTCCAGCAGCTTGGATTGTGGCCTCTCCACTCTTCCTCCAGACTCTGGGACCTTGATTTCCAAATGAAATCCAAAACTTACTTTTATCTGAAAACAACACCTTGGACCACTGACAACAGTCCAGTTCTTTTTCACCTTGGCCCAGGTAAGACGTTTTTGTCGTTGTCTATTGGTCATGAGTGGCTTGACACAAGGAATGCGACACTTGTAGCCCATGTCCTGGATAGGTCTGTGTGTGGTGTGGTGGCTCTTGAAGCAATGTCTCCAGCAGCAGTCCACTCCTAGTGAATCTCCCCCAAATTTTTGGATGGCCTTTTCTTAACAATCCTTTCAAGGCTGCGGTTATCCCGGTTGCTTGTGCACCTTTTTCTACCACACTTTTTCCTTCCACACAACTTTCCATTAATATGCTTGGATAGAGCAATCTGTGAACAGCCAGCTTCTTTAGCAATGACCTTTTGTGGCTTACCCTCCTTGTACAGTGTGTCAATGACTGCCTTCTGGACATCTGTCAAGTCAGCAGTCTTCCCCATGATTGTGGAGCCTACTGAAACAGACTAAGGGACCTTTTTAAATGCTTAGGAAGCCTTTGCAGGTGTTTTTTGTTAATTATTCTAATTTACTGAGATAATGACTTTTGGGTTTTCATTGGCTGTAAGCCATAATCATCAACATATAAACACTTGAAATACATCACTCTGTTTGTAACGACTCTATACAATATAGGAGTTTCACTTTTTGTATTGAAGAACTTAAATAAATTTCTCAAGTACTGTGAATTTCAGACCAACCGGACTTATGGCTAGTTTACATTGGCCAACTTCCGGCTGAAAAAGACCACCGACAGTCAACGCAGAAGCCGATCAGCAGTAGTTTATTAGCCCAATCATACAGGTCAACCATACTTACGATGCCCACAGAGCGATCAGAAATGGATCGATCTGTGTGCGTGTACTAGTCTTGTTCTCGGCAGCACATGTCCTGTTTACAAAGGATGATGTGCTGCCGAGAATGATGACATTTTAAGCAAGCCTAAAGATCATTTCACCCAACGAACAAGTGTTTTTGCTTATTCATTGGGTTATCAGCAGCCTGTTCACCCATTCCCGATAATCCCACTGTATAAATCCATCTTAAGTTTACTATGCCTGGAAATTAGATAGGGCTAGTAAATCTTCTCCAATAGCGCCCCAGCACTGACACTCAGGTCGACCACAAAGCTTTGCTTACACATGGTCAGCATATGGCCACTGATTGACTGCAGTGGTCACAGGTTGTACTACTTACTGGAGAACTCACATGCTGCTCATTTGCCGACCAAGAGGCTAGGCGGTTGACCATATCTAGGAAAACATGTCTGCCAAAACAGGGTTACAAGTGTATATCGGATGCCCGGCTCCACTACACTGATTGAAGCTGATCTGGAATACCACAAACAAGCACAGGACAGATATGAAGATGTATTTTTTTTTTCAAAGAAATCAATTGTTTCAAAAACATCTTTTATATTGCAGATCACCAATTTTTAAAGGGGAAATCTACCCGAAAACAATGATGCTTCACCAGATTTTATTTAGATGAATGGACCGCTGCACAGAATTTGGTGTCAGAAATTCCACTAACCTGAATTCATTGTGAATCTTAAGTTGAATTTTCTAGACCCTTTTTAAGGAGATTGTTACTAGATAGTAAGTCATCACCTATTAATGGACCACCACCATCAAATACAATGGGGCACTGCAGCAACGGCCACACATCTGCACCACCCGCATTCACTGTCTATGGGACTACAGGAGATAGTCAAGTACAGCGCTCGGCTACCTCCGGAAGTCTCACAGACAATGAATGAATGAATGCACGTCTATAACTCCATTCAAACAGGATGCTGCAAAGCCCTGTTCCTGGTGGTCCCAGTGGTCATATGCCAAGAGATGAGCAAGTTATGAAAAATCCTATGGATAAATGTTAAGTTGCTAAGTTGAGACAATCCCTTTCAAGGGAATATCACCAGGCTTTTGCCACCTATACTTACTGAGCTGCTGGCTGTGGTTTTGATAATCTCCTGCTTATAAAACTGCAATGTTTTCACTAGAGGACTAGTTGTCTCATGCCCTGTAGTCCTCCTGCTCTGTGTAATTTCACCCCCACCACTGATTGGCAGCTTTCTGCATATGAACAGTGTACACGGCTTCCAATTAATGGAGTGAGTGAGGTTATACATAGCTCAGAATTCAGAGAGGGATAATAAAACTGCATCAAGCAGCCCAGTAAGTGATATATCGCTAGAATCAGGGTCTCTATCACTACATCATGACGCTCCCAGAAGGGGTATTAAAAACCTGGAAACAGATCCCTATATACAATATCTTACTGTATTTTTAGTCAATAGACTTTAATGTAACATCTGGCAAAAAATGCTAAAAAAAGGTTGCTAATAATTCCTTGATAGATGCCTGTGTAAAACTGAACACAAAAAAAAAAAAAAAATCACAAGAAAACCGTAATTACTTTTTCCCTTCCTTTCTTCTGGCAAACAAACAACCGCTGTGCAATACTAATAATGTCTACCTCTGATGAGCGGAGAAGAATTTGACGACCTCTGCCCTGCCGCACATCCCTGGGGTCTCCAGAAGACCTCCCCAGCCTACAGCTCTGTTATCTACAGTGAAGCTATCAGTGCTCATATTTTTATGGGGAAAATGTAATTATTTCTATGTAGGAAACATTACTGCACGCGACTTCCTGCAATAAACCCATAACAAGTAAATATTTAATTTCTTCCTTAATTTGTTTCCTTCGTTAATGTAACCCAGACCCGGCCATGGTTGATCATAAAGGCTTCTGTGTCACCACTGACCTTGAAAGCTGAGCTCAGGGGTCTGCGGCTGGGTGAAGTCAGACATTGAGGAAAATGAGGAGAAATGATGACGTTATATTAGCCAAACAAACGTGTTAATGAGCGTCATAAATAGCTGAAGAGGTGTCATGCCTATTAATAAGACCAAGAGTATGGCGCCTTTACATATCATCCTGCGCGGATCATGCTGTGAAGTGTTGGTTCTCGTGGCGTCAATGGGAAATGTGTGACATTAAATGAATGGTGGTGTTACCTGGAAGAGGCGCTGGATGTATTAATAGAATACTAAACCTAGAAATGAATGATAAATGAACAGGAAAGGATATTGTACCCACAGTGTAACAATTTGCAAGATTTTCTGCATGATCCTAAAAAAAAAAAAAAGAAAAAAAAAAAGTGTTGTAGGTACCCTGAGGAGATAATATGTATTTGTGTAAAATATAATTATATAATTTTGAGATATATATATATATATTTTTTTTAGATTTTTATATATTGTATTGTATATATTGCAATAATATATATACACACTATATTAGAATATATTTAAACATATACACACGGGTGACTGGCTAATATTAAGCCCCTACCGCTACTCTGCAAATTAGAAAAGTCAGATCTCTATAGGATAGAGATATAGCAGAAAGCACAATTCTTCCAATAGCAGCATAGTAAGGAATTGCACAAATTGCAATTACCCAACATTTTCCCCAAAGTGCCTTCAAGATGGCGCTAAACCTTAAAATCTGTCATTAAATTGGTTACATAAAGTTACACAGAATTTATGAGTTTATTAAATGACTCTAGTTGTATATTTCCAGTTATTAATTAGCAGCACGATCAATTAGAAAGACGATTTACTAACACCAGAGCTAAATAGGTGTCTGGTGGTAAAAGCTTTGATGCTGAGAAAACACTGAGCGAAATAACACTTCCAACAATCAGGACAAATCACTGCGGACTGAGAGAGATAAGATAATATTTCTGTCAGGCGTAGATTTAAGGCTCATTTCATTTCACGGAACACAAAATAAATGGAAGTATTAATGCTTGGAGGCCATGGGAACATGACTTCACATTACAAGAGAGGACATCATTTTTAAAAGACAGAAAACTATTCTGGAGGCCAATTCAGGCTGCCGAGATTAAAGGAAACATTGCAAAGTCGTCCACCACCAGCAAGGTGCAGAGTCTGAACAAGCCCAGAGGGGTTCTCTATCCAGAAAAAAAAAAAAATAAGATTTTTACTCATTCTGCCTTATTAGTTTATAGGGATCTTAAATTTACCCAGGAAGAAAACATCTAAATGAACAAGAAAATAGGAATGGGAATAACAACTCGCCTAAGATCTCTACATGAATGCAGAGAGGTTTTCTTATAAGTAGGGGATGAGGGAAACATCATGGAAAAAGTGAAGAAACATTTTTATAAAATTGTCAGAATTGAGATTCTGTCCAACGCTCCCATTGGTTCTTTCACTAAGGAAATCCTGAAAACAGGACGTGTTGGGGGGCAGTGAGGACAGGAGTTTGGGAACACTGGTCTAATCTAAGTTTACAGCATCTAGTAGTTGGCTTACTTGGTGCCAATTTTTGGCACACGGTACTGCACATATAGCCACTGCCCTTTTCTGGTAAATCAAGGCTCTTTTCTGGGACACAGAAAGTGTGTAAAACATATAATAAATTTTGGACAAAACATAAAAGACAGACTTTTTTCTTGTTTAAAATTCACCAGAATTCTTGCACATGTAGCTTGATACAGCACCTTTGATGCCAGGTTTTAGGGGAATTTGTCTGTAGGATCAACCCTCCTTAGTCATCTACGGTATATGGGCATGTAGGTCATAAAAAGTTGAAATTAATGATACTTAATCCATGATTTTCTTAATATGTAAATGAGCTGTTAAAGTCTCTGGGCCGGACATAGATCTCCACAAGAATCTGCCTCAAGAGCTTATTGTAAATTAAAGAGGCACATGTAATGACTGACAGTCTGCTATAGTGATCTATATGTCTCACACTGGTAACGATTAGAGATGAGCGAATTTGATCGGGTCAGGACTTATTCGGCAAGCTATAGTGCTTACTGAATAAGCTGCAGAGGGAAACTGGAAACCCTGGATCCCTTTCTTATCAAGTAATCTCTGGATGTAGATTCTCAGGGAGATCTATTTTCTATCCCATAGA
Source organism: Ranitomeya variabilis (assembly GCF_051348905.1). Classification (NCBI taxonomy): domain Eukaryota; kingdom Metazoa; phylum Chordata; class Amphibia; order Anura; family Dendrobatidae; genus Ranitomeya; species Ranitomeya variabilis. The sequence goes on from NC_135233.1 coordinate 446,978,583, forward strand.
TCTTAATAGCTCATTTACATATTAAGGAAGATGGATTACTCTGAAATAAAATAACAGATTGCAGATATCATTTTATTCAACTTTCCATGACGCGCATGCACATATAGACGGCTTAGGAGGGCTGATCCTAGGTTTTTACACATAAAATTATTTTATGACCCCACCAATCCAGAGAGCGAGTTAATCCAAATAAGTATTCAGCTATTCCTCTACAAGACCCAAACAAGGACAAACTTTTGAATCGGTGGCCATTATTAAGCTTCAAAATTGACCATAAAATGTAATCATTAATATAAGAAAAAAAAGGAAACAAAAAAGAAACACCTGAACACAAGATAATGTGCATACATACAACTCAAAGATTTATAGTATATCTAGGCAATGTGAACAACCCCACAGACTGGATGGCCTTTTGGCATCTTTCAGGTTAGTATACATTGGTACATCTCTTTAAAGTAGTGACAGTTGAATGATTTCTTGACTCATACCTCCGATGGATGTAACTGGTATGTGCCGTAAAGATATACAGTGCCAAAATATGTCACCTTCAGGCCTCCATGTTATTAAAAAAAAAAAAAACACACACAACATAAAAAAAAAATGATCCCTAATCCAAAAAATACAATGATTTATACCAGCCTGAGGGAGACCAAAACACTACTCTTTCTGCCTCCATTGAATAAATTGAGACCAAAGGTTATCCTTGATCTATACACCGGGTGTAAACCAGATTCAGACAAATGTATTTTTGGCACATTTGCTGTAGAAGTGAAAAATTGACTGTACATGGACCGATGGTGGTCAAAGAGGGCAAAACATAATAGCAAGCAGCTCCTGAGACAAGCACATGGAGATGCAGACAACGACTGACAGACACTAAAGTGAGGCTTAAATCCCTGTGCCATGAGAAGTAGCTCTAATGCAACGACTTCTGGCAATCACTTCTCGCTGCAGATGAAGACAAACAAGACCCTTTGATTTCTACCAACGACTGATAATTCAATTGTAAGAAGGTTCCTTCGGAAGGACGGCATCGCAGACTAGAGGGCACGACGCTGTTCATCCTTTCATCACATCGGCCTAGAAATGACTGATTTAAGTGATGTGAAAATGAAAGCGATGCCATTATCCGAGAAAATTTACAGAAAAAGGTCATGACATGGCCTGGCGATGTACCCGGGTAACGCAATCACCAGGGTGAATTCAATTAGTGTCATGAGTTATGAATGGTCGTTGGCAAAAACATCTAATGCAATAACACGCAGATAACATGCAACATATATAACATTTAGCACATCGCTGTGACACCAGCGTCTCGCCCCAAATTAAACAGAGCTTAAAGGGCATTTAAGGCAACATCCGTTAATGGTAACTGGAGCTTACATTACGCTAATCGAGTCAGGATAAAGGGATATTCACTGCGGCTGAGAGGAGGAAGACACGCAGCACCTAGCACAGACACGCAGCACCTAGCACAGACACGCAGCACCTAGCACAGACACGCAGCACCTAGCACAGACACGCAGCACCTAGCACAGACACGCAGCACCTAGCACAGACACGCAGCACCTAGCACAGACACGCAGCACCTAGCACAGACACGCAGCACCTAGCACAGACACCCAGCACCTAGCACAGACACCCAGCACCTAGCACAGACACCCAGCACCTAGCACAGACACCCAGCACCTAGCACAGACACACAGCACCTAGCACAGACACACAGCACCTAGCACAGACACCCAACACCTAGCACAGACACCCAACACAGGCACGCAACACCCAGCACAGACTTTAGTGGCAATCTGTACCCAGATAGAGGCCTTTATATCACAGTATTCAACATGTGCAGATGATAGGCCAATATGGAGCCCACCCCACATGGTAACCTCCCCCCCGCATCCTTGATTCTGGGTAAGTCAAAGTTAGGGCTTCTCTCCCAACACACTGGCAGTATACACCCTATATACTGGGATGGTCTAAGGCCCCATTCACATTTCTACATAGGAGAATGTCCGTAATATAAAGACTTCAAATCAGTGGAGAAAAATTGTCACAAATCCGTCCCACTTTATAAGGGCTTTAAAGGGTTAGAAAACATGGCTGCAATACACGATTTGCCTGGCATTTCTGCCCACCTCCATTGAAATGAATGGGTCAAGCTGCAATACCGCAATCATTCTGTATGGGACTGCCAGAGAAAGCCAAACACTAAACCAATCGCATAGAGAACAAATGGAGCAGAGCTCAAGCCACCAAACAGTACAAAAGTGGCCCATATTACAATCGGTGGGAGTCTCAGTGGTCAGAACCGCACCCCGAACTTACCTCCTTACCAAAATATCCCTTTAAAGGAACCGCATGAAGTCAGACAAACTCAAATATACTTGGTCATCCTCCAACCAAGATTCCAGATAACTGATAGCCAAAGGCTTGTCAATCTACATCTCCTCTCTGGTCTCAGTCTACCACCCTACCCGTGCCCTCCGCTCCGCTAATGACCTCAGGTTAGCATCCTCAATAATCAGAACCTCCCACTCCCGTCTCCAAGACTTTACACGTGCTGCGCCGATTCTTTGGAATGCACTACCTAGGTTAATACGATTAATCCCCAATCCCCACAGTTTTCAGCGTGCCCTAAAAACGCATTTGTTCAGACTGGCCTACCGCCTCAACGCATTAACCTGACTATCCCTGTGTGGGCCTATTAAAAATAGAAAAAAAAAAAAAACGAAACACATAATCAGGTTCCTTGCATCGTGTTCTCATACACTTTATGCAGTTAATAGTACTCTGTGTCTGTACTGCTACATACTTCGGCTGTTAACTGGTTCATGCAGCTTTACATGAACACCCGAGCCTTAGACTATGGCTGGTCCAAATAACTAAAGCAATTACATCCACCTCTCGTGTCTCCCCTTTTCCTCATAGATTGTAAGCTTGCGAGCAGGGCCCTCATTCCTCCTGGTATCTATTTTGAACTGTGATTTCTGTTATGCTGTAATGTCTATTGTCTGTACAAGTCCCCTCTATAAGTTGTAAAGCGCTGCGGAATATGTTGGCGCTATATAAATAAAAATTATTATTATTATTATTATTATTATTATTATATCTCCCTGTAACACCGTCCCATAGACAGCAATACAAGGGGGTGCAACTTTCTAAATTTACACCCTGTTGCATTACTGCACCCCTGGCCATGTAATCTTTAAAAAATTGAAATTTGCCATGTCCAACACTGACCTAAATGTTGGGCTCGGCTGGGGTGTTCTTGTGTTCTCAATGGGGACTGTGGAATATGTCGCTTCCAGATACAAAGCATTAGGCATCGAAATCTTCTCTTTCCTTGTATCATCTGTCGAGACCCCCATACATACTCTTGGGTAGCTGCACCAAAGTCACAAGATTCAGCCGATATTAATATAATATGTTTTGGGGCCCTTGGATGTGTGACACGGAAACTGAAAGTAATCCTCTGTCCATGGGATAAGTGACAAGGTACTGATCGCTGGGGGTCTAACGACTGGGATCCAAGTGGTCCTGAGAATGGGACTCCGTGTTGGATGGAACGGACGTGCCCACCCATGCTCAACCGTAGCTCTAATCATTTCCTATGGGACTGCTGGAGAAAGCACAGTGCTGCACTCTGCCATTTGTAGCTATCCCATTCACCAGATAGCTGGGGGTCCTAGCGATTATAAGCTTGGTGATCAGCAAGTTTATCCCTATCCTCATATTGATAAGGGATAATGTTCAATTCTGGGAATATCACTTTAAGGACAACATGATCACTCATTATCAGTATTGTGAGCCCAGGCTACCATATATTTTCTAGGAATCCCTATACGTTTTCTATACTTTTATGGAGAAAATGTAAAGAGTGACAATGGGCAAAGATGGCAGAGATCACCACAAATGCAGGAGATAAAGGAAGATAAGTCAGTAATACCCGACAATACATAAATATAACAAGCAATAAAAAGCAAACATTTTATACAAGGCCTAAAGAACAGAAATCCCACCCAATGCGCTCAGCCTGGCAGTGTGCCAATCACATTTACTGTGCAAATATAAGAAGATAAAGGAAGATTTATTATAGATAAATACATGTTTCTGAATATCGGGAAATCCTCCATATAACGTGCCATAAATTAGGTTATTTTACTGCTGGTATTATTATAGGAGGATTCTCCAGGGGCCCTAAACATTAATGCAACAACTATTCTAATTGGAAAATCGTTTCATGAAAAAAAATCATGATTTAACATTTCCATTTTATTGCGAAATGATAACGGGGATCTCTGCTTAGTACAATCCCCTCGTTAGAAACAGATCACAAAGCAAAGACCCTCAAATATTAGCTGCAATCTGCTAGTTAGTGTTCAATTTCTCTGCAGCGCCCCCCACACTAGAAATGAAGCATTACACTGCATCCATTGCTTTCAATGGGCTCTTCCCAGAAAAAGACACCACTCTCTAGTCAAGAGATCAGAGGACCCCAATTCATTACTAGAATGTATGGAAGTGGATTTTATCATTTGGGGAACCCAATTAAAGGGTTCCTCTTTAAAGGTGACTTCCAGTATGTGTGCACGTTACCTACTGAGCATGCATGCTTCCTGGCAAGGATTGAATGGAGCTGGTTGGTAATGCAGACAACTCTCAGACTCTGAAATCCAAAATATGATAAGGTATAGTTCATTGGTTGACGACCACTGATGTAATGCATTCCGCCGCCCCGGGACATCACAACCTTACAAATCCTGTAATACGGCTTTGCTTCTATATAAAACACAATTAGACACAGATCTCTAAGAAAAAAAAATGTAATGCAATAACATAAAGAATGTTCTGTGCAAGACCTGGATGCAATCCAAGGACCCAGAAAGAAAACACGCGTTTGTAGACATAATCACGGTGCTAATGCCGCTTACCACGCAGGCACGGACTGAAAACTCGAATAAAACATCTTGTTAACTACATTCCCAAGAATTAAATAAAAACACTATTTCCAGATTGCTCGGAGACATGAAATACGGAGGTCACTGGGGAAGAGAAATCACTAATGCAGATTATGTGGAACATGTCCAAAGTATCAAAGTAAAAGGAACCAAATAGGATTTCATGCAAACTCTCGGCTGGGAATCCAGTTCTGTGGCCAGGACTTATATTTATCTAGCTTCCAGATTATCCTGTCCATATTTAAAGGAAATTTCCAAAGCAAAGTTATATGATAAAGTGATCCAGAAACATTCAAAGGCAAGAAAACCAGTCGGAAATGTCAAGCTCTGAAACGAATACCTGCTGACCAGGCTCCAGATGCCTTTATTTTACAGAATATGCCATAAATGACAGAGGTATTAGTCCGCCGCCACCTCTCCATTCATTCTATCCAGAAGTGGCTGGTCACCTTGCCTTGTAGTCTGAATATCCAGACTTCAACTCTAGAATCACAGAGTCATGTGGCAGGGCTCGGGAAAGGGTTTCTATTAACTTTTAGGATTCAGGGTCTTCAATTACCGGTAATAAAATGGAAGTTTTCCTAAATTATTTCCCACAGAAATGTATATCAATCTATCTCTTCCTACCGGCAAATCAGCTATCATTTTCAACGTGACAGGTTCCCTTTAAACAGATCTTAGGCCTGATGAAGCTGATGTACTTTCTACGAAAATCCAGGTCAGAATGGCAATTTAATCCTTTGTAAAAAATTTCTCTACATAAAAGTAAAATGTATAAATATATAAACATAGTAGATACATATGATATTTGACGTGTGTATAGCCAAAGGCAAAGAAATTCCCAGGGACCGAGGGGATTGATTGAGCTCCATTATATTGCCACATTGAAGACAAACCTTGGTTCTATAATAGTTGTGCCTTCACCTAATCCATCAACTGGATTTATAACAAAAGCTTCAAGGTTTCAGCCAATCATTAGACCTAAACAGGAAAAGAACAAGCTGGGATTCATTAAAAAGATGGAGCATGAGAGTCAGGAAAATAGCAAAAACCCAACATAATCGCTCAAACTCGTGCTGCGTCCAGGGTTTATGCGCTTTCTGATCCTATTTAGAGGTTTACAAGAACTTTCTCATTTTCTCTTAAGGTGGCCATTCAATTGCTGTTGGACCAACACTAGTTAAGATTCCTGTAGAACCCGCAGACAAATGGATGCTCAACTTTGCCAAGCATGCCTACATTTTGTGTATAGAGAAAAACCACCCCAGAGGAGTCTGGCAGAGTTTCTCAAACCTGTAAAACAACTGCATCTGTCAGGGGAGAGTCTGGAGGGCCCCATTACACAAAATAGTTTGTGGACGTTGGTCTAATGTGTAAGGGCACGTTTAGGTCATGGTCAAATCTAAGACAGACTGATTGCTAAGGAAATATTACCAGGCAACACTTTTCAAAAGGCAGTAAGTCTATAGAAACCAGGATGCCAGACAAGTTCAGCTCAAAGCTGGATAGGCTCAGTACTAGAAGGAACCTGTCAGGATCACTTTACTACAGAAACTAGTGGTATGGTTGGATAGGTCCTTGTAAAACAATAAAAATGATACTTGTCTTATACTGATCAGAAATGCCAGCGCTGAGAAACTGAGCTTTGAATCCACATTCTAATTAGTTGGGAATCGCATTGGGGGAGTATCATTGTGCTCCGAAAACACTGACACGCTGCAATACACTTCCAGGAACTTTGCATGTAGCCTTAAAGCTTGATAGGTAGTTGCACTAGGACCCATATGGCCAAATCAGTAATAAAAGTGTCCCTTTAAATTAGGTTTCTAGAGGATCATGATGACTTGGATAAATAAAACCACTTTTCAGCAATCTGCCAAGTGTGAATATACCCAGAATTTTCTGTAAGCGCATCACTACACAACTAACCCAACAGTCATTCATATCTATATATCTATCTATCTATCTATCTATCTATCTATCTATCTATCTATCTATCTATATATATATATATATATATTACCAGTTTTCCCCGTTCCTGACAGTGCCATCCTCTGCACTCACGCTGGCAGGATGGCCTTTCTTAATCAGACTTGTTTAGACCCGGCGAGGGAAACATTGGAGCAGGAAGAGTCATTAAAATCAAAGTTGTACACATCATTATAAGTGGAAGAAATCCCCGTGACAGACAGAGTTTGAGTGAAGATGAATGGCAACAAACCATGACCAACTGATTCACTTCCCAGCTGCCACCGAGGCTCGCCAGCTAATGCTCCACTCTCAGCGCACCCTTATTACATGTGCATCGGGCACCCTGTGTCAACAGCAGATGGGACGCTGTGGGGCTTTTGTTTGCAGGGTGAAGTAAGGAAATAATTAATTGCATATTCATTTTGTAGTACTGGGGCAATTAAACTGTGCCAGAGTCAAAAGGTCCCAAATATTTTGCCATCAAGCCCTTATTAGTTATTACAGAACCCAGAAACTGCCTGCGGCTCCTATTGATTGATTCTTACTCCAGAGATCCCGGGAGTGGGGGGGGGGGGATGACAGGAGGTAGCGGCACGATGATCTGACAGCTTTACAGTCAATAAATCAAACCGAGAGCATTAATATCCATTCAAGACCTTCCCTGGCTTTCTAAATATTGGGAATGTGGAAGCCGGAAACAGATGTAACCGATCACTATTTCCATATGTAATGAATGCAAAGAAAAACAGCAAAACTCACGAATAGAAATCCAATGTGCAAACACATAGACAATACCTGCTGAGCAATGTCATCTGTAATCCAATATGTAAACTAGCCAGATACATACGGTATATATTACATCCCCACTGCAGCATCTAATCCCCTTTGTTGAGGTCGAGCATCATTACCGTCTGCACAGCGGGGCTCGGGAAGACAGGCGCACGACAGATGCCTTATAGAGATCATAAACCTTGACCCATTGTCTAGGTCTGGATGAGAAGATGATATTCGGCTTCATGCAAAACCCGCATCTCTGATCGATATCGTTGCGCCAACACGCTGATAGCGGCCATTGTTAATTACTGCTAATCCCATTCATCTGTCATCTCCAATGCCCAGCAACATTGAGATTCTCTCTATTTTTACAGGGCAAATCCAATAAAGTAATTTACATTTATTACCCATACACGGGGCTAGGCAAATGTACACGTGTATAGACTTCCCAGCACACCTCGCCAGCCATGTACTGGTCTACAATCTACTGGAGCCAGTCACAGTCTGTGGAAAGCACCAGGAGATAAAACTGTGACATAAGATATTTTATTGTCCTGGTAAGAAGGAAAAACAATGTACATGAAAGAAAGAACAGTGAAAAAAAGAGAAAGCAAGATTGAGCGAAATAGAAAAAGAGCAAGATAGAAAGCACAAGATCAAGATCAAGCAAAAGAGAGAGGGTGAAATCAAAAGAAAGCAAGATTGAGCGAAAGAGAGAAAACAACAGGATAGGGAATGATCAATAGACAGAGAGAATGTGTGAGATTGAGCTAAAGAGAGAGAGAGCGCGAGATCAAAAGAGAGAGAGCGCGAGATCAAAAGAGAGAGAGCGCGAGATCAAGACTAAAAGATCCAGAGAAAGAAAGAGCAAGATTGAGCAAAAGAGACAGCGATCAAAAGAGAGATCGAGCGAAAGCGACGTTGAGGGAATGAAAAAGTGAAAGCAAGAAACAGCGAAAGAGAAAGCGAGAGAGAGAGGAAGAGAGAAAGCAAAGAGAGCAAAAAAGAGTGAGAACGAAAGAGACTGAGTAAAAGAGAGAAAGTGAAAAAGAGAATGAGAAAGCTGTATATTCTTATTAAGGGCGAGACCACATAATACTTTGGCCTAAAATCCACCCACCAATGATCATCAATGTCCACACGATTATGAAACAAACCAATGGTGGGCAGAGTTTTGAATGTTCGGCCATCTGCTTGTGTTGCCTTATCCCAAGACTGGAAGGATGGCAGAGTTGTAGTGGCAGCAGGGTGCAGGTAAAGGACGTAGATATTTAATAATTAGGTACATTTTACTTCATACATGGCATCCACTGTCATTGACATCCAATTGTATTGTATCGAAAGCTGTTTTCCGATACACAATGTATCCAATCTGCCCATAAGCAATGAAGCCCTTCTGTGTCAAACTATCAGATGTAGAAGTGTATACAGTATTAATGAAAAGAAAGGATCACAAATGAAGTGGCCAAGTGAAAGGAATCTGCATAGAAGATGATAGATTTTACATCCGGCAACTTCAGGCTTTCTGCAGCAAACCAAAAGTCTGGATGTAATTAGGCTCAGCCTCCATTATTTCCCACGGAGGCCGCCCAGCTGAGGAGTCACTGACAGCCAGGAAATCTGCAACCGCTCAACATGAAGAGCCCCAAAGTCGTCACACACTTATGTAATTATGCCCCATTATATCCACACACATGCCGCAATCCTCCAGGAACGAGCAGGGGCAAAACTACAGAAATAGCAGAAGACACAAATACAACAGCGCCCCATTGGACCAGGCAGCAATTTCAGACTGGAATCCATATAAATGTAATCTATGACTTTGGAATTGGGTTTTCCCATGACTAATACCATGTCTATCATGATCCTGACATACGTACTGGGGCCCATGCAGTTGTATACATTGTCTCCCATTGGAAAAAGCAAAAAAAAAAAAAAAAAAGAAGTATACCAACACAAACATTTTGCATAATGTCTGTGGATTAAAAATCAAAGGAAAGAAAAGGGTATACCCTCATCTACCTCCAAAACATATGAGGCATAGAGTGGATCGTCTACAGGCTATACTGTACATACCTGTACTGCAAACAACACGAACAGCATAGACTTACATAACAGCCTTGTAAAAAGTAACTGAGCGCCAACCCAGGAAGCCAAGACAGATGTCACCATGTTAGTTATTAGCATGCTTGAACACTGCTATCCCATTCAACCAGGGATATTTTGGGGAAACCCATCCATGTGATCGCTGGGGTTCCCAGCAGTCAGACCCCCAGCGATCCTTCACTTCTCTATACTGTGATGATACCAATCCCGGCTTGTGCGCACCAAGTGTTTCCTGGATGAGGCTTATCAGCATTGGAGGCTGTGAAGGGGGCTGGCTGATGAGCTTATTTTAATAGCTAAACTAGCCCCCATCATTCATATGGCCAATGCAAATACAGAAAATGGAGCTGGCTTAGCTATTGAAGTCAGATTTTTTCACAGATCCACAGTATATTGGAGAGTGTCTGACGCACAGCTGAATATAGCACAAGTCTCTGTGTATTTGTACGGACCTTTTAGTCTAGGGCAAAAAATAAAAAATAAATAAAATAATCGGACAAGTGAACTACCCCACAGACTATCATTGGAACAAGATCTATCCATGAAAAACACGGATAGCACTCGTACGGAAAAACTGACGTGTGAAGAACCCTTATAATACAATACTAGCTGAAATCACAATGGACAATTTAAAGAGTTTGGGGGTTACACCTGCTTATTGGCACCGACACCAAACATAAGAACAAAGTTCTGAAATGCTCCATCGGAATATAGTGATGGCTGCCCATGCTCACCTGCTCCTTTCATGGTCTGTAAGACTCCGGGGACAGCACTTGGTAATGGTTTGTAACGTTGGGAATAAACCTTTAATGCGGTGAGATTTTTCCTTATACAAAAACCACAACTACGGTAATGCAGTTTCCGAATCAGTTAACATAGGAAAGCTTTCTAGACCTGTATCAATCACCAAACTATCAAAACCAGCAATTTAGATTTTTTTCAGATCACGTGTGAGTCCTCCATTCTAATATCCTACCTATAATGTATCTGCTTCAGTAGCAGTTGTCCTGTTACTCACCCTCTTCTGATCCTCCAGGCCATGTGCAAACGGCCTCCTCCGCTGGTGCTGCTTAGATTCTGGAACAGACTCCATCTCCTGATTATTTGTATTCCTTAATTTTCCTCAGGAATTCCAGAAAACAACCAGACATTTTCCTTCAGAGGTGCGCCATAAATCCAGATATTCCACTATTGCGCTGGTACGAGCCATTCCCAAGACACCAAAATGTTTCCTTCTTTTCAGCACAATTCATTTCTACAATCCCACCACATCTGCACAATCCAGAATTTCACAACGGCTGCCATATCCATTGTGTTATTCATCCGCCTTCCACCATGTCTAATCCGATGAAAATGCAAACCCAGGAGCGAGATTATTCTACCAAAAATGCTCCAATCTCACATCTGGAAAGAGGGAGACAAATCTTAGTTTTTCTACCTGTGGGAAAAAAACGTAAACCGTGAGATATTTCAGATAAAATGCACAGATTATTAATCCGGAAAGTAAAAGGTATTATACAATAATCGATAAGGAATAACACAAGTTCTGGTTTTCTGAAAATGAAACTTTGTCACTGTATAATGGAAAGTTCTGCAAATTTCTAATAAATATGGAGTTTAATGTCCTTGTGTTCTTAGTCATAGACTTGTCTTCACAAGGGGATGTGAACAGCCTCATAAGCATAAATGAGGTTGGGTCAAAAGAATCAAAACCAGTCTGTGCATCGTGGTCAGAGTAAAGATGCAAAACATGGTGTGTGAATAGAGTCTTAGGCTATGTTCACACGATGCGGTTTTTGCTGCGGATCCGCAGCGGATTTGCAGCTGCGGATCCGCATCCTTTTTCCATGCAGGGTACAGTACAATGTAACCCAATGGAAAAAAGAAACCGCTGTTCCCACGTTCCTTTTTTCCGCTGGAAAATCCGCGCTGATTTTCTGCGGAAAAAAAGAAGTACCATGTCAATTCTTTCTGCGGATTCCGCTGCTGTTTTCCACCTGCACCAATAGGAAAAAGCAGCTGGAAACCCGCAGTGGAATCCGCAGTAGAAAAAGGACTGAAAACCGCAGTGAAAACCACCACAGGTTTTGCACTGCGGTTTTCAGAAATCAGGACCTGAAAAATCAGCAGGGAAAAAAGGATCGTGTGAACAAGGCCTTAAGGTCACTTCACATGTAACGTCCAAGGTTTGGGTTTTTCCAGACAAAGTTGTGGTAAAAAAGTTCTGCATTCACAAAATGTAAACCCATCCATAAAACGGTGGTCTCATTAAAGTAAATCCTGTCTATTAAACCTACTGAGTCATATGGATGTTATATAAGGGGGTCTCTCACTTGGAACCCCTCCTATGAGCCAGGGCAGTGAGTGACTGGGTAACAGCGCCTCCTGCTTCTCTAGTGGATTCAGTCCACCAGCATTAAATGGGGTTGTTCATTTGATCAATCAGGACCTCCCAATGGCAGAACGTGTGGCTGACCCAAACTTCAAGGTGCCTGGCCCCCCTGGCTTTTCTAGTCAGCTTAAATGATTGCATTTGGAAAAGGATGTATTTACACAGCAGAGTTTGATATTCACACGTCTCCTCGCCAAATAAATTAATTAATTAAAAAGGCAAATTAACTTATGTGCTCACATCTAGACTTTGGAAGAAAGTCTAAATCAAAAATTAGGTGCAAAGAAATCCAACCAAGAGAAGGTGTAAAGTTGGCACAAAAACGTTTGAAGATCTGAAAAATTTACCATCCAGCATCAACCGCTGAGATAAATTTGGTGCATTTTCAGACTGGCTTTAGATTAGACCAGATTAGTAAATGTGATCCTACACATCTGCATTGTGTGAATATGCCCTAATAAATCTGGAAATATCTGAGCATCAACGTCACTTTCACTCATTAGAACAATTTCGGAGTGTGAATATCATAACCCCCAACATATAGGGGCCCTGACTGCTATATGGCTGTGCAGTGGACGAGGCGAGATCTGTTCTTCTAGACCTCCGCTTTACTCTTTTCCTTTTTGCATATAAATTGAGCAAACCCTTGAAGCGCTTCTGTCCAAACGGTGTATGAGCGGAGCAGGTGTCGGCTTGTGCTGCACTCAATGATTTTCCTCTTGTCAGTGTACACACACACAATATGACTATACAAGGAGAAGTGAATAGGGGGGTGGGGGGGCTACTCAACAAACAATCAACAGGGACCACAAGCAGAAATCAGTCAAGAGCAGCGAGGAGTCGGGAGTTTACAAACAATGAAATAAGATGAGTGCAGCGTAGCATCATACATAGCGGGGAACGGCATCAATTAGCAGAGCAATTACCAGCAATTACCTCAATGACTAGCTTTAATTAGACGTTTGAGAAAAAAACAAAAATACTAATAAAAATATGATTGAAAAACAGAAGGAAATCTGTGAAAGCTGTGGAAGTGCAGTCCTCCAAACATGGGAACTCCCGAATGTAAGGGAGTCCCTGATCTCCCCTTCTACTGAATATCCCAATACACTGAGCAGCTTATCGGGGGTGGGGGGGCACTGATCATAAAGGGGCAGTCTTTGGTCTATAAGGGACCCCGATGTATATAATGCACTTCCCCGTATGGTGTACTTCATATGGTCTCCTCTGTATAGTGAGAATATGATCGGAGACTGTCGTGACATGAGACAGTAAATAATGTATTGTGAGTATATTAATGGGCGAGCTGAGGTCTCTTTTTGTATAGGATAGATGTGATCAGGGGTCATGTCATGACATGGGACAGGGGATATTAAGTCCCTTTTGTGAGTGTGGATGCGATCAGAGGCTCTGCCGAGACATGGGGCAGTATATAGTGAAGCTGTGGTGATATTGGGTCTCCTCTGTATAGTGTGGATGCGATCAGAGGCTCTGTCGTGACATGGAGCAGTAGATAGCGAAGCTGTGATGATATTGGGTCTCCCCTGTATAGAGTAGATGGGATCGGGGGTTCTGTCGTGACATGGGGCAGTATATAGGGAAGCTCTGCTGATATTGGGCCTCCTGTGTATAGTGTGGATGTGATTGGGGGCTCTGTTGTGACATGGGGCAGTATATAGCGAAGCTGTGGTGATATTGGGTCTCCTCTGCATAGTGTGGATGCGATCAGAGGCTCAGTCGTGACATAGAGCAGTAGATAGCAAAGCTGTGGTGATATTTGGTCTCCTCTGTATAGAGTAGATGGGATCGAGGGTTCTGTCGTGACATGGGGCAGTATATAGTGAAGCTGTGGTGATATTGGGTCTCCTCTTCAAGAAGTACATGGGATCGGGGGTTCTGTCATGTTATGGGGCAGTATATAGTGAAGCTGTGGTGATATTAGGTCTCCTCTGCATAGAGTACATGGGATCGGGGGGTTATATCGTGACATGGACCTCTCCTTGTGAAGTGTGTATTCTTTGAGAATCGCTGTAACTTCCAGTCGTCTGTCGTCTCAGATGAGGGGTGAAGTGATGGCGGGCTCTCACCTTTCTGCTCCGTCTCGGCGTCGGGATGCTGAGGGGGATGCTCCGGCGGATGGTGAGGAGAACACAGCGGCGAGCAGCGTGCAGAGTCCCGTCCTCTCCTCCCGCTCCGCCCCCGGCTCCTCCTACTCCCCCTCCCCAGTTAAGTCTCCACAGTGCGCCCCTTATTTCCTCACACTAAACTTCCCTTCTCCGGTGCGGTCACATGACCTGAGGCGCCCGCGCTGCCCCGTGTCCCGCCAGCTCCGGACATCACCGACCCGTTACCTGGGCAACCCCGTCACCGCCTCCGTAACTCCAGCCTATGCTACCTCCTCTCGGCCAATGGGACTGCAAGCTTTAGTCACATGGGGAGATCACAGCCAATGAGAGCGCTGAACGGTGCGCATCCCAAGACTTGGTCCCTGAGCGGGACGCACAGTTGTGTGAGGAGCCCGGGGAGTGAGTGAGGGGCCCCGAACTCTGACGTCACGGGGGAGAGTGTGAGGGGCCCGAGTTCGACGTCAACGGGCAGAGAGTGAGGAGTCCCCACCTCAGACGTCATTAAGGGCCCTTGTGTAGGTCACAACTAACACAAACTCCAGAACATGTTAACACCTCTGCTTGCTGTCAGTAAAAGTTGGAAGGCAGTATGTCTTTGGAATGTGGGAGGAAACGGGAGAACCTGGAGGAAACCCACGCGAACATGGAAGAACATACAAACTTCTTGCAGATGTTGTCCTTGGTGGGATTTGAACCCAGGACCCCAGCACTGCAATGCTAACCACTGAGCCACCGTGCTCAGTGGTTAGGTGCTATTAACATGAAATTCACAGCAGATGTCGGTAACAATCCGTCCAAGCCACACAGGCACAGAAATCATCCATAGATGTCCATAAATTATGTGTAATAATGAGAGCTGACACAGGGAACAAATTCGGAAATGTACAAAAACCTGTTGTTGTTGTTGAAGTCTCAAGACGCCTCCTGGATGGAGAAACTAGTTGCAGGCATTGCTCACATGTGATTTTGACCCGTTCTTCCACACAAACACTCTTTGCATCCTGAATATCCTGGGCTCCTCCTATGATCTCTGAGCTTCAGTTCCTTCCATACGTTTTCTATAGGATTCAGGTCCGGTGATCGGCTCGGCCATTCCAGCAGATTTATTTTCATTATCTGAAACTAATCGAGAGTTTCCTTGGCTGTGTGTTTGGGATCATTGTCTTGCTGAAATGTCCACCCTAGTTTCATCCTCATCCTGGTAGATGGCAGAAGATTTATATATTTTTTTTTTATCAAGAATGTCTCGCTACATTTGTCTAGTCATCCTTCAATTATTTAGAGTTTGCTAGTGCCGTATGCTGAAAAACAGCTTCACACAATGACGTTCCCACCTCCAGACCTCACTGTTGGTAGGGTGTTCTTATGGCCTCCAAACATGGTGTGTATTATGGCCTCCAAAAAGTTCAATTTTGGTCTCATCTGACAAAATTATATTCTCCCAGTACTTCATAGGCTCGTCTAAATGTTGTTGAGAAAACATTAAATGCACTTGTATATGCTTTTTGTTCAGAAAAGGAGTCTTGCGTGGTGAGCGTGCGTACGGGCCATGGAGGTTGAGCACTGTTTTGTTTGAAGCAATTGTACCTGCTGATTACAGGTCTTTTAGGTTGTCATCGGCTCTTGGACAACTCTTCTGATAATTATTTTCACTCCTCTGTCTGAAATCTTGCACCTAGTCATGGCTGGTGTTGAGGAATAATGTTCTTTCCACTTCCAGATTATCGCCCCGACAGTGCTCACTAGAACTTTCAGTAGTTTAGAAACTCTTCTGTAACCAATGCCATCAGTATGTTTTGTATCAATAAGGCTCTGAAGGTCTTAAGACACTTACGCATCAGGAGATGTTTCTTGTGTGGCAACTTGGTAATGAGACACCTTTTTAACCCCTTCCCGACCCATGACGCCACGTAGGCGTCATGAAAACCCGTGCCAATCCGACCCATGACGCCTATGTGGCGTCATGGAATGATCGCGTCCCTGCAGATCGGGTGAAGGGGTTAACTCCTATTTTACCCGATCTGCAGGGAGAGGGGGAGTGGTACTTCAGCCCAGGGGGGGTGGCTTCACCCCCCCCGTGGCTACGATCGCTCTGATTGGCTGTTGAAAGTGAAACTGCCAATCAGAGCGATTTGTAATATTTCACCATGAAAACTGGTGAAATATTACAATCCAGCCATGGCCGATGCTGCAATATCATCGGCCATGGCTGGAAAACCTGAAGTGACCCCCCCCACAGCCACCGATCGCCCCCCCAGTCCTCCGTTATGGGGTCCGGTCCCCTCCGTCCGACTGCCGGCTCCCCCGTCCTGCTGTCCGCTCCCCCCTGTGGTCCGATCACCCCCCCTGTGCTCTAATCCACCCCCCCACCACCCTTTCATACTTACCGATCCTCCCGGTGTCCGGCCGTCTCCTCGCTGGGCGCCGCCATCTTCCAAAATGGCGGGCGCATGCTCAGTACGCCCGCCGCATCTGCCAGCCGGCAGATTCCTTACAAGTACATTTTGATCGCTGTGGTAGGTTCTACCACAGCGATCAAAATAAAAAAAATAATAAATAACCCCCCCCCCTTTATCACCCCCATAGATAGGGACAACAATAAAATAAAGAAAATATATTTTTTTTTCTTTTTCCACTAGGGTTAGGGTTAGAACTAGGGTTAGGATTAGAACTAGGGTTAGGGTTACGGGTAGGGTTAGGGTTAGGGGTAGGGTTAGGGTTACAGGTAGGGTTAGGGGTAGGGTTATGGCATGTGCGGATTTGGCTGCGGATCCGCAGCGGATTGGCCGCGGATCCGCAGCGGATTGGCCGCGGATCCGCAGCGGATTGGCCGCGGATCCGCAGCGGATTGGCCGCTGCGAATTCGTAGCAGTTTTCCATCAGGTTTACAGTACCGTGTACACCTATGGAAAACCAAATCCGCTGTGCCCATGGTGCGGAAAATTCCGTGCAGAAACGCTGCGTTGTATTTTCCACAACATGTCAATTCTTTGTGCGGATTCCGCAGCGTTTTACACCTATTCCTCAATAGGAATCCGCAGGTGAAATCCGCACAAAAAAACACTGGAAATCTACTGGAAATCCGCAGGTAAAACGCAGTGCCTTTTACTTGTAGATTTTTCAAAAGTCGTGCGGAAAAATCTCACACGAATCCGCTACGTGGGCACATACCCTTAGGGTTAGGGTTGGAATTAGGGCTAGGGTTGGAAATAGGGTTAAGATTAGGCTTGTGGTTAGGGTTACGGATAGGGTTAGGGGTGTGTTGGGGTTACAGTTGTGGTTAGGGTTGGGATTAGGGTTAGGGTTGGGATTAGGGTTAGGATTAGGGTTGGAATTAGGGTTACGGGTGTGTTGGGGTTAGGGTTGTGGTTAGGGGTGTGTTGGGGTTAGGGTTGGGATTAGGAT
The DNA here is from genome assembly GCF_051348905.1 of Ranitomeya variabilis. Classification (NCBI taxonomy): domain Eukaryota; kingdom Metazoa; phylum Chordata; class Amphibia; order Anura; family Dendrobatidae; genus Ranitomeya; species Ranitomeya variabilis. The sequence continues at coordinate 446,996,318 of NC_135233.1, forward strand.
TAGGGGTGTGTTGGGGTTAGTGTTGAAGTTAGAAATGAGGGGTTTCCACTGTTTAGGCACATCAGGGGTCTCCAAACGCAACATGGCGCCACCATTGATTCCAGCCAATCTTGCATTCAAAAAGTCAAATGATGCACCCTCCCTTCCAAGCCCCGACGTGTGCCCAAACAGTGGTTTACCCCCACATTTGGGGTACCAGCGTACTCAGGACAAACTGGGCAACAACTGTTGGGGTCCAATTTCTCCTGTTACCCTTGCAAAAATAAAAAATTACTTGCGAAGACATAATTTTTGAGGAAAGAAGAATTATTTTTTATTTTCACGGCTCTGCGTTGTAAACTTCTGTGAAGCACTTGGGGGTTGAATGTGCTCATCACACATCTAGATAAGTTCCTTGGGGGGTCTAGTTTCCAAAATGGGGTCACTTGTGGGGTGTTTCTACTGTTTAGGCACATCAGGGGCTCTGCAAATGCAACGTGACGCCCGCAGACCATTCCATCAAAGTCTGCATTTCAAATGTCACTACTTCCCTTCCGAGCTCTGACGTGCGCCCAAACAGTGGTTTACCCCCACATATGGGGTATCACTGTACTCACAACAAACTGGGCAACAAACATTGGGGCCCAATTTCTCCTGTTACCCTTGTGAAAATAAAAAATTGCTTGCTAAAACATCTTTTTTGAGGAAAGAAAAATGATTTTTTATTTTCACGGCTCTGCGTTGTAAACTTCTGTGAAGCACTTGGGGGTTGAACGTGCTCATCACACATCTAGATAAGTTCCTTGGGGGGTCTAGTTTCCAAAATGGGGTCACTTGTGGGGTGTTTCTACTGTTTAGGCACATCAGGGGCTCTGCAAATGCAACGTGACGCCCGCAGACCATTCCATCAAAGTCTGCATTCCAAAACGTCACTAGTTCCCTTCCGAGCCCTGACGTGTGCCCAAACAGTGGTTTACCCCCACATATGGGGTATCAGCGTACTCAGGAGAAACTGGTCAACAACTTTTGGGGTCCAATTTCTCCTGTTAACCTTGCAAAAATAAAAAATTCTGGGCTAAAAAAATATTTTTGAGGAAAGGAAACACATTTATTATTTTCACGGCTCTGCGTTATAAACTTCTGCGAAGCACTTGGGGGTTCAAAATGCTCACCACACATCTAGATTAGTTCCTTGGGAGGTCTAGTTTCCAAAATGGGGTCACTTGTGCGGGAGCTCCAATGTTTAGGCACACAGGGGCTCTCCAAACGTGACATGGTGTCCGCTAATGATTGGAGCTAATTTTCCATTCAAAAAGCCAAATGGCGTGCCTTCCCTTCCGAGCCCTGCCGTGCGCCCAAACAGTGGTTTACCCCCACATATGGGGTATCATCGTACTCAGGACAAACTGGACAACAACATTTGGGGTCCAATTTCTCCTATTACCCTTGGAAAATTAAAAAATCCTGGGCTAAAAATCATTTTTGAGGAAAGAAAAATTATTTTTTATTTTCACGGCTCTGCGTTATAAACTTCTGTGAAGCACCTGGGGGTTATAAGTGCTCACTATGCATCTAGATAAGTTCCTTGGGGGGTCTAGTTTCCAAAATGGGGTCACTTGTAGGGGAGCTCCAATGTTTAGGCGCACAGGGGCTCTCCAAACGCGACATGGTGTCCGCTAACGATTGGAGCTAATTTTCCATTCAAAAAGTCAAATGGCACGCCTCCCCTTCCGAGCCTTGCCGTGCACCCAAACAGTGGTTTACCCCCACATATGAGGTATCAACGTACTCAGCATAAATTGCCCAACAAATTTTAGGATCCATTTTATCCTGTTGCCCATGTGAAAATGAAAAAATTGAGGCTAAAAGAAATTTTGTGTGAAAAAAAAGTACTTTTTAATTTTTACGGATCAATTTGTGAAGCACCTGAGAGTTTAAAGTGCTCACTATGCTTCTAGATAAGTTCCTTGGGGGGTCTAGTTTCCAAAATGGGGTCACTTGTGGGGGAGCTCCAATGTTTAGGCACACAGGGGCTCTCCAAACGCGACATGGTGTCCGCTAAAGATTGGAGCCAATTTTTCATTCAAAAAGTCAAATGGCGCTCCTTTCCTTCCAAGCCCTGCCGTATGCCCAAACAGTGGTTTACCCCCACATATGAGGTATCAGCGTACTCAGGACAAATTGGACAACATCGTTTGTGGTCCAGTTTCTCCTTTTACCCTTGGGAAAATAAAAAAATTGTTGCTAAAAGATCATTTTTGTGACTAAAAAGTTAAATGTTCATTTTTTCCTTCCATGTTGCTTCTGCTGCTGTGAAACACCTGAAGGGTTAATAAACTTCTTGAATGTGGTTTTGAGCACCTTGAGGGGTGCAGTTTTTAGAATGGTGTCACTTTTGGGTATTTTCAGCCATATAGACCCCTGAAACTGACTTCAAATGTGAGGTGGTCCCTAAAAAAAATGGTTTTGTAAATGTTGTTGTAAAAATGAGAAATCACTGGTCAAATTTTAACCCTTATAACTTCCTAGCAAAAAAAAAATTTGTTTCCAAAATTGTGCTGATGTAAAGTAGACATGTGGGAAACATTATTTATTACCTATTTTGTGTCACATAACTCTCTGGTTTAACAGAATAAAAATTCTAAATGTGAAAATTGCGAAATTTTCAAAATTTTTGCCAAATTTCCATTTTTTTCACAAATAAACTCAGAAATTATCGATCTAAATTTACCACTAACATGAAGCCCAATATGTCATGAAAAAATCTCAGAATCGCTAGGATCCGTTGAAGCATTCCTGAGTTATTACCTCATAAAGGGACACTGGTCAGAATTGCAAAAAACGGCAAGGTCATTAAGGCCAAAATTGGCTGGGTCATGAAGGGGTTAAAGGCCATCAGTTGAACCAGCTGATTTTTTTTTTTTTTTACTGGGTGGCAGGATTGCTTTCTAATTACTGATAAATTTCATCTGGTGGCATGACTTAACATGGATTTTTGCACCTCTCTTTCTTCATGTGTTTAATACTATTTCCCTGTGTCATTTCTCAGTATTAGACAACAGATATTTATGGTCTGATTTGCCTGTGTGGATTGGATGGGCTCTTACCGATAACTAGTGAGAATTTCAAGTCAATAGCACCTTTAGAAAAAGATTTCCTTAGAAAATTGATGACTTGTTAAATACTTCTTTCACCCACTGTATGCCTGAACTCTTGTTCTGCAAGAGATAAGAGGTGTCTGGCAGCTGCTTGTTCCCCTCTTCAACATTTAGAACACATGCATGCTCTGCCAAACCGAGCGTGCATGTGTATAGCGGGAAGGAGCAGACGCGGCTCATCTTGCTTCTAGCCTCATTAGTATGAGGCTTCACTGCTCAGCTCTGGCTCATCAGATAACTATAAGACAGGTATCATTTTTATTGTTTTGCTACCAACTATACGGCCCTAACCACTAGTTTCAGTAATAAAATGTGATGTCTGCAGCTTCCTTTAGAAAACTGCACCTAAGCGGCTGTCTGTTGGTGTGAGGATCCAGGACAGCTGGACTAATGTCACATACAAAGCCTGGAAACTGCCTGATAACACGTCCATACAGTCACAGGAGCATGGAAAACCAGCTCACTGAAAGCACAGATAGAGGTGCACTTGGAGGGGATGGTTTGTTTGTTTTTTTAAGGAGTATTTGGATCACGTCAAAAAACTAACTATTTATTTCTATTGTAAAAACAACTTGCTGTTTGTAGGTTGTCTTTTTTTGTTGATTGTTCAGTCTTTATTCGACCTCAGGTTTTGAAGTCTGGTGAAAGAAAAAAAAAGTGTATCACTTCTTTGAAGCAGCTCCTGATGGAAAACGCTCCAAATCAAGCACTGTCCAATCAAAAGTCTGCAAAAGAAAAAAAAAAAAAAAAATATATATATATATATATATATATATATATATATATATATATATATATATATATATATATATATATATATATATATATATATATATATATATATATATATATATACATACATACATACTCTTCCAGAGTGCTTCAGGAAGTGAAAAACTCCCCAAAAGAAGCATTTACTGAAGCACTTCCCGTAGAACCTCCAAAAAAAAAAAAAATGTGCACATACCCCTAAGGCTATGTTCACATGTGGCATTTTTGCCGCATTTTTTTCTGCAGCAAAACCTGCTCTCTTGGCTATAAAGAAACTGCAGAAAAAAAAAGCTGTTTTTTTTCTTGCTTTTTTGTGCATTTTTTGCTGTGTTTTAGTCATGCTACATTTGTCTCTTGTGCATGCTAATAAAGTTTAGTGGGAAAAAAAATTACTTTGAGGTTTTTGCAGACAAAAACGCAGGAAAACTTGATACCTGCATTTTTGCGGTGGTTTTACACCACCCATTACTTTCAATGGCTGGAAGAAAAAAAAAAACGCTAAAGGCAGTGACATGCTCTATTCTGAGAAAAAAAAACAATGTGTGCATGAGATTTCTGAAATCTCAGACTTTGCTGGTACTGTAAAACACAGGTGAAAATTTGCATTAAAAAAAAAAAAAAAAAAAAAAAAAAAGCTCGTGTGAACATACCCTAAGAATCTAAAGTGTGGCGCGTCCTAAGATCTCAGTAGCCCTGAATTCACTGTTTCCTATATCTTGTCTCATTCTCTGACCTGATGAGTCTGTGTAGTTGATAGCTCCTCAGACTGAGGGCTTGTTTCCACTTGCAAGAAACACGTCCGTGTCTCGCATTTGAAAACCAAGCTCTGGCGCCGACACTCCAGAGCGGAGCGTGCGGCCGCATAGCAATACATGGAGCCGCACGCTCCGCTCCAAAGTGCCGGCGCCAGAACTTGGTTTTCACATGCGAGACACGGACGTGTTTCTCGCAAGTGGAAACAAGCCCTAAGGGTACGTGTCCATTTTCAGGATGGCCGGCGGTTTGGACGGAGCGGCAAACCAGCTCCGCCCCCTTCTGGGGCGCGATGATGGCGGATGTGTTCATTGCACACATCCGACATCATTGCACCCCACGCATAGGGCCCTGTGATTTACCTTGCGGCGGCGCAGCGTCGCCACAAGGTAAACGGACATGCTGTGATCATAAAAGACGAGCCGCATGTCCGGAATCGCAGGGCCGCCGGGTGCGTGTTACCACGCATAGTGGAGACGGGATTTCATAAAATCACCTCCACTATGCTGTAACATCTGGACGCTGCATGTTTGACGCTGCGGCTCTACACAGCGTCAAACACGCAGCGTTTCCTGAACGTGGAAACATACTCTTAGGCCGGGGGATCAAACATACACGAGATAAAGCCGAGTCTCGCAGGTGAAAACCCTGCTCTGGCGCCTGTACTCCGGAGCGGAGCGTGCGGCTCCATGTGTTGCTGTGCGGCTGCACGCTCCGCTCCGGAGTGCCGTCACCAGAGCTGGGTTTTCACCTGCGAGACTCGGCTGTATCTCGCGTATGTGTGATCCCGGCCTAATAGTCGTGTCATTAGTAGTACTTTTTTTTTTTTTTTAATTTTTCCATTATCGGGAGGGTTCGTAACGAATTGGTTTCCAGAATGTTTGGAATCATCTCGGCTCACGTCTCAGTTTATTTGCAAATAAGTTAGGTGATAAAATGACAGTTTTGCTTACCTAATGCCTGCAGGATTTTGCACAGTCAGGAGACATGCAACCTTGTACAAGGAGCATAAAACAATTATATTGGCTGCCACTGTGACTACAGGACATCATTTATATATGGAAGCGCCAAGAGCCTAAACTTTATAGACATGTTCCTCCAGCTCCATCTAGTAGTGGTATGTAGTACTGCCATTTGGGTGCTAGGCAGGCATTTATAAGCTGCTCCAATCGTGTTGAAAAACTGTTTTCAGCTGCAAATGCCTAACAATCATATGTAATTTTTTTCTAAAGTATATGCATTGTTAAAAAGCAGCAAAAACACACAAAAAGATGTATAATTTAAAAAAAAAAAAGCTAAGGCTCTTTTCACATGCAGGTTTTTGAGGCATAAGGCCACGTTCACACGTTGCGGATTACTCTGCGGATTTTTCCCGACTGATTTTGGTAAATCCGCAGGTAACCCGCACTGCGGATTTCCTGCAGAATTACCTCGGTTTTACTGCAATTTTTTTCCGGATTTTGTGCCGATTCCACCTGCGGTTTTACACCTGCGGATTCCTATTAGGCCGGCGTCACACTCGGCGTAAGACAATACGGTCCGTATTTTACGGCCGTAATACGGCCGAAATACGGTGAAATGTTCCCAAAATAGTGATCCGTAGTCAGGGTGTGTCAGCGTATTTTGCGCATGGCATCCTCCGTATGTAATCCGTATGGCATCCGTACTGCGAGATTTTCGCGCAGGCTTGCAAAACCGACATCTAATGGATTTATGTGCTCAAATGTTCGGGAAAACATATATACAGTATATATATATATATATGTCATTGTGACACATATATATATATTCTGTATTTAGATTTCATTCAGCGCGATATGTGTTAAAAGCCGGTAATTCAATTGCCGGCTTCTCATTTCTCCTTCCCAAACCCGACAGGATATGAGACATGGTTTACATATAGTAAACCATCTCATATCCCCATTTTTTTTGCATATTCCACACTACTAATGTTAGTAGTGTGTATGTGCAAAATTTCAGCGCTGTAGCTGCTGAAATAAAGGGTTAAATGGCGGAAAAAATTGGCGTGGGCTCCCGCGCAATTTTCTCCGCCAGAATGGTAAAGCCAGTGACTGAGGGCAGATATTAATAGCCAGGAGAGGGTCTATGGTTATTGGCCCCCCCGTGGCTAAAAACATCTGCCCCCAGCCACCCCAGAAAAGGCACATCTGGAAGATGCGCCTATTCTGGCACTTGGCCACTCTCTTCCCACTCCCTGTAGCGGTGGGATATGGGGTAATGAAGGGTTAATGCCACCTTGCTATTGGAAGGTGACATTAAGCCAGATTAATAAAGGAGAGGCGTCAATTATGACACCTATCCATTATTAATCCAATTGTAGGAAAGGGTTAAAAAACACACACACACATGATTTAAAAGTATTTTAATGAAAAAAACACAGCGGTTGTTGTAATAATTTATTGTTCTCTCAGTCCATCAGGAACACCCTCGCTTGGAAAAATAATAAACGCACAAGATACATACCTTCTGCTGTCAGATCAGGTCCCACGAAGTAATCCATCTGAAGGGGTTAACTAATATTACAGGCAGAGCTGCGATAAACCGCTCGCTCGTACCTGTAATCCCCGGGTGCTGAAAGGAAAGCAGTGATCTATACTTACATTCAGTTGCGGTGATGCGCCCCTGCTGGATGTTCTCATGAACTGCAGCCTGGGAACTTTTTCCCACGCTACAGGTCATATGAGGACATCCACCAGGGGGCGCCTCACCGCAACTGAATGTAAGTATAGATCACTGCTTTCCTTTCAGCACCCGGGGATTACAGGCAGAGCGAGTGGATTATCGCAGCTCTGCCTGTAATATTAGTTAACCCCTTCAGATGGATTACTTCGTGGGACCTGATCTGACAGCAGAAGGTATGTATCTTGTGCGTTTATTATTTTTCCAAGCGAGGGTGTTCCTGATGGACTGAGAGTACAATAAATTATTACAACAACCGCTGTGTTTTTTTCATTAAAATACTTTTAAATCGTGTGTGTGTGTGTTTTTTAACCCTTTCCTACAATTGGATTAATAATGGATAGGTGTCATAATTGACGCCTCTCCATTATTAATCTGGCTTAATGTCACCTTCCAATAGCAAGGTGGCATTAACCCTTCATTACCCCATATCCCACTGCTACAGGGAGTGGGAAGAGAGTGGCCAAGTGCCAGAATTGGCGCATCTTCCAGATGTGCCTTTTCTGGGGTGGCTGGGGGCAGATGTTTTTAGCCACGGGGGGCCAATAACCATGGACCCTCTCCTGGCTATTAATATCTGCCCTCAGTCACTGGCTTTACCATTCTGGCGGAGAAAATTGCGCGGGAGCCCACGCCAATTTTTTCCGCCATTTAACCCTTTATTTTAGCAGCTACAGCGCTGAAATTTTGCACATACACACTACTAACATTAGTAATGTGGAATATGCAAAAAAAAAGGGGATATGAGATGGTTTACTGTATGTAAACCATGTCTCATATCCTGTCGGGTTTGTGCAGGAGAAATTAAAAGCCGGCAATTGAATTACCGACTTTTCACTAACACCGCTGCGTATTTCTCGCAAGTCACACTGCTGGTCAGTGTGGAATCCGTATTTTTCACGCCCCCATAGACTTTCATTGGCGATTTTTTTGCGCAGTACGCTGACAAACGCAGCATGCTGCGATTTTGTACGGCCGTAGAAAGCCGTATAATACTGAACCGTAATATACGGCTAATAGGAGCAGCCCCATTGAGAATAATTGTGCCGTATGTTATGCGAGTTTTACGGACGTAGTTTCTGCGCTCTTACGTCCGTAAAACTCGCCAGTGTGACGCCGGCCTTATGGAGCAGGTGTAAACCGCTGCGGAATCCGCACAAAGAATTGACATGCTGCGGAATCAACAACGCTACGTTACCGCACGTTTTTTCCGCAGCATAGGCACTGCGGATTTTGTTTTCCATAGGTTTACATGGTACTGTAAACGCATGGAAAACTGCTGTGAATCCGCAGCGTCAAATCCGCTGCGGATCCGCAGCAAAATCCGCAACATGCGCACATGGCCTAAAACAATTAAGGAAATACTCTTTTTTTTAAGAGTTCTTTTTCTGAAGAGGTTTTGGAATTGTTTTTTTTTTTTTGCCAACTGTTTTGGCCGTGCCTAGTTCAGGTTGGAATTCATCAGGAGTTTTTCAAAACCTTTTTAGGAATTAAAAAAACACCCAAGTCTCCTGATATGGACAGCAAGTGGACTTGCCATAGAAATTAATAGAAAAAAAATGTCAAAGCGGTTTTGTGTTACGAGCAAGATTTTGGCGTGGATCTTCTAAATATAAAAACTCCTACTAAAGCTTCATGTGAACCTAGCTTAGGGGTATGTTCAAATACAGTTTTCATTTGCATTTTTTTCCAGAATGAAAAATACGCACACTATGGCCAGAAAACTGTAGCAATTTTGTGTGGTTTTTTTTTGCTGCTAACTTGTTGATTTTGATGGTAAAAAAAAGTAAGGGTATGTTCCCACTTTGCATTTCTTATCCATTGTTTTCCCATGCCGAAAAAAAATGCATAATTTTTGCAGCAAATGAAAGAGACGTCAATTCTCATTCATACAGTAAAGTTTTATTCCTTGATTTTTTTTTTCACCTGTGGTGCATTTAAAAAATATATATCATGTCAATTACTGCAGTTTTTCAGCAGAGATTAAAATTGGCTGGCATAAAAAAAGTGCGCAATTTCCTCTGCAATTTTTCAGCCTTAGGCCGGCGTCACACTCAGCGTAGGGAAATACGGTCCGTATTTTACATGCGTAATACGCAGAAATGTTCCCAAATTAGTGATCCGTATGTCATCCATAGGCAGGGTGTGGCAGCGTATTATGCGCATGTAAACCTCCGTATGTAATCCGTATGGCATCCGTACAGCGAGATTTTCTTGCCGGCTTGCAATACGGACATACAATGGATCCATGGGCTCAAATTGTCGTGAAAACATATATACAGTAAATATATATATATATATATATATATATATATATATATATATATATATATATATATATAATAATTGTCTAAGGGTTTAATTGTCTGTCTGTCCTGGAAATCCCGCGTCTCTGATTGGACCAGCCGGCCTCGACCAATCAGCGACGGGCATTGTCCTCCACTGCTGTCAAGTGCCGCCATTGTATTGTCTAAGGGTCTAATTGTCTGTCTGTCTCGGAAATCCCGCCTTGCTGATTGGTCGAGGCCAGCCGGCCTCGACCAATCAGCGACGGGCACAGTCTGCCGCGAATTCTGGAATCATCATTGTCCTCCACTGCTGTCAAGTGCCGCCATTGTGTAGGGTGTGTGCCTGCGTCTCCCTGTATGGGCGGCATCTCCCTGTGTTTCTATCTTAGAATGGGTCGTAAATGAAAATACGCCAATGAGGATGACAGAAAAGCAGCAGCAGCAGCAAGAAAACGACAACATTGGGAACAGGAGACACCACAACAAACTGCCGCCAGACAAGCCCAGGATGTGGAATCTCACAGACAACGTCGCCAGCCGGAGACACCACAACAAACTGCCGCCAGACAAGCCCAGGATGTGGAATCTCACAGACAACGTCGCCAACAGGAGCGGGGCTGGGGTTCCTGGGCATGCGCACTGCGCTGTTCAGACGCTCCCCCAGCTCCCCCGCCTTCCAGCGTTGTTATTTGCGGCTACTTCATTCCAAACGCTGGCAAGGAAACCTGTATATTCCGGCAACGCTGGAAGGCGGGGGAGCTGGGGGAGCGTCTGAACAGCGCAGTGCGCATGCCCAGGAATACCAGCCCCGCACTGTGCATAATGAATAACACAGTGCGGGGCGGGGATTCAGCAACAGGGTGGCCACACTGCCCGCACAGGCGCAGTCAGGCACCCTGGATCTGAGCTATGAAGGACAATGAAGACTGCGCCTGTCCCAGGCAGGCACGCACAGCGCAGGCGCCGGATTTAAGAAGAAACAGCGCGAAGGGGGCGGCGACCACATCCCCAGAAGAGAAGAGTGACGGCCGTTGGGAGATTCACAGAGGAGGCTTCGGACCGCCTCCAGGTCTAAGGACAGGTATTTAGGGCAAATTTTAAAACGCTTTATTGAGGGAATAACTGAATCAAAAACTAAAAGAGCCACCTTGTTAGACTGCAGCATTACTGCTGCACAAGGTGGCTCTTTTAGTTTATAACGGCTGGAGGGGGTGACAGTGGCCCTTTAAACAAGAACGTAAACAGAATCCTCGACTTTACAACAAACCACGTGTAAGTGAGGTCGCAGTTGTTTTTCAAAACGATGATGGAGAACCTCCTTTTCAAGGGGATATATTAGTTCATCTTAAGCCAGACCAAAACAACCCTTTGGTTCCTAAGACACAAAGAATTAGCATTTTGCACAACAACCTTGATGCTCTTCTGTATCCGCTATTCTTTCCAAGAGGTGAACAAGGGTGGCATGAAAACCTAAACCAACAAGGAACTTCAAGAAGAATTACACAGCTGCAATACTACAGTTTTCGTCTGTCTGACCTAAATTACTTCAATCCTATTTTAAACGGTGGGAAACTGACACAACAGTACTTAGTTGACGCATATGTTAAAATTGAAGCTAATCGTCTAAATTTCATAAGAATGAACCAAAAACAACTTAAAGTTGAAGACTACTGCGTTCTTCAAGAACATTTGCAAAAACAATCAATTGAAAAGGGAATTCCAATTGGAAAAACAGTAATCCTCCCATCGTCGTTTGAAGGTAGCCCCCGCAACATGCAACAGCGTTATCAAGATGCAATGGCAATAGTAACAAAGTTTGGAAGACCTGACATTTTTGTGACAATGACCTGTAATCCTAAATGGCCGGAAATTACCGAAAATCTAGAACCCTGGCAAAAAGTTGAACACAGGCCGGACTTAGTCGCACGCGTATTTCGACTGAAACTCATCAGCCTTTTGAAAGACATCAAAAATGGGCTTTTTGGAACAGTCGTAGCAATGGTACACATCATAGAGTTTCAGAAACGAGGTCTCCCACATGCGCATATACTAATTATCTTAGACACGGATTCCAAGATTCGTACGGAGGAAGAAATCGACAATATAGTGTGGGCTGAAATTCCTAACCAAGAAAAGTATCCTGAACTGTATAATATTGTAGTCTCTCATATGGTTCATGGCCCATGCGGTGTAGCAAATCTAAAAAGTCCATGCATGGAAAACGGAAAGTGTACAAAAGGGTTTCCAAAGGAGTTGAAACAGCACACTATTAAAGACTTGGATGGTTACCCATCCTACCGGCGACAACACATTGATAACATTGCTTGCAACAAAAAAATTATAAATATCTCATGGATAGTCCCATACAACCCGTACTTATCAAAATGCTACAACTGTCACATCAACGTACAAATCTGTGCTTCAATAAAAAGTGTAAAATATCTCTTCAAGTACATCTACAAGGGGCATGACAAAGCTAACATCAAAATACAACAGAAAACAGTCAATCACGATTAATCATCAACTTTTGTTGACTCAAGATATGTCAGTGCTCCAGAAGCTGCTTGGAGGATATTTGCGTTTCCAATGCATTCACAGTCCCATGCCATTATACGTTTAGCTATTCATTTACCAAATCAACAGCAGCTTTATTTTTTTGAAGATGCTGAAGTCAAAGATGTCTCAAAAACTTTAAGCACGACATCAACATTAATAGAATGGTTTTTGCTGAACCAACGTGATGAAAACGCAAGGCACTATTTGTACCGAGAGATTCCAGAGCATTACATTTGGAATAACACTTGGAATCCAAGACAACGAGGAGTTAGCAGAATAATTGGATGCATGTATACTGTTAGTGTCAAGGATCAAGAAAGATATTGCCTTCGGCTGTTACTACTACATATCAAAGGAGCTAAAACTTATGACGATTTGAAAACAGTTAATGGAGTATTGCACGATACATTTAAAGCTGCAGCTTTGGCTTAAGGACTTCTATTGGATGATACTGTGTGGAAACTTACTTTAGAAGACGCAGTTACCCTACATATGCCTAAGCAACTTCGTGAATTGTTTGCCTACATCTGTGTATTTGGACCGCCTACAAATCCAGCTCAACTTTGGACAAATTTTAAAGAACATCTAATCGAGGACTACTGCTTACGTCTTCACAACAGAAGTGGAAGTTGTCAAAATTGCGAATCTTATGCCATGCAAGATGTCCAAAATATCTTACTACTACATGGAAAAACGTTTTCAGACTTTAATTTGCCCCAGCCTGCCATTCAAGTTCCACAAGTTCCAGAGTATGACGAAGCTTATGAATTATTGTTGGCAACAGAGAAAAGAAACTCCTTTGATGAACAAGAACGGATTGCATATGACACTATTGTGAGCGCTATAGAAAACCAAGCAGATGCAAGGCCAAAATGTTTCTTTATTGATGGTCCAGGAGGGAGCGGTAAAACATACCTCTATGAAGTTATAATGCATCACGCTAGAGGGTTGGGAAAGTCGTATTGCCGTCGGCTACAACAGGGATTGCAGCAAACCTTTTACGAGGAGGTCGCACTATCCATTCACTCTTTGGGATACCAGTTCCAGTCAATGAAATCTCTATTTCCAGAATAAAATAAGTCACATTTGCAGGAAGACTGTTAAAAAATGCACATGTTTTCATACTTGACGAGTGCACCATGGCACCCAAATATGCTTTGAGCTTAATTGACAGACTTCTGCGTGAAGTAATGACTACAAATGTTGCTGAAAAAAAAAAAATTCCGTTTGGAGGTAATGTTTTTGTCATTGGCGGAGATTTTAGGCAATGCCTTCCAGTCATATCAAATGGAACAAGAACAGATGTTATCGAGTCCAGCTTAAAAATGGCTGACCTTTGAAAACAGTTCAATAAACTCCAACTAATTAACAATATGCGATCTTCGGACCCAGAGTATAGCAACTGGCTTCTTAAACTTGGCAACGGTGAACTTAGCAACGAATACAACCTTTGAGAAGATATTATTGAAATACCAGAAGACATGTTGTGCACTGACTGCATCGTAACTGATGTTTTTGGACAATGCATTGAAATTGATGTGAACGACCAAAGCAGTGTTGAGAGGGCCTCTTCTCATGCAATTCTCTGTCCCAAGAATTATGGCGTGGCTCTGCTAAATTCCCAGGTGATGGATAGAATGCCTGGTGAGTATAAGTTGTATAAAAGTGATGATTCAGTGGATGTAGACAATGAAGATGAACGAGAGCATTATCCAGTTGAATTTTTAAATAGTCTTACGCCATCAGGAATGCCATCCCACAGACTTCAACTGAAAGTTGGAACAATCATAATGTTGCGCGGAATCTAAATACGAAAAATGGTCTATGTAATGGAACTCGCCTAATTGTTACTGGACTCCATTCTCACGTCATTCAAGCAAGAGTGATCACTGGATCAGCAAAAGGAGATGAAGTGTTCATTCCACGCATTGATTTATGTCCTTCAGACACGGGTCTTCCATTTAGGCTTCGGCGTCGACAGTTTCCAATAAAACCAGCTTTTGCCATGACAATAAACAAGTCACAAGGTCAAACTCTACACCGTGTTGGCATATATCTACCGCAGCCCGTTTTTGGTCATGGACAACTCTACGTTGCATTTTCAAGAATTAAAATGAGATCCAACGTCAAGGTGCAAGTTCTTCCTACCCCTTTACAAGGAAAGTTGCTTATAGGTAGTCAAAAGGTATTCACAAGAAATGTGGTGTACAAAAATATTTTGGCTTGATATCTAATATATAATTGCCTAGAATACTACTTCCTGCAATTTGTGCCAACTTCCGTGGCTTTGTCCGGAGCTAATGTCCGGAGCTAATGTCCGGAGCTAATGTCCGGAGCTAATGTCCGGAGATAAGTGACGTCACCAGTGTCCTACACCCAGGCAGAGCACAGGGGCCCCAGGCAGCATATGGGGCCCCAGGCAGAGCACAGTGGCCCCAGGCAGAGCACAGGGGCCCCAGGCAGCATATGGGGCCCCAGGCAGAGCACAGTGGTCCCAGGCAGAGCACAGGGGCCCCAGGCAGCCTATGGGGCCCCAGGCAGAGCACAGTGGCCCCAGGCAGAGCACAGGGGCCCCAGGCAGCATATGGGGCCCCAGGCAGAGCACAGGGGCCCCAGGCAGCATATGGGGCCCCAGGCAGAGCACAGGGGCCCCAGGCAGCATATGGGGCCCCAGGCAGAGCACAGTGGCCCCAGGCAGAGCACAGGGGCCCCAGGCAGAACATGGGGCCCCAGGCAGAGCACAGGGGCCCCAGGCAGAGCACAGGGGCCCCAGGCAGAGCACAGGGGCCCCAGGCAGCATATGGGGCCCCAGGCAAAGCACATGGGCCCCAGGCAGAGCACAGGGGCCCCAGGCAGCATATGGGGCCCCAGGCAGAGCACAGGGGCCCCAGGCAGCATATGGGGCCCCAGGCAGAGCACAGTGGCCCCAGGCAGAGCACAGGGGCCCCAGGCAGAACATGGGGCCCCAAGCAGAGCACAGGGGCCCCAGGCAGAGCACAGGGGCCCCAGGCAGCATATGGGGCCCCAGGCAGAGCACAGGGGCCCCAGGCAGCATATGGGGCCCCAGGCAGAGCACAGGGGCCCCAGGCAGCATATGGGGCCCCAGGCAGAGCACAGTGGTCCCAGGCAGAGCACAGGGGCCCCAGGCAGCTTATGGGGCCCCAGGCAGAGCACAGTGGCCCCAGGCAGAGCACAGTGGCCCCAGGCAGAGCACAGGGGCCCCAGGCAGCATATGGGGCCCCAGGCAGAGCACATGGGCCCTAGGCAGCATATGGGGCCCCAGGCAGAGCACAGGGGCCCCAGGCAGCATATGGGGCCCCAGGCAGAGCACAGTGGCCCCAGGCAGAGCACACACCAAATCGGAGGCCGAGGGGCCCCGCCAACCAAATCGGAGGCCGAGGGGCCCCGCCAACCAAATCGGAGGCCGAGGAGCCCTGCCCACCAAATCGAAGGCCGAGCGGCCCCGCCCACCAAAGCGGAGGCCGAGGGGCCCGGCCCCGCCCACCAAAGCGGAGGCCGAGGGGCCCCGACCACCACATCGGAGGCCGAGGGGCCCCGCCCACCAAATCGGAGGCTGAGGATCCCAGCCCACCAAATCGGAGGCCGAGGGTCCCCGCCCACCAAATTGGAGGCCGAGGGTCCCCGCCCACCAAATTGGAGGCCGAGGGTCCCCGCCCACCAAATCGGAGGCCGAGGGGCCCCGCCCACCAAATCAGAGGCCGGGGGTCCCCGCCCTCCAAATCGGAGGCCGAGGGGCACCGCCCACCACATCGAAAGCCGAGGGGCCCCGCCCACCAAATCGGAGGCCGAGGGTCCCCGCCCACCAAATCGGAGGCCGAGGGTCCCCGCCCACCAAATCGGAGGCCGAGGGTCCACACCATCCAAATCGGAGGCCGAGGGGCCCCGCCCACCAAATCGGAGGCCGACGGGCCCCACCCACCAAAGCGGAGGCCGAGGGTCCCCGCCCACCAAATCGGAGGCCGAGGGTCCCCGCCCACCAAATCGGAGGCCGAGGGTCCCCGCCCACCAAATTGGAGGCCGAGGGGCCCCAACAACAAAATCGGAGGCCGAGGGGCTTCGCCAACCAAATCGGAGGCCGAGGAGCCCCGCCCACCAAATCGAAGGCCAAGCGGCCCCGCCCACCAAAGCGGAGGCTGAGGGGCCTGGCCCCGCCCTCCAAAGCGGAGGACGAGGGGCCCCGCCCACCACATCGGAGGCCGAGGGTCCCCGCCCACCAAATCGGAGGCCGAGGGTCCCCGCCCACCAAATCGGAGGCCGAGGGTCCCCGCCCACCAAATCGGAGGCCGAGGGTCCCCGCCCACCAAATTGGAGGCCGAGGGTCCCCGCCCACCAAATCGGAGGCTGAGGGTCCCCGCCCACCAAATCGGAGGCCGAGGGGCCCCACCAACCAAATCAGAGGCCGAGGGGCCCCGCCCACCAAATCGGAGGCCGAGGGTCCCCGACCACCAAATCGGAGGCCGAGGGTCCCCGCCTACCAAATCGGAGGCCGAGGGTCCCACCCACCAAAGCGGAGGCCGAGGGTCCCCGCCCACCAAATCGGAGGCCGAGGGTCCCCGCCCACCAAATCGGAGGCCGAGGGTCCCCGCCCACCAAATTGGAGGCCGAGGGGCCCCAACAACAAAATCGGAGGCCGAGGGGCTTCGCCAACCAAATCGGAGGCCGAGGAGCCCCGCCCACCAAATCGAAGGCCAAGCGGCCCCGCCCACCAAAGCGGAGGCTGAGGGGCCTGGCCCCGCCCTCCAAAGCGGAGGACGAGGGGCCCCGCCCACCACATCGGAGGCCGAGGGTCCCCGCCCACCAAATCGGAGGCCGAGGGTCCCCGCCCACCAAATCGGAGGCCGAGGGTCCCCGCCCACCAAATCGGAGGCCGAGGGTCCCCGCCCACCAAATTGGAGGCCGAGGGTCCCCGCCCACCAAATCGGAGGCTGAGGGTCCCCGCCCACCAAATCGGAGGCCGAGGGGCCCCACCAACCAAATCGGAGGCCGAGGGGCCCCGCCCACCAAATCGGAGGCCGAGGGTCCCCGACCACCAAATCGGAGGCCGAGGGTCCCCGCCTACCAAATCGGAGGCCGAGGGTCCCCGCCCACCAAATCGGAGGCCGAGGGTCCCCGCCCACAAATCGGAGGCCGAGAGTCCCCGCCCACCAAATCGGAGGCCGAGGGGCCTGGCCCCGCCAACCAAATCGGAGGCCGAGGGGCCCCGCCAACCAAATCGGAGGCCGAGGAGCCCCGCCCACCAAATCGAAGGCCGAGTGGCCCCGCCCACCAAAGCGGAGGCTGAGGGGCCTGGCTCCGCCCACCAAAGCGGAGGCCGAGGGGCCCCGCCCACCACATCGGAGGCCGAGGGGCCCCGCCCACCAAATCGGAGGCCGAGGGTCCCCACCCACCAAATCGGAGGCCGAGGGTCCCCGCCCACCAAATCGGAGGCCGAGGGTCCCCGCCCACCAAATCGGAGGCCGAGGGGCCCCACCCACCAAATTGGAGGCCGGGGGTCCCCGCCCACCAAACCAGAGGCCGAGGGTCCCCGCCCACCAAATCGGAGGCCGAGGGTCCCCGCCCACCAAATTGGAGGCCGAGGGTCCCCGCCCACCAAATCGGAGGCTGAGGGTCCCCGCCCACCAAAACGGAGGCCGAGGGGCCCCACCAACCAAATCGGAGGCCGAGGGGCCCCGCCCACCAAATCGGAGGCCGAGGGTCCCCGCCCACCAAATCGGAGGCCGAGGGTCCCCGCCCACCAAATCAGAGGCCGAGGGTCCCCGCCCACCAAATCGGAGGCCGAGAGTCCCCGCCCACCAAATCGGAGGCCGAGGGGCCCCGCCAACCAAATCGGAGGCCGAGGGGCCCCGCCAACCAAATCGGAGGCCGAGGAGCCCCGCCCACCAAATCGAAGGCCGAGCAGCCCCGCCCACCAAAGCGGAGGTTGAGGGGCCCGGCCCCGCCCACCAAAGCGGAGGCCGAGGGGCCCCGCCCACCACATCTGAGGCCGAGGGGCCCCGCCCACCAAATCGGAGGCCGAGGGTCCCCGCCCACCAAATCGGAGGCCGAGGGTCCCCGCCCACCAAATTGGAGGCCGAGGGTCCCCGCCCACCAAATTGGAGGCCGAGGGTCCCCGCCCACCAAATTGGAGGCCGAGGGTCCCCGCCCACCAAATCGGAGGCCGAGGGTCCCCGCCCACCAAATCGGAGGCCGAGGGGCCCCACCAACCAAATCGGAGGCCGAGGGGCCCCGCCCACCAAATCGGAGGCCGAGGGTACCTGCCCATCAAATCGGAGGCCGAGGGGCCCCGCCAACCAAATCGGAGGCCGAGGGGCCCCGCCCACCAAATCGGAGGCCGAGGGGCCCCGCCCACCAAATCGGAGGCCGAGGGTCGCCGCCCACCAAATCGGAGGATAAGGGGCCCCGCCTACCAAATCGGAGGCCGAGGGGCCCCACCAACCAAATCGGAGGCCGAGGAGCCCCGCCCACCAAATCGAAGGCCGAGCGGCCCCGCCCACCAAAGCGGAGGCAGAGGGACCCCGCCCACCAAATCGGAGGCCGTGGGGCCCCGCCAACCAAATCGGAGGCCGAGGGTCCCCACCCACCAAATTATTCTTACATTTGAATAAATAAAGTATATATGGATTCTAGACTCCCGATTCTTTAGAATCGGGCTGCCATCTAGTTGTTAATAAATATAGTATAGTGTCAATGTCCTTCTTTTGTCCGATGATTTATTTAAATACAGTTACAGTTCATGTAATATGGTTTATATATTTTGATGATCTGTTTCATAATTTCATTCAATTGTATTAAGTTCTATGACTAATAAAATTTAATGATAATAAATATATTTTACCCATTATTGCATTATTCTTCAATCTTCATAAATTAACTACATACATATTCTAGAATACTACGCTATATACTACGTGGCCGGCCGCGAAGAATCAGCAACAGGCGACAGGGATATGGAGCCCACACTGCTAATTACTGCGTGGGCTGTGTGATATACTGCAGGGGCTGCTATATACTACGTGGCCAGTGTTATATACTGCGTGGGCTGTGTGACATACTGCGGGGGCTGTGCTATATACTACATGGGCAGTGTTATATACTACGTGGGCTGTGTGATATACTGCAGGGGCTGTGCTATACTACATGGGAAGTGCTATATACTACGTGGGCTGTGTGATATACTGCAGGGGCTGTGCTATACTACATGGGCAGTGTTATATACTACGTGAGGTGTGTGATATACTGCAGGGCTGTGCTATATACTACATGGGCAGTGTAGTATACTGCGGGGGCTGTGCTATATACTACATCGGTAGTGTTATATACTTAGTATATAGGAGGCATGTAGTATATAGCAGACAAATAGTACGTGGCCTGTGCTATATACACTCACCGGCCACTTTATTAGGTACACCATGCTAGTAACGGGTTGGACCCCTTTTGCCTTCAGAACTGCCTCAATTCTTCGTGGCATAGATTCAACAAGGTGCTGGAAGCATTCCTCAGAGATTTTGGTCCATATTGACATGATGGCATCACACAGTTGCCGCAGATTTGTCGGCTGCACATCCCAAAGATGCTCCATACAAGGCAGGATGGATCCATGCTTTCATGTTGTTTACGCCAAATTCTGACCCTACCATCCGAATGTCGCAGCAGAAATCGAGACTCATCAGACCAAGCAACGTTTTTCCAATCTTCTACTGTCCAATTTCGATGAGCTTGTACAAATTGTAGCCTCAGTTTCCTGTTCTTAGCTGAAAGGAGTGGTACCCGGTGTGGTCTTCTGCTGCTGTAGCCCATCTGCCTCAAAGTTCGACGCACTGTGCGTTCAGAGATGCTCTTAGGCCTACCTTGGTTGTAACGGGTGGCGATTTGAGTCACTGTTGCCTTTCTATCAGCTCGAACCAGTCTGCCCATTCTCCTCTGACCTCTGGCATCAACAAGGCATTTCCGCCCACAGAACTGCCGCTCACTGGATTTTTTTTCTTTTTCGGACCATTCTCTGTAAACCCTAGAGATGGTTGTGCGTGAAAATCCCAGTAGATCAGCAGTTTCTGAAATACTCAGACCAGCCCTTCTGGCACCAACAACCATGCCACGTTCAAAGGCACTCAAATCACCTTTCTTCCCCATACTGATGCTCGGTTTGAACTGCAGGAGATTGTCTTGACCATGTCTACATGCCTAAATGCACTGAGTTGCCGCCATGTGATTGGCTGATTAGAAATTAAGTGTTAACAAGAAGTTGGACAGGTGTACCTAATAAAGTGGCCAGTGAGTGTACTATGTGGCTGCTATATACATACATACATATTCTAGAATACCAGAATGCGTTAATACAGGCCACGCACTATATATAACACAGCCCACTTACTATATAACAGCCCACGCAGTATATAGTAGCCACGCAGTATATCACACAGCCCACGCAGTACATTGCGCAGCCACGCAGTACATTGCGCAGCCCACGCAGTACATTGCGCAGCCCACGCAGTACATTGCGCAGCCCACGCAGTACATTGCGCAGCCCACGCAGTACATTGCGCAGCCCACGCAGTACATTGCGCAGCCCACGCAGTACATTGCGCAGCCCACGCAGTACATTGCATGTCCACGTAGTATATTGCCCAGTCACGTAGGGAAATCCTGACTGACCCTCTACCTGGAGTTTACACTGATGGTGTGCATGTCCAGGCCTTGACCCTCGCCCTGTCTCCTGTTTGAACCCTAGGCTGAAACCTCCGCCCACCACCCAGTGAAGACGTAATTCACCAATTCCCACGGTTAGCACAGACAAGGATAAAGGAAAATATACACCTCGCCGCAGTCAATGAGTAAATAAGACAAAGGAAAATACACCACCAGCAACGAATCTCCAACAACCAGCTCTCCACTCCAGACCGAGATAACAACGCACAAGACAGAAGCTATAATCGGCGACGCCCAATGATCAGGAGAGCTATTTAAAGGCAATGGGCATGGCCCAGCTTTCAATCCGAGGATCAGGTATATTAACCCCGGAACAGCTAGATAAAATCTAGCCGACGCCAATGAGCAAATAGTGGTCAAAAGCGGAATTACCGCTGTCTGTCGAACGACCTGGTCTGAACAGCGTCCGACATGACAATAATGCTCCATGCAGTTATGGCCCCATAGATGCCCCATATAATGCTCTATGCAGTTCTTTATGGCCCCATAGATGCCCCATATAATGCCCCATATATTGCTCCATGCAGTTATGGCCCCATAGATGCTCTATATAATGCTCCATGCAGTTATGGCTCCATAGATGCCCCATGTAATGCTCCATGCAGTTCTTTATGGCACCCATAGACGCTCCATACAGCATTGTGCCACATGTAATGCTGCTGCTGAGGCAATAAAAACAAAATACCACATACTCACCTCTCGTCGCTGCTCTTCAGCGTCCCGTCTCTCCGCACTGACTGTTCAGGCAGAGGGCGGCGCAGTTATATACTGCGTGGGCTGTGCTATATACTATGTGACCTGTGTTATATACTGCGTGGCCTGTGTTATATACTGCGTGGCTGCTATATACTGCGTGGGCTGTGTTATATAGTAAGTGGGCTGTGTTATATATAGTGCGTGGCCTGTATTAACGCATCTGGTATTCTAGAATATGTATGTATGTATATAGCAGCCACATAGTATATAGCACAGGCCACGTACTATTTGTCTGCTATATACTACATGCCTCCTATATACTAAGTATATAACACTACCCATGTAGTATATAGCACAGCCCCCGCAGTATACTACACTGCCCATGTAGTATATAGCACAGCCCTGCAGTATATCACACACCTCACGTAGTATATAACACTGCCCATGTAGTATAGCACAGCCCCTGCAGTATATCACACAGCCCACGTAGTATATAACACTGGCCACGTAGTATATAGCAGCCCCTGCAGTATATCACACAGCCCACGCAGTAATTAGCAGTGTGGGCACCATATCCCTGTCGCTGATTCTTCGCGGCCGGCCACGTAGTATATAGCGTAGTATTCTAGAATATGTATGTAGTTTATTTATGAAGATTGAAGAATAATGCAATAATGGGTAAAATATATTTATTATCATTAAATTTTATTAGTCATAGAACTTAATACAATTGAATGAAATTATGAAACAGATCATCAAAATATATAAACCACATTACATGAACTGTAACTGTATTTAAATAAATCATCGGACAAAAGAAGGACATTGACACTATAATATATTTATTAACAATATCAAGCCAAAATATTTTTGTTCACCACATTTCTTGTGAATACCTTTTGACTACCTATAAGCAACTTTCCTTGTAAAGGGGTAGGAAGAACTTGCACCTTGACGTTGGATCTCATTTTAACTCTTGAAAATGCAACGTAGAGTTGTCCATGACCAAAAACGGGCTGCGGTAGATATATGCCAACACGGTGTAGAGTTTCACCTTGTGACTTGTTTATTGTCATGGCAAAAGCTGGTTTTATTGGAAACTGTCGACGCCGAAGCCTAAATGGAAGACCCGTGTCTGAAGGACATAAATCAATGCGTGGAATGAACACTTCATCTCCTTTTGCTGATCCAGTGATCACTCTTGCTTGAATGACGTGAGAATGGAGTCCAGTAACAATAAAGGTACCTTCACATGAAGCGACGCTGCAGCGATAGCGACAACGATGCCGATCGCTGCAGCGTCGCTGTTTGATCGCTGGGGAGCTGTCACACAGACCGCTCTCCAGCGACCAACGATGCCGAGGTCCCCGGGTAACCAGGGTAAACATCGGGTTGCTAAGCGCAGGGCCGCGCTTAGTAACCCGATGTTTACCCTGGTTACCAGCGTAAAAGTAAAAAAAACAAACAGTACATACTCACCTGCGCGTCCCCCAGCATCTGCTTCCTGATACTGACTGAGCTCCGGCCCTAACAGCACAGCGGTGACGTCACCGCTGTGCTTTCACTTTCACTTTAGGGCCGGCGCTCAGTAAGTGTC
Source organism: Ranitomeya variabilis (assembly GCF_051348905.1). NCBI lineage: Eukaryota > Metazoa > Chordata > Amphibia > Anura > Dendrobatidae > Ranitomeya > Ranitomeya variabilis. The sequence goes on from NC_135233.1 coordinate 447,019,543, forward strand.
AGGAAGCAGACGCTGGGGGACGCGCAGGTGAATATGTACTGTTTGGTTTTTTTACTTTTACGCTGGTAACCAGGGTAAACATCGGGTTACTAAGCGCGGCCCTGCGCTTGGTAACCCGATGTTTACCCCGGTTACCAGTGTAAAACATCGCTGGTATCGTTGCTTTTGCTTTCAAACACAACGATACACGGCGATCGGACGACCAAATAAAGTTCTGGACTTTATTCAGCGACCAGCGACATCACAGCAGGATCCTGATCGCTGCTGCGTGTCAAACCAAACGATATCGCTAGCGAGGACGCTGCAACGTCACGGATCGCTAGCGATATCGTTACAAAGTCGTTTCGTGTGAAGGTACCTTTAGGCGAGTTCCATTACATAGACCATTTTTCGTATTTAGATTCCGCAGCAACATTATGATTGTTCCAACTTTCAGTTGAAGTCTGTGGGATGGCATTCCTGATGGCGTAAGACTATTTAAAAATTCAACTGGATAATGCTCTCGTTCATCTTCATTGTCTACATCCACTGAATCATCACTTTTATACAACTTATACTCACCAGGCATTCTATTGTAGAGATTAGACTGAAAGAATCCATTGTATCTTTCTCCTGAAACATCTGGCTCATATCAAGAAACTTGAACAAGTTGACATTTCCTTTTTATGCACGCATTCCTTCTGTTATTATAGCCTTTTACCTACATACTAGAGGTTGTAAATTTCACAGTATAGATAAGCTTTGTAAGAGAATGTGAAATAATGAGCGCTTGTGCGCATGTCTGCAAATGCATAACTCTTTTTCTTTATAAAGGAGGGGTAAAGCCCAGACAGTCAGACGCGCTCCTGAGCTTCCCCTGTATATGATCACACAATACTTTGTTTGCGTGTCATTTACCTGGAAGCTTACCTCCAGTAAGCCAGGGACTGAGAAGGACTTAACATTTCTTTGGCGCATCGAACAGGGACCTGAGATAAGAGTATTTGCTCGAGATTTACCTGCGGATACGGACAACGGAGATCTGGGATAATGGACGGCAAATGAACTGAAAAACCTGGCCAGGTAAGAGACATTATTAGTTCTCTTTTATCTGCCCTGTATTATCCGAAAGATCTCTATGAGCCGTGTCACGCTGGGTTAGTCTAGTAGTGAGTAGATACCTATAAAACTCGGGTTACCATATTGTATAGACTTATGAGTCCTGTCCCTGGCAGTGTGTGAACAGTGTGAAGGTTGTGGTATGTTGTGAAAGAAGAGCAAAAGTGCGTAGAAAAATAAGCCGAAATAGTTGGGGTATAAGCCTTATACACGGAAGTCAGCCTAACTGGGTCATGTGGTTGCGTCCTTCTGGGAGACCTCCGCCCATGCTTGACTCCAATTAAGTGTCTTAACTTCCTTCATTTCTGGATAAGGTTTGATAGAATGAGCCCAGGACGCGGGTTTTCATGAGCCTGGGACAAGTATGCTAACTGACACAGAAAGTTTTGTGATCTGTATGGTGTTGCTGGGTCTGTTTGTGTGCATAATAGCACTTAAGTACGTCCTGCATATTAGAAGAAACGGAACAGACAAGCCCTTCAATATTTTAGCTCCCTAGGAGAGAAGGCAACGAGACATCACCATAGAGTAAGTGATTGTCCAAACGTCACCTGGGGTAGTCATAGCTAATATTGAAAAGAAAAATGGGAAATAAACAGACCAAAACCGTCTTAGGACAAGTGGAAGCAGCAGATATCATACAGGAAAGATGTGGAAAGATAGTCAGAAGACAGATTAGAAGGGTAAGAGGAAAATTGGGAATTTCAGAAGCACTTATGTTCAGTACAGAATGGGAAAGACTGAGTAAAGAACGAGGTGGAATTATCAAAGACAATGGGTGGGAAGAAATCATACATTGTATGATAGAGGTCTCAAAAACAGCTAAAGAGGAGAATTGGAAGTATGATCCAGACACTTCCAAATGGATCATGGGGAAGGGAAAAAGTTGTGACATAATCCCGCCACCTTACCTAGATCCAAAAGCCCAATCATTTGTACCATCTGGAAGAGCAGAAGGAGGAAAACAATTTCCAGCCTTGTATCCCAATCTTGGTGGGGTAGGAGGATGGGAATGTTCACACTGTGGACAACAAAATCCAGATTGGAGAAATGATTGCCTAGCCTGTGGTACACCTAGATATGGCGCTGTACTTGCCCCTGTTAGGGTAGTACCAAGACCTTTTAGAGAAGCTGGTGCTGACGGGGTAATGAACACCAGATATCATCAGACCAGACAATACTTTCCTTGGTCCCCTGCCGAGGGTATGTCCCTCCTGCATAATGCGCCTGATCCCACTCAATATCCTATCCGATTTGCGCAGTATATACAACAAATCATGCAGACTCATGCTGGGGTCTGGGCGGACGGGGAAGAATTATGTAGAATGAAAATGTCCCCCGGACTTTTTCAGGAATTATTGACACACCTACAGCCCAATAGACCAGTGGCAGAAGGGGGTGCCTTACAGACAGAAGCATCAGGTACCCAGTTCACAGAGGCATTAATAATTTTCATGAGAGGAAAACAGAGGGAAAGGGGGTCTACAGGTGTGATTATGCAGAAATTTGGGCAAAGTATTGAAGAATATAGTCAAGAACTAGAAAATAGCTTTAGGGATGAAGGATTGGATTTGACTGATGCTTCAGTAAGGAGACTTTTTACAAAACAATTAATAGAGGGGCTAGATCCAAAAATCAGAGAAAAATTTAAATCCTCTACTCCAGATTGGAGAACAATTGAACAACCAAATATTGTGAAACAACGATGTTTAGGAATAGCCATGGATATGAGAGAGAATCGTAAGCCTGTTAGAATAGCACAAGCTAATACAGGAGGAAGAGTGAGACACAATTTTCCTTGCCACTACTGTAAAAAGCCAGGACATTTTCAGAGAGAATGCAGGAAGAAGTTGGCAGATATAAAGTCAGGCAAATTTGTTCCCAGAAATAACCCTCCCCAAACGGACAACCAGCAGAAATCTACCATCATAGATGGTCCCATACCAGATTCAGATTGACTCGATGTGTTACAAACTTCCCTACCAGCTAGAAGACCTATGATACAGGTGAATGTGGGGGGGAGAGAGATTCCATTTTTGATAGATACAGGTGCAACTTCCTCAATTTTGAATCAAGATTTTCTTCCGAATCCGGAAGATATTTCAGGACAAACAACTTTTGCTGAGGGTTATGATGGGGTAATTCGAACACTGCCATATACTGTGCCCCTAGAGGTCTCATTAGGACCTAAATGTTTTGCATCCAGATTTTTGTATGCCAGAGGTGCCCCAACATGTCTGTTAGGAACTGATGTACTAAAGAAATTAGAAGCTAACATCAAATTTAGGGACGATGGCACAGTTATGCTGACTATCCCTGATGATGCAGAATCATTAGAACAATATGTCAGAATTCAGGCTTTTGAGGATTATACTGAAGAAAAAGAGTACACTACAGATCTAGACCTCTCAACGGTCCCAGAAACACTGTGGGCACAGGGAGATACTGATGTGGGATTATTGCATATCTCTCCTGTAAAATTATCTGTGCAACCAGGAGCTGTTCTCCCACAGCTCAGACAATACCCTGTGAGTGCCCAGCAGGAATTAGCAATTACAAAACAGATAGAGGGATATAGAGAGAAAGGAGTTCTGGTAGAGATACAATCACCTGCTAACACTCCTCTGTATCCAGTCAAGAAGAGAACTCTTGATAAGAGTTCTATGCCCAAATATCGTATGGTACATGATCTAAGAGAAATAAATAAAGTTCTAGATCCAATCACCCCAGTTGTACCCAATCCTCATACGTTACTATCACAGATACCAGCCAGTTCTCAAGTGTTTACTGTAATAGATCTTTCAAATGCATTTTTCTCGGTTCCTTTACACCAAGATAGTTGGCATTTGTTTGCATTTACATTTAAGGGCAAACAGTTGGCGTGGACACGCCTTCCACAGGGAATGATACACTCCCCTACTCTTTATTCAAATGCCCTACAAACAGTTCTTCAAAGGTTTGAACCTGAATCACAGGTAGTAATTTTGCAGTATGTGGATGACCTACTACTTTGCTGCCCAGATCTAGAAACTGCAGAAAGGTCCACTGTGAGTTTACTATGTTTTCTAGAAAAAGAAGGGTGTAAAGTGAATAGACAAAAGCTACAAGTTTGTCAGATCAAAGTGGTCTTTCTAGGTCATTGCATTTCTCAAGGTAAAAAGCATCTTACACCTCAAAGAACTGAAGCAATAAGACAGATGAATGAGCCTAGAAATCATAAACAGCTACGAGCATTTTTAGGAATAGTGTCTCATTGTAGACAATGGATTATACATGCCAGTCAACTAATGCAACCACTGTATGACTGTGTAAAAAGTGAACCTTATTTGTTGACAAGAGAAGGTCAGATTTCGTTCCAACAATTAAAAGATGCCCTTGTTTCAGCTCCAGCGTTAGGGCTACCAGACTACACCAAACCATTTCAGCTTATGGCTGCAGAAGTTGATTCTCATGCTACAGGAGTTCTTACCCAGAAGCATGCAGGGAAACAAAGACCAATTGCATATCTTTCAGCAAGGTTAGATCCAGTAGCCAGGGCAGCGCCAACCTGTGTACGTGTGGTTGTTGCTGTCTCGCTATTGTTGGACAAAGCATCAGAAATTGTTCTAGAGCATCCACTCACAGTTCAAACTACACATGATGTTTATGGGATATTAAACCAAGTCCAACCAAAACACATTTCCATGGCCAGACATTTGCGGCTACAGTGTTCTTTGCTGCTTCCCTCTACTATCACATTTGCAAGGCTTCAGACTCTCAATTTAGCTACACTGCTACCTCTCGAGTCTGAAGGGGGGAATAAGGACACTGATCCACACGCAAATTTTTTCCCTACAGATACACATGATTGTACAGAGCTCATTTTACAAGAAACGGTAGGCTTACCCAATGTATCCGAAACACCACTTCAAAACCCAGATTTAGAGCTGTTTATAGACGGTAGTAGGTTTGCAGATGACACAGGTAACTTTCATACAGGGTATGCAGTTGTGTCAGAATCTGAAACTCTCAAAGCAGAACCACTTCCACCAAAACAGTCTGCACAAGAAGCAGAACTAACAGCATTGATTGAAGCGCTAAAAATAGCTGAGAATCAGACAGCTAATATATACACTGATTCTAGGTATGCACATGGTATTGTGTTTGATTTTGGAGTAATCTGGAGAGCTAGAGGTTACATGACAGCGTCAGGACAACCTGTAAAACATGCTTCTCTGATCAAACAGATCTTAGAGGCTGCACAAGAAACAAAAGAAGTAGCAGTAATTAAGGTAGCTGCACATGTGAGACTCGACACTAGGGAATCTAGGGGAAATGATAGGGCTGATAAAGCAGCCAAGGCAGCAGCAGTCAAACCCTTACAGCAGGTTCATACTGTAAACCCCACAGAAAATACTGAAGATAGACTGAGACAAGCACAGGAAGATGCAGGAGAAGAGGAGAGGGACAGGTGGAAAAAGGAAGGGGCAGAAGAACAAGCAGGAATTTGGAAGAAAGATGGACTAATATGTCTACCTAGAGCCTGGTACCCGATTGTAGTTGGTGGACTGCACCACCCTACTCATGTGTCTGCAAATGCAATGACACTACTGGCAAAGCAAGTCTGGTTGGCTCCAGGTTTTGGCAATTACGCAAGAGACTATTGTGCTGCATGCGTTATATGCCTGGCACATAATCCCGGACAGACGACAAAGACCCCTATGAAGCACCACGTCCGACCTCTCTATCCGTTTCAGCGATTACAAATAGACTTTATCCAGCTGCCAAAAAGTAATGGGTATGAGTATGTGTTGGTGTGTGTGGACATGTTCTCAGGGTGGCCAGAGGCCTATCCAGTTCGGAAGGCTTCAGCTAAAAACACTGCTGTAAAGCTAGTTGCCGAACTGATACCCCGTTACGGTCTCCCTGAAGTGATCGAGTCAGATAGGGGTACTCATTTCACTGGAGAAATATTTCAAAATGTACTGAAAATGTTGGGTGTTGAAAGTCAGTTACACACTCCATACCATCCTCAAAGTTCTGGTAAGGTGGAACGCATGAATGGAACTTTAAAATTAAAAATACAGAAAGCCATGGCTGAAACAGGAAAGCCTTGGACGGAATGCCTTCCACTGGCCCTTTACTCAATACGCAATACCCCAAGGGGTAAGACTAAACTGTCTCCATATGAAATTTTGTTTGGCAGGACTGCCAATTTAGGATGTTATTTTCCACAACAACTTGTGTTAAATATTGAGTCATTGACTTCTTATGTGCAAAATCTTCAGAAACAATTAACTAAGGTGCATGCACAAGTTTTTGCTTCCCTTCCAGATCCTGACAACACTGAAGGAAGTCACAAGTTGGAACCAGGTGATCAAGTCTATGTAAAAAGACACACCAGAAAGGCTCTTGAACCAAGATTTGACGGACCCTTCCAAGTCCTGTTGACAACACCTACATCAGTCAAGCTTGAAGGAAAGGCATCATGGATACATGCAAGCCACTGCAAAAAAGCAGTACAAAACTCATGATATTGATGTTAATAATGTTAACACAGATGTGGGATAAATTAGTTAGAGCCACGGATTATCTAGATGATCAGATTTGGGATATATTGGATATACTAAACACTAGTATAGCTGTACAGAATCAGCTTATAATAGTCATCAACCAACATACTCTGGTATTGGATTACCTAACTGCCTCACAAGGAGGTATGTGTCAAATCATCGGACCCACCTGCTGTCATTGTATAGACCCGAATAGTACTATGAGTATGACATTTAAATTAGGGGACGTACAACGACTCAGAGATCAGTATGATAAAGACAATGACCAGAATAAGGATAGCTGGTGGTCTGATACTTTCTCTTTTCTCAACCCAGCCAACTGGTTCAGAGGGATTGGTGGGTGGGTTGCTGGGATTATGCAGAGCATAATACATATAGTTATGATTATTGTAGTCATATATGTACTATTCCAGATTGTGCTCAAGGGTATCTCAGTATGCACAGATAAACTTTGTGTAATCGATGCAAGAGTATAAAGTTTTTTTCTTCTCTTATGTTATCTTCTAGTGATTCTAATTATTATTACCGTATTAACTTTTTGTTGTTTTGTAAATGTTTTAGTATACTGCCGTATAAAGAAAAAAAAAGAATGCACAAACTTATTGCAAAACGAAGAAAAGGTTGCAAGAGTTAAACGGAAGAATTAATACTAGATTTGATTCTCTTATTGAATACAAGCATGTACATGTGTAATACCAAAAATAAAGGCTTTGTCTTTGGCCCTATGGTAATAAATAAAAGGAATTTGTCAAAGGGGGGAATTGTAGAGATTAGACTGAAAGAATCCATTGTATCTTTCTCCTGAAACATCTGGCTCATATCAAGAAACTTGAACAAGTTGACATTTCCTTTTTATGCACGCATTCCTTCTGTTATTATAGCCTTTTACCTACATACTAGAGGTTGTAAATTTCACAGTATAGATAAGCTTTGTAAGAGAATGTGAAATAATGAGCGCTTGTGCGCATGTCTGCAAATGCATAACTCTTTTTCTTTATAAAGGAGGGGTAAAGCCCAGAGAGTCAGACGCGCTCCTGAGCTTCCCCTGTATATGATCACACAATACTTTGTTTGCGTGTCATTTACCTGGAAGCTTACCTCCAGTAAGCCAGGGACTGAGAAGGACTTAACACTATCCATCACCTGGGAATTTAGCAGAGCCACGTCATCATTCTTGGGACAGAGAATTGCATGAGAAGAGGCCCTCTCAACACTGCTTTGGTCGTTCACATCAATTTCAATGCATTGTACAAAAACATCAGTTACGATGCAGTCAGTGCACAACATGTCTTCTGGTATTTCAATAATATCTTCTCAAAGGTTGTATTCGTTGCTAAGTTCACCGTTGCCAAGTTTAAGAAGCCAGTTGCTATACTCTGGGTCCAAAGATCGCATATTGTTAATTAGTTGGAGTTTATTGAACTGTTTCCAAAGGTCAGCCATTTTTAAGCTGGACTCGATAACATCTGTTCTTGTTCCATTTGATATGACTGGAAGGCATTGCCTAAAATCTCCGCCAATGACAAAAACTTTACCTCCAAACGGAATTTTATTTTTTTTCAGCAACATTTGTAGTCATTACTTCACGCAGAAGTCTGTCAATTAAGCTCAAAGCATATTTGGGTGCCATGGTGCACTCGTCAAGTATGAAAACATGTGCATTTTTTAACAGTCTTCCTGCAAATGTGTCTTGTTTTATTCTGGAAATAGAGATTTCATTGACTGGAACTGGTATCCCAAAGAGTGAATGGATAGTGCGACCTCCTCGTAAAAGGTTTGCTGCAATCCCTGTTGTAGCCGACGGCATTACGACTTTCCCAACCCTCTAGCGTGATGCATTATAACTTCATAGAGGTATGTTTTACCGCTCCCTCCTGGACCATCAATAAAGAAACATTTTGGCCTTGCATCTGCTTGGTTTTCTATAGCGCTCACAATAGTGTCATATGCAATCCGTTGTTGTTCATTTAAGGAGTTTGTCTTCTCTGTTGCCAACAATAATTCGTAAGCTTCGTCATACTCTGGAACTTGTGGAACTTGAATGGCAGGCTGGGGCAAATTAAAGTCTGAAAACGTTTTTCCATGTAGTAGTAAGATATTTTGGACATCTTGCATGGCATAAGATTCGCAATTTTGACAACTTCCACTTCTGTTGTGAAGACGTAAGCAGTAGTCCTCGATTAGATGTTCTTTAAAATTTGTCCAAAGTTGAGCTGGATTTGTAGGCGGTCCAAATACACAGATGTAGGCAAACAATTCACGAAGTTGCTTAGGCATATGTAGGGTAACTGCGTCTTCTAAAGTAAGTTTCCACACAGTATCATCCAATAGAAGTCCTAAAGCCAAAGCTGCAGCTTTAAATGTATCGTGCAATACTCCGTTAACTGTTTTCAAATCGTCATAAGTTTTAGCTCCTTTGATATGTAGTAGTAACAGCCGAAGGCAATATCTTTCTTGATCCTTGACACTAACAGTATACATGCGTCCAATTATTATGCTAACTCCTCGTTGTCTTGGATTCCAAGTGTTATTCCAAATGTAATGCTCTGGAATCTCTCGGTACAAATAGTGCCTTGCGTTTTCGTCACGTTGGTTCAGCAAAAACCATTCTATTAATGTTGATGTCGTGCTTAAAGTTTTTGAGACATCTTTGACTTCAGCATCTTCAAAGAAATAAAGCTGCTGTTGATTTGGTAAATGAATAGCTAAACGTATAATGGCATGGGACTGTGAATGCATTGGAAACGCAAATATCCTCCAAGCAGCTTCTGGAGCACTGACATATCTTGAGTCAACAAAAGTTGATGATTCATCATGATTGACTGTTTTCTGTTGTATTTTGATGTTAGCTTTGTCATGCCCCTTGTAGATGTACTTGAAGAGATATTTTACACTTTTTATTGAAGCACAGATTTGTACGTTGATGTGACAGTTGTAGCATTTTGATAAGTACGGGTTGTATGGGACTATCCATGAGATATTTATAATTTTTTTGTTGCAAGCAATGTTATCAATGTGTTGTCGCCGGTAGGATGGGTAGCCATCCAAGTCTTTAATAGTGTGCTGTTTCAACTCCTTTGGAAACCCTTTTGTACACTTTCCGTTTTCCATGCATGGACTTTTTGGATTTGCTACACCGTATGGGCCATGAACCATATGAGAGACTGCAATATTATACAGTTCAGGATACTTTTCTTGGTTAGGAATTTCAGCCCACACTATATTGTCGATTTCTTCCTCCGTACGAATCTTGGAATCCGTGTCTAAGATAATTAGTATATGCGCATGTGGGAGACCTCGTTTCTGAAACTCTAAGACGTGTACCATTGCTACGACTGTTCCAAAAAGCCCATTTTTGATGTCTTTCAAAAGGCTGATGAGTTTCAGTCGAAATACGCGTGCGACTAAGTCCGGCCTGTGTTCAACTTTTTGCCAGGGTTCTAGATTTTCGGTAATTTCCGGCCATTTAGGATTACAGGTCATTGTCACAAAAATGTCAGGTCTTCCAAACTTTGTTACTATTGCCATTGCATCTTGATAACGCTGTTGCATGTTGCGGGGGCTACCTTCAAACGACGATGGGAGGATTACTGTTTTTCCAATTGGAATTCCCTTTTCAATTGATTGTTTTTGCAAATGTTCTTGAAGAACGCAGTAGTCTTCAACTTTAAGTTGTTTTTGGTTCATTCTTATGAAATTTAGACGATTAGCTTCAATTTTAACATATGCGTCAACTAAGTACTGTTGTGTCAGTTTCCCACCGTTTAAAATAGGATTTAAGTAATTTCGGACAGACGAAAACTGTAGTATTGCAGCTGTGTCATTCTTCTTGAAGTTCCTTGTTGGTTTAGGTTTTCATGCCACCCTTGTTCACCTCTTGGAAAGAATAGCGGATACAGAAGAGCATCAAGGTTGTTGTGCAAAATGCTAATTCGTTGTGTCTTAGGAACCAAAGGGTTGTTTTGGTCTGGCTTAAGATGGACTAATATATCTCTTTGAAAAGGAGGTTCTCCATCATCGTTTTGAAAAACAACTGCGAACTCACTTACACGTGGTTTGTTGTAAAGTCGAGGATTCTGTTTACGTTCTTGTTTAATGACCATGACAATAGAAGGCATTTCAGTACCATTTTGTATAGCCCTCTGTTCCTCCTCAGCTTGAACGTCTTTTAGCATGCGATATGCGGCAGCAAATGGGCTTATTTTTTGTAAATGTACAGCAATTTGGTTCATCAGTTCAGCATCACACTTTTTGTTTTCTTTTAGGTTCAGCCTTTGTTCTGTAGCCTCATTTGTATCAATGATGTATAATTGTGCAAATTTTGGTGGTTGTCCTATTTCTGGGTGAAGTGTTCCAGTGCAGTGGTAGATCTGGCCGTGAATTTTAAAACAATACATCCGAATCCAGGGGGCGGTGCATTGTTGGCACCGAATGAAGCAAACGCATGAGAACTGTTGATGCTTCTGATATTTTCCATGACATTTCTACTGTGTTGATGCATTCCTTTCATTTACTGCTCAAACAGATCTGAGTAGTGAGGTCTGGGTAGCAAAACTTTTCCTTTTTGGCAGCATTGAGTAAACTGATTGTCAGATGGTTTTTCATCAATGAAATTCAGAGAGTCGCATTTAGAGCAAACTGCATTCATATCCCCACAGTAGTGTTCATGAATTGTACTTTCGTAATGTGCAAGTTGTTGAATATTGTCCTGGTCGTGCCTTAGTTGGTAGAGCATTCGTTTTGTATGAATTTGGCGATCATGTTGTTCCTGTCGTACAACAGTTTGTTGTGGTGTCTCCGGTTGGCGACGGTGTCTGTGAGATTCCGCATCCTGGGCTTGTCTAGCAGCAGTTTGTTGTGGTGTTTCCTGTTGGCGACGTTGTCTGTGAGATTCCACATCCTGGGCTTGTCTGGCGGCAGTTTGTTGTGGTGTCTCCTGTTCCCGATGTTGTCGTTTTCTTGCTGCTGTTGCTGCTTTTCTGTCATCCTCATTGGCGTATTTTCGTTTACGACCCATTCTAAGATAGAAACACAGGGAGATGCCGCCTATACAGGGAGATGCAGGCACACACCCTACACAATGGCGGCACTTGACAGCAGTGGAGGACAATGATGATTCCAGAATTCGCGGCAGACTGTGCCCGTCGCTGATTGTTCGAGGCCGGCTGGCCTCGACCAATCAGCAAGGCGGGATTTCCGAGACAGACAGACAATTAGACCCTTAAACAACACAATTGGGGCACTTGACAGCAGTGGAGGACAATGCCCGTCGCAGATTGGTTGAGGCCGGCTGGCCTCGACCAATTAGAGACTGTGCCCGTCGCTGATTGGTCGAGGCCCAGCGCCCTCGACCAATCAGAGACGTGGGATTTCAAAGACAGACAGACAATTAAACCCTTAGACAATTATATATATAGATATTTAATACAGCGCTAGAAAGCTTAAAAGCCGGTAATTCAATTGTCGGCTTTTGCTATCTCCTTCCAAAACCTGACAGGATATGAGACATGGTTTACATACAGTAAACCATTTCATATCCCTTATTTTTTTTTACATATTCCTCCTTAGTAATGTTCCAAGTGTCTGTGTGCAAAATTTGGGGGCTCTAGCTGTTAAAATAAAGGGTTAAATCACGGAAAAAATTGGCATGGGCTCCCGCGCGATTTTCTCCGCCAGAGTGGGAAAGCCAGTGACTGAGGGCAGATATTAATAGCCTAGAGAAGGATCATGGTTATTGGCCCCCCTGGCTAAAAACATCTGCCCCCAGCCACCCCAGAAAAGGCACAGCTGTAAGATGCGCCTATTCTGGCACTTAGCCTCTCTCTTCCCACTCCCCTGTAGCGGTGGGATATGGGGTATTAAAGAGTTAATGTCACCTTGCTATTGTAAGGTGACATTAAGCCAGGTTAATAATGGAGAGGTGTCAATAAGACACCTATCCATTATTAGTCCAGTAGTAGTAAATGGTCAATAAAACACACTTTCTGAAAAAAGTATTTTAATTAAATAGAGACACAGGGTGTTGGAATAGTTTATTATACTCTTAATCCACCTGAAGACCCTTGTCACCTGAAACAAAGTTAAAATAAAAAATCAACAATATCCCATACCTTCCGTTGTTTAGTCTTGTCCCACGCTGTAAATCCATCTGAAGAGGTTAAATAATTTTACAAGCAGGAGCCTGCTAATGCAGCTGCCCCTGCCTGTAAAATCTGGAGAATGAATGGAAAGCAGGGGAACGTAGCTACCTAGACTTGCGGTGCTGCGCCCCCTGCTGGTATAACCTCAGATGAACTCGAGCATGAGAAAAAAATCAGAAAAATTCCCACGCTTGAGTTCATCTGAGGTTATGCCAGCAGGGGGCGCAGCACTGCAAGTCTAGGTAGCTACGTTCCCCTGCTTTCCATTCATTCCCCACTTTTTCCAGTGAGGAGCACAGCTGCATTAGCAGAGCTCCTTCTTGTAAAATTATTTAACCCCTTCAGATGGATTTACAGTGTGGGACAAGACTGAATAACGGAAGGTATGGGATATTGTTGATTTTTTTATTTTAACTTTGTTTCAGGTGACAAGGGTCTTCAGGTGGATTAAGAGTATAGTAAACTATTCCAACACCCTGTGTCTTTATTTCATTAAAATACTTTTTTCCTAGTGTGTGTGTGTTTTATTAACCATTTACTACTATTGGATTAATAATGGATAGGTGTCTTATAGAGCATTGAACAGCAAGGTGGATTGTTACTGAGGAGATAAAAAAAAATCTTTAAATCTTCAGCTTAGCGAGTGTGAACGAGCTGATGTGACCTGAGCGTAAGTGTGAACGGCGGTAAGTGTGACTTGTGATTCAGTGAAGAGGTATTTGTTAAGCCTTTAACAAATACCTGTGTGAATTGGTGTGAGTTGCTGAATTGGGAGTAGCTATATTCACAAGGGGTTAACTTAGGGTGGGGGCTCATAATTAAGGGGTTATAAGGGGCAGCTGTTTGGGACTCAAGTCCTTTTTGGTAGAGCATTGAACAGCAAGGTGGATTGTTGCTAAGGGGAAAAAAAATCTTGAAATCTTCAGCTTAGCGAGTGTGAGCGAGCTGAGTGTGACCTGAGCGTAAGTGTGAACGGCGATAAGTGTGACTTGTGATTCAGTGACTTTGGATTCAGGGAGTTTCCAAGGGAGGAATTGCTGTCTTTATTTTATTAATACTTTGCATTTATTTTTTATTTAACGTTTCTGTTTGGTGCAATCCCCATTAGGAAATGTGCTCCACTATTGTTAATGCCATCCAGTGCACATCTTGCCACATGTATGCAGTCCTTGATCAGCCGGTCGAGGGTGCATACTGCTGTGCGAGATGTGAGCACGTTGAGCATTTGGAAGCCCAGATTCTGGATCTAAATGTGCAGCTGGCAACACTGAGATCCATAGACAATATGGAGAAGAGTCTTCTGCTCACTGAGCAGATGCTCAATGGGATAGATGAGGGGGGGATGGTAGGATGGAGCTGCAGGACAGTGAAGTACCTAGCTGGGTGACATTCAGAATGCGGGGTAGAGGGAAGAGTGCCAGGGAGGCTAGTCCTGATCTGGCACACCCCAATAAGTTTGCTAAGTTGGCAGATGAGAGAGGTGCCAGTACAGGGGTAGTTGTTATGGTTCTCAATGGCAAGAGAACATAGCCCAGCAAACATAAGTACTAGCTCTTGGAAGGATGGAAACTAAACTGACCATGAACTAAACCTGCCGCACAACAAACAGTAGCCGGGTAGCGTTGCCTACGTTTTTTATCCCTAGACGCCCAGCGCCGGCCGGAGGACTAACTAATCCTGGCAGAGGAAAATATAGTCCTGGCTCACCTCTAGAGAAATTTCCCCGATAGGCAGACAGAGGCCCCCACATATATTGGCGGTGATTTTAGATGAAATGACAAACGTAGTATGAAAATAGGTTTAGCAAAATTGAGGTCCGCTTACTAGATAGCAGGAAGACAGAAAGGGCACTTTCATGGTCAGCTGAAAACCCTATCAAAACGCCATCCTGAAATTACTTTAAGACTCTAGTATTAACTCATAACATCAGAGTGGCAATTTCAGATCACAAGAGCTTTCCAGACACAGAAACAAAACTACAGCTGTGAACTGGAACAAAATGCAAAAACAAACGAGGACTAAAGTCCAACTTAGCTGGGAGTTGTCTAGCAGCAGGAACATGCACAGAAAGGCTTCTGATTACAATGTTGACCGGCATGGAAGTGACAGAGGAGCAAGGTTAAATAGCGACTCCCACATCCTGATGGAAACAGGTGAACAGAGGGGATGATGCACACCAGTTCAATTCCACCAGTGGCCACCGGGGGAGCCCAAAATCCAATTTCACAACAGTACCCCCCCCTCAAGGAGGGGGCACCGAACCCTCACCAGAACCACCAGGGCGATCAGGATGAGCCCTATGAAAGGCACGGACCAGATCGGAGGCATGAACATCAGAGGCAGTCACCCAAGAATTATCCTCCTGACCGTATCCCTTCCATTTGACCAGATACTGGAGTTTCCGTCTGGAAACCCGGGAGTCCAAGATTTTTTCCACAACGTACTCCAACTCGCCCTCAACCAACACCGGAGCAGGAGGCTCAACGGAAGGCACAACCGGTACCTCATACCTGCGCAACAATGACCGATGAAAAACATTATGAATAGAAAAAGATGCAGGGAGGTCCAAACGGAAGGACACAGGGTTAAGAATCTCCAATATCTTGTACGGGCCGATGAACCGAGGCTTAAACTTAGGAGAAGAAACCCTCATAGGGACAAAACGAGAAGACAACCACACCAAGTCCCCAACACAAAGCCGAGGACCAACCCGACGCCGGCGGTTGGCAAAAAGCTGAGTCTTCTCCTGGGACAACTTCAAATTGTCCACTACCTGCCCCCAAATCTGATGCAACCTCTCCACCACAGCATCCACTCCAGGACAATCCGAAGATTCCACCTGACCAGAAGAAAATCGAGGATGAAACCCCGAATTACAGAAAAAAGGAGACACCAAGGTGGCAGAGCTGGCCCGATTATTGAGGGCAAACTCCGCTAAAGGCAAAAAAGCAACCCAATCATCCTGATCTGCAGACACAAAACACCTCAAATATGTCTCCAAGGTCTGATTCGTCCGCTCGGTCTGGCCATTAGTCTGAGGATGGAAAGCAGACGAGAAAGACAAATCTATGCCCATCCTAGCACAGAATGCTCGCCAAAATCTAGACACGAATTGGGTTCCTCTGTCAGAAACGATATTCTCCGGAATACCATGCAAACGGACCACATTTTGAAAAAACAGAGGAACCAACTCGGAAGAAGAAGGCAACTTAGGCAGGGGAACCAAATGGACCATCTTAGAGAAACGGTCACACACCACCCAGATGACAGACATCTTCTGAGAAACAGGAAGATCCGAAATAAAATCCATCGAGATGTGCGTCCAGGGCCTCTTCGGAATAGGCAAGGGCAACAACAATCCACTAGCCCGAGAACAACAAGGCTTGGCCCGAGCACAAACGTCACAAGACTGCACAAAGCCTCGCACATCTCGAGACAGGGAAGGCCACCAGAAGGACCTTGCCACCAAATCCCTGGTACCAAAGATTCCAGGATGACCTGTCAACGCAGAAGAATGAACCTCAGAAATGACTTTACTGGTCCAATCATCAGGAACAAACAGTCTACCAGGTGGGCAACGATCAGGTCTATCCGCCTGAAACTCCTGCAAGGCCCGCCGCAGGTCTGGAGAAACGGCAGACAATATCACTCCATCCTTAAGGATACCTGTAGGTTCAGAGTTACCAGGGGAGTCAGGCTCAAAACTCCTAGAAAGGGCATCCGCCTTAACATTCTTAGAACCCGGCAGGTAGGACACCACAAAATTAAACCGAGAGAAAAACAACGACCAGCGCGCCTGTCTAGGATTCAGGCGTCTGGCGGACTCAAGATAAATTAGATTTTTGTGGTCAGTCAATACCACCACCTGATGTCTAGCCCCCTCAAGCCAATGACGCCACTCCTCAAAAGCCCACTTCATGGCCAAAAGCTCCCGATTCCCAACATCATAATTCCGCTCGGCGGGCGAAAATTTACGCGAGAAAAAGGCACAAGGTCTCATCACGGAACAATCGGAACTTCTCTGCGACAAAACCGCCCCAGCTCCGATTTCAGAAGCGTCGACCTCAACCTGAAAAGGAAGAGCAACATCAGGCTGACGCAACACAGGGGCGGAAGAAAAGCGGCGCTTAAGCTCCCGAAAGGCCTCCACAGCAGCAGGGGACCAATCAGCAACATCAGCACCCTTCTTAGTCAAATCAGTCAATGGTTTAACAACATCAGAAAAACCAGCAATAAATCGACGATAAAAGTTAGCAAAGCCCAAAAATTTCTGAAGACTCTTAAGAGAAGAAGGTTGCGTCCAATCACAAATAGCCTGAACCTTGACAGGATCCATCTCGATGGAAGAGGGGGAAAAAATATATCCCAAAAAGGAAATCTTTTGAACCCCAAAAACGCACTTAGAACCCTTCACACACAAGGAATTAGACCGCAAAACCTGAAAAACCCTCCTGACCTGCTGGACATGAGAGTCCCAGTCATCCGAAAAAATCAAAATATCATCCAGATACACAATCATAAATTTATCCAAATAATCACGGAAAATGTCATGCATAAAGGACTGAAAGACTGAAGGGGCATTTGAAAGACCAAAAGGCATCACCAAATACTCAAAGTGGCCCTCGGGCGTATTAAATGCGGTCTTCCACTCATCCCCCTGCTTAATTCGCACCAAATTATACGCCCCACGGAGATCTATCTTAGAGAACCACTTGGCCCCCTTTATGCGAGCAAACAAATCAGTCAGCAGTGGCAACGGATATTGATATTTAACCGTGATTTTATTCAAAAGTCGATAATCAATACACGGCCTCAAAGAGCCATCTTTCTTAGCCACAAAGAAAAAACCGGCTCCTAAGGGAGATGACGAAGGACGAATATGTCCCTTTTCCAAGGACTCCTTTATATATTCTCGCATAGCAGCATGTTCAGGCACAGACAGATTAAATAAACGACCCTTAGGGTATTTACTACCCGGAATCAAATCTATGGCACAATCGCACTCCCGGTGCGGAGGTAATGAACCAAGCTTAGGTTCTTCAAAAACGTCACGATATTCAGTCAAGAATTCAGGAATCTCAGAGGGAATAGATGATGAAATGGAAACCACAGGTACGTCCCCATGCGTCCCCTTACATCCCCAGCTTAACACAGACATAGCTTTCCAGTCAAGGACTGGGTTATGAGATTGCAGCCATGGCAATCCAAGCACCAACACATCATGTAGGTTATACAGCACAAGAAAGCGAATAATCTCCTGATGATCCGGATTAATCCGCATAGTTACTTGTGTCCAGTATTGTGGTTTATTACTAGCCAATGGGGTGGAGTCAATCCCCTTCAGGGGTATAGGAGTTTCAAGAGGCTCCAAATCATACCCACAGCGTTTGGCAAAGGACCAATCCATAAGACTCAAAGCGGCGCCAGAGTCGACATAGGCATCCGCGGTAATAGATGATAAAGAACAAATCAGGGTCACAGATAGAATAAACTTAGACTGTAAAGTGCCAATTGAAACAGACTTATCAAGCTTCTTAGTACGCTTAGAGCATGCTGATATAACATGAGTTGAATCACCGCAATAGAAGCACAACCCATTTTTTCGTCTTAAATTCTGCCGTTCACTTCTGGACAGAATTCTATCACATTGCATATTCTCTGGCGTCTTCTCAGTAGACACCGCCAAATGGTGCACAGGTTTGCGCTCCCGCAGACGCCTATCGATCTGGATAGCCATTGTCATGGACTCATTCAGACCCGCAGGCACAGGGAACCCCACCATAACATCCTTAATGGCATCAGAGAGACCCTCTCTGAAATTCGCCGCCAGGGCGCACTCATTCCACTGAGTAAGCACAGCCCATTTACGGAATTTCTGGCAGTATATTTCAGCTTCGTCTTGCCCCTGAGATAGGGACATCAAGGCCTTTTCCGCCTGAAGCTCTAACTGAGGTTCCTCATAAAGCAACCCCAAGGCCAGAAAAAACGCATCCACATTGAGCAACGCAGGATCCCCTGGAGCCAATGCAAAAGCCCAATCCTGAGGGTCGCCCCGGAGCAAGGAAATCACAATCCTGACCTGCTGAGCAGGATCTCCAGCAGAGCGAGATTTCAGGGACAAAAACAACTTGCAATTATTTTTGAAATTTTGAAAGCAAGATCTATTCCCCGAGAAAAATTCAGGCAAAGGAATTCTAGGTTCAGATATAGGAACATGAACAACAAAATCTTGTAAATTTTGAACTTTCGTGGTGAGATTATTCAAACCTGCAGCTAAACTCTGAATATCCATTTTAAACAGGTGAACACAGAGCCATTCCAGGATTAGAAGGAGAGAGAGAGAGAGAAAGGCTGCAATATAGGCAGACTTGCAAGAGATTCAATTACAAGCACACTCAGAACTGAAGGGAAGGGAAAAAAAAAAAAAATCTTCAGCAGACTTCTCTTTTCTCTCCTTTCTCTGACAATTAATTTAACCCTTTGGGGCCGGTCAAACTGTTATGGTTCTCAATGGCAAGAGAACATAGCCCAGCAAACATAAGTACTAGCTCTTGGAAGGATGGAAACTAAACTGACCATGAACTAAACCTGCCGCACAACTAACAGTAGCTGGGTAGCGTTGCCTACGTTTTTTATCCCTAGACGCCCAGCGCCGGCCGGAGGACTAACTAATCCTGGCAGAGGAAAATATAGTCCTGGCTCACCTCTAGAGAAATTTCCCCGATAGACAGACAGAGGCCCCCACATATATTGGCGGTGATTTTAGATGAAATGACAAACGTAGTATGAAAATAGGTTTAGCAAAATTGAGGTCCGCTTACTAGATAGCAGGAAGACAGAAAGGGCACTTTCATGGTCAGCTGAAAACCCTATCAAAACGCCATCCTGAAATTACTTTAAGACTCTAGTATTAACTCATAACATCAGAGTGGCAATTTCAGATCACAAGAGCTTTCCAGACACAGAAACGAAACTACAGCTGTGAACTGGAACAAAATGCAAAAACAAACGAGGACTAAAGTCCAACTTAGCTGGGAGTTGTCTAGCAGCAGGAACATGCACAGAAAGGCTTCTGATTACAATGTTGACCGGCATGGAAGTGACAGAGGAGCAAGGTTAAATAGCGACTCCCACATCCTGATGGAAACAGGTGAACAGAGGGGATGATGCACACCAGTTCAATTCCACCAGTGGCCACCGGGGGAGCCCAAAATCCAATTTCACAACAGGTAGTACTGCTGCAGCCAGGCATGTCCTCTGAAAGCTGGAGGAGTGACTGCTACAGTAAGGAGGGAAATAGGAGAGCAGTACAGGCCAGACAGGTGCTGGTAGTGGGGGACTCAATTATTAGGGGAACAGATAGGGCAATCTGTCACAAAGACAAGGATCGCCGGACGGTGTGCTGCCTACCTGGCGCTCGAGTCCGACACATCGCTGATCAGGTGGACAGATTACTGGGAGGGGCTGGTGAGGACCCAGTGGTCATGGTGCACATTGGCACAAATGACAAAGTTAGAGGTAGGTGGAAGGTCCTTAAAGATGATTTCAGGGAATTAGGCTGCAAGCTGAAAGCAAGGACCTCCAACGTGGTATTTTCCGAAATACTGCCTGTACCACGTGCCACGCCAGAGAGGCAACGGGAGATTAGGGAGGTTAATAAGTGGCTCAAGAATTGGTGTAGGAAGGAGGGGTTTGGGTTCCTGCAGAACTGGGCCGACTTCTCAGTGGGCTACAGGCTCTACGCAAGGGACGGGCTGCACCTCAATGGGGAAGGTGCAGCTGTGCTGGGGGAGAAAATGGCTAGAAAGTTGGAGGAGTGTTTAAACTAGGGATTGGGGGGGAGGGTATTCAATTTATAGGAGGGGAAGATAGGGCAGATAGAGACCTGGGCACAAATAAGGAAGTTGGGGGTGGCGGTGGCATGGGGGGTGGGGTTAGAACAGTTAATAATTTAAGAAAGAATAGAGGTATAGAGAGGAACATCAAGTGCATGTATACTAATGCCAGAAGCCTCGACAACAAAATGGACGAATTAGAATTAATGTTGTTGGAGCATAATTATGACATGGTGGGGATATCTGAAACATGGCTGGATGAGAGCCATAACTGGGCTGTTAACTTGCAGGGCTATAGCCTTTTCAGAAATGACCGTACAGATAAGCGAGGGGGAGGGGTGTGTCTGTATGTAAAATCGTCCTTAAAACCCATCCGGCGTGATAATATAGGTGAATTTAATGAAAATGTAGAGTCCCTGTGGGTGGAGATAAGGGGAGGGGGAAAAAATAATAAATTACTGATAGGGGTTTGTTATAAATCTCCAAAAATAATGGAAGCAATGGAGAATATCCTCGTAAAGCAAATAGATGAAGCTGCGACTCAAGGAGAAGTCATTATTATGGGGGAATTCACGTACCCTGAAATAGATTGGGGAACAGAAACCTGCAGTTCCAGCAAAGGTAATCGGTTTTTGACAACTATGAGAGACAATTACCTTTCACAACTGGTTCAGGACCCAACAAGGAGGGGGGCACTGCTAGACCTAATATTAACAAACAGGCCAGACCGCATATCAAATATAAGGGTTGGGGGTCACTTGGGGAATAGTGATCACAAAATAATAAGTTTTCGTGTATCCTTTAATAAGATGTGTAGTAGAGGGGTGACAAGGACACTAAACTTCAGGAGGGCAAATTTCCAACAGATGAGAAATGATCTTGGTGCCATTAACTGGGACGATATCCTGAGACATGAAAATACACAAAGAAAATGGGAGATGTTTATTAGCATCCTGGATAGGACCTGTGCACAGTATATACCGTATGGGAATAAACATACTAGAAATAGGAGGAAACCAATATGGCTAAATAGAGCTGTAAGGGGCGCAATAAGTGACAAAAAGAAAGCATTTAGAGAATTAAAGGAAGTAGGTAGTGATGAAGCATTAAATAAATACAGAAAATTAAATAAATTCTGTAAAAAGCAAATCAAGGCAGCAAAAATTGAGACAGAGAGACTCATTGCCAGAGAGAGTAAAAATCCCAAAATATTCTTTAACTACATAAATAGTAAGAAACTAAAAAATGATAGTGTTGGCCCCCTTAAAAATAGTCTGGGGGAAATGGTGGATGAGGATGAGGAAAAAGCCAATATGCTAAATGACTTTTTCATCAGTATTTACACAAGAAAATCTCATGGCAGACAATATGATCAGTGATAACAAAAATTCCCCATTAAGTGTCACCTGCTTAACCCAGCAGGAAGTACGGCGGCGTCTAAAAATCACTAAAATTGACAAATCTCCGGGCCCGGATGGGATACACCCCCGAGTACTGCAGGAATTAAGTACAGTCATTGATAGACCATTATTTTTAATCTCTAAAGAGTCCATAATAACAGGGTCTGTACCACAGGACTGGCGTATAGCAAATGTGGTGCCAATATTCAAAAAGGGGACAAAAACTGAACTCGGAAATTATAGGCCAGTAAGCTTAACCTCTACTGTGGGTAAAATCCTGGAGGGCATTCTAAGGGATGCTATACTGGAGTATCTGAAGAGGAATAACCTCATGACCCAGTATCAGCACGGGTTTACTAGGGACCGTTCATGTCAGACTAATTTGATCAGCTTCTATGAAGAGGTAAGTTCCGGACTGGACCAAGAAAACCCAGTAGATGTAGTGTATATGGACTTTTCCAAAGCTTTTGATACGGTGCCACACAAAAGGTTGTTACATAAAATGAGAGTAATGGGGATAGGGGAAAATATGTGTAAGTGGGTTGAGAGCTGGCTCAGGGATAGGAGACAAATGGTGGTTATTAATGGAGCACACTCGGACTGGGTCGCGGTTAGCAGTGGGGTACCACAGGGGTCAGTATTGGGCCCTCTTCTTTTTAACATATTTATTAATGACCTTGTAGGGGGCATTCAGAGTAGAATTTCAATATTTGCAGATGACACTAAACTCTGCATGGTAATCAATACAGGGGAGGACAATTTTATATTACAGGATGATTTATGTAAACTAGAAGCTTGGGCTGATAAATGGCAAATGAGCTTTAATGGGGATAAATGTAAGGTCATAAGATGTATAACTATGTGCTTAATTCTAAAACTCTGGGCAAAACTGTCAATGAAAAAGACCTGGGTGTATGGGTGGATGACAAACTCATTCAGTGGCCAGTGTCAGGCAGCTGCTACAAAGGCAAATAAAATAATGGGATGTATTAAAAGAGGCACAGATGCTCATGAGGAGAATATAATTTTACCTCTATACAAGTCACTAGTTCGACCACACTTAGAATACTGTGCACAGTTCTGGTCTCCGGTGTATAAGAAAGACATAGCTGAACTAGAGCGGGTGCAGAGAAGAGCGACCAAGGTTATTAGAGGACTGGGGGGTCTGCAATACCAAGATAGGTTATTACACTTGGGGTTATTTAGTTTGGAAAAACGAAGACTAAGGGGTGATCTTATTTTTAATGTATAAATATATGAGGGGACAGTACAAAGACCTTTCTTATGATCTTTTTAATCATAGACCTGAGACAGGGACAAGGGGGCATCCTCTACGTCTGGAGGAAAGAAGGTTTAAGCATAATAACAGACGCGGATTCTTTACTGTAAGAGCAGTGAGACTATGGAACTCTCTGCCGTATGATGTTGTAATGAGTGATTCATTACTTAAATTTAAGAGGGGACTGGATGCCTTTCTTGAAAAGTATAATGTTACAGGGTATATACACTAGATTCCGTGATAGGGCATTGATCCAGGGAACTAGTCTGACTGCCGTATGTGGACTCGGGAAGGAATTTTTTTCCCCAATGTGGAGCTTACTCTTTGCCACATGGTTTTTTTTTGCCTTCCTCTGGATCAACATGTTAGGGCATGTTAGGTTAGGCTATGGGTTGAACTAGATGGACTTAAAGTCTTCCTTCAACCTTAATAACTATGTACCTATGTACCTCTCCATTATTACCCTGGCTTAATGTCACCTTACAATAACAAGGTGACATTAACCCTTTATTACCCCATATCCCACCGCTACAGGGGAGTGGGAAGAGAGAGGCTAAGTGCCAGAATAGGCGCATCTTCCAGATGTGCCTTTTCTGGGGTGGCTGGGGGCAGATGTTTTTAGCCAGGGGGGTCCTATAACCATTGTACCTCCCTAGGCTATTAATATCTGCCCTCAGTCACTGGCTTTCCCACTCTGGCGGAGAAAATTGCGCGGGAGCCCACGCCAATTTTTTCTGTGATTTAACCCTTTATTTTAACAGCTAGAGGCCCCAAATTTTGCACACAGACACTTGGAACATTACTAATGAGGAATATATATAAAAAATAAGGGATATGAAATGGTTTACTGTATGTAATCTGTTGTGAATTCTGCTCTTGGGCTCCCTCCGGTGGTTCTTGGTGGTAGTGCAGTTGTCTCTGGGTTGTATTACAGGGCAGGTGTTTCTGCTGATTGCAGCTCTGCTGGGTATTTAGGTGTGTAGGATCCATGAGTCTATGCCAGTTGTCCATTGTTCTAGGAGGGATTGCATCTCTGTCTGGCTCCTCATGCCCTGCTGTCAATTCAGCTAAGATAAGTGTCTTTTTTTTTGTCTCTGTAGCACACATGTAGTGTGCTTTATATCTCAGTGCAATTCATTGTGTTTTTGTCCAGCTTAGACTTTGTTTTGATTTTTCAGTCAGGCTGGATTCTCTGGAGAGGCAGATATACATTCTATGTCTTTAGTTAGATGTAGAATATTTTGTATTTTCTGCTGTGGATATTTTTAGGGTTTTAATACTGACCGCTTAGAATTCTGTCCTATCTTTTTCTATTTAGCTAGAAGTGCGTCTTTTGCTAAATCCTGCTTTCTTCCTGTGTATGTCTTTCCTCTTATACTCACAGTCAATATTTGTGGGGGGCTGCCTGTCCTTTGGGGTTCTGCTCTGAGGCCAGATAGAATTACCATTTCCATCTATAGGGGTATTTAGTCCTCCGGCTGTGTCGAGGTGTCTAGGACGTGTTAGGTACACCCCACGGCTACTTCTAGTTGCGGTGTCAGTTTAGGGTTTGCGGTCAATACAGTTACCACCTACTCCAGAGAACGTCTCATGCGGCTCCAGGGTCACCGGATCATAACAGTAATCCATGTCTCATATCCTGTCGGGTTTTGGAAGGAGATAGCAAAAGCCGGCAATTGAATTACCTGCTTTTCTGCTATCTAGTGCTGTATGAAATATAAATATATATATATATATATATATATATATGTGTGTGTGTGTCACTGACATATATATATATATATATATATACCCCTATACTATGTGTTTTAGCTATTCTATTCTAACCTGTCAGTGTGATTTTACTGTACACCGCACTGAATTGCCGGCTTTTCTATAGAACACTGGTGCGTATTTCTCGCAAGTCACACGCATGGTTCGTGTGTAATCCGTATTTTTCTCGCCCCTATTGACTTTCATTGGCGGATTTTTTGCGCAATACGCTGACAAACGCAGCATGCTGCGATTTTCTACGGCCGTGCAAGACCGTAAAATACGGATGCGTTAAATACACCAGATAGGAGCTGGGCCATAGAGAATCACTGTATCGTGTGCAATGCGTATTTTCTGCGCCTCTCATACGTCCGTAAAACACGCTAGTGTGACGCCGGCCTTAGTCTGCATTTTGCAGGGAAAAAAAGCTAAGTGTAAACATACGCATTGAGGTCACAAAGCACCTTTGCCATCATCTTGGAAAAAAAAAAAAAGAAGAAGCGTAGCTGCAAAATGTGAACATAGTCATTAAATCCTGAGGAATGGCCAATCATTTATCCAAGAGCCAACATTCATCCCGTGTATATGACCAATTTTAGTAAATAGGGTAATAATAACTTTTCACTTTAAAGGCTGATGCAGAACAGTTATCATTAAATAGATTTTTTTTTATATAAGTTGCAAAGTTATAAATTTCCTAACAAATCAATAAAGACAATTGAATTATACAATCAGATTGGTTCATGTGGCCCAGTTTCCACAGGATCAGATTTCCTGTAACAATACAGATTGTAAGAGGTCCCTAGAAAGCCTAAAAATAGAGGTGAACAATGCTGTCTGGACATTTCTGGATTCTCTTTAATTAAAGCTTTCAGACTGTCCCTTATCTGTAATTTGATTCTGTCTGGTGAGCAAAGGATTGTGAATTGTTTTCCCCAGCGTGTCTCCTACATGAGAGGTTTCCATGCTGCATGCAAAGTTGGTAGCTTTAGTCACGCTTACTTTTCTTACCTATTACATGAGTAATCATTAGAACATAAAAGTTCGTGAACATCACAGAAACATGGCAATAGTGTAGTAAAGCTGGACAAACACTACATACTTGTGTGGTCATACACAGCATAACGAGGCACAACTCAAACTGGTACGTACCTGTCGAGTTTGCTGAAGACTGCAGTTTGTTTTGTTTTTTTTTGTTTTTTTATAAGCACCTACCCAAGATACCTGACTTTGTTCAGGCTTTGTGCCCACGATGAGTTGTTGGTGCATTTTTTAAGTTGTGTCAAAAACACAGCGTCTTACAGTTCCAGCAAAGTGGATGGGATTTATAGAAATCTCCTGCCTGCTCTGCTTCTTCTGTACTCAGCATAAACTCACCAGCGTTGCGCGTTTCAAATCCGCAACATGTCACTTTCTCCTGCGGTTACGCTGAGTTTTATATGCAGATTTTTCCCATAGACCTGCATTAAAGGCACAAAGAGATTGTTAAGTACATAATCATGCAGAGTTACCCACATACAGTTATAGATAATCATAAAGGTACCTCAATGCATGCATATCCAGACATCAGTCAGGAAAAAACTGCCAACCATATGGTACAAAACACACCGCACTAGCAGTCAAAACTTCCCATAAAAATAGCTTTATTAATACAAAAATACACACATAAAAAGGCTGTAAACCAGGGAATTAGACAACAGGGGAAAACAAGCACGCACTACATGTCAGCCAAAGTGCCCATAGGCTCAGAGCAGATTAACTGCCACGGCACCAGTATACTGCAATCAGTATAGTACATACAATTTGGGGCCATAATAAATACTATGTAAAATCAATGCCCCAAGCAGCGCACATAATAGCATAGCATTGCACAACAAGTGTATAACATATGTGACTACCTGAAGCAGAGACAGCCGACCGCTCCGAGCACACCCGACGTACGTTTCGGAGCTTAACGCTCCTTCCTCAGGGGGCGTGGACGATGCACGTACAGTCGTTCTTATATATGAATCAAACCGGAAGTATCCGGTATTGTGCGTCATATGACGCACCACCCACCGCAGGTGCAGATGTACCCAGCGTCCGCATCGCCAGCCGGGAGGAAACACGTGGGGCCCCACGTGATCCTCACCGCATCGCCATGGGAACGCTGAGCCGCACAGCAGACTGCACTGCGCATGCGCAAGACAGCCGCGGCCATATTGGATTTGGGAAAGGGAAAGGGCAGATACAGCCTATATAAACGATACCAAAAGAAACAAAGAACGACGAATATCGCAGGCAGGGGGAGGAACCAGATGGTATGGTAGACAACATAATATAAAACAGATGTATATATATATGTACAGGAGAAACATACAAATATGGACTTAAGCTGCATAAATAAATTACAGTCATATCAGATGTGTGACACATGAGTCCATAAAGCAGTTGAGAATTTTCATGATAGGCTCCATATAGGAAAATATAGCACACCAGCATGTCCATGATGTCACGATCCACCCTCTTTCATACGAATACATCCTCCAAACAATGTAATATCTAAATAAAAACACAAATATAAAATAATTAAAAACAAAAAACAACAAATGGAGTGCGTGTGAAAAAGATGCACAAGAGAACAGATCACAGATAGGGAACAAAGGAGATATTCTCATTAAGCCCTTTAGGACTGATGGTCTGGAGAGTCCAGATCCACCTAGTCTCTATCTGAGCTAGACGTTTACTGAGATTACCCCCTCTGATATTAATATTCAAAAGATCAATACCCCGGACTTTAAGTCCGGAGGCATCACAATGGTGGAATTCCCTAAAGTGCCGTGGTATTGTCTTAAGGGTGGATGTGTCCGTGCAGGTAGCGGCCGCCAAAATCCCAAGAACGTGTTCTCTGATACGTACCTTGAGCTGACGTGTCGTCAGCCCAACATAAATAAGCCCACATGGGCACGTGGCGTAATAAATTACGTACCTAGAGACACACGATATATTTTGTTTGATGTTAAATGTCTTGGAGCCCTCGGAATCAACAAACGAGGTACATTTCTCAACATTAGGGCAGGCTACACACCTCCCGCACGGCACACATCCACCCCTTGGGCGCATAGAATCCAAAAATGTAGGAACCGGTTTACTCACATAATGACTTTGCGTAAGGCAATCCCGAAGATTTTTTGCCCGCCGAAACGAAATTGCGGGACCATCTGGCAAAAACTTACCAATAATGGGATCAACTTTTAAGATGGGCCACGCATTACTCAACGCCATGCGTATCTTCGCATGTTGGGGGCTATAAGAAGTCACAAACCTAACCTTGCTACCACTTTTAGACTGTCTATGTGTATGATTGTATAGAAGGTTATTACGCAAGGAGTGTTTAGCCCGATGGTATGCATGCTTGACACTACGGCGGCTGTACCCCCTAGCGAGAAACCGCGATTTCAACTCCCCCGCCCTCGCCTCAAAGTCCACATCAGTGGAACAGATACGACGAAGGCGGAGGAATTGACCCACAGGGACAGCCCTGACTGTGTGGCGCGGGTGGCAGGAAGAGGCATGCAACAGGGTGTTGGTAGCTGTCAATTTCCTAAAGATGTCAGTCTGTAAAAGACCGAATTCATCCTTTCGGATTGTGACATCAAGAAAGTCTATCCTTTCACTGTCCCACACCGGGGTAAGACGTATGTTTTGATCATTGCTATTTAAAGATGATATAAACTGAGCAAGGTCGATGGCCGTGCCCTGCCAGACGAAGAAGATATCATCAATGTAGCGTGTCCAGAGTAGAACACGCTCCATTGATCCCTGTTCGTCTGACAGGAAAAGATCCCTCTCCCACAGCCCCAGGAACAGGCCAGCATAGGCAGGCGCAAAGGCCGCCCTGTTGTGAAATTGGATTCTGGGCTCCCCCGGTGGCCACTTGTGGAATTGTACTTGTGTGCATCATCCCCTCTGTTCACCTGCTCCTATCAGGATGTGGGAGTCGCTATATAACCTTGCTCCTCTGTCAGTTTCATGCCGGTCAACAATGTAATCAGAAGCCTTCTGTGCATGTTCCTGCTACTAGACAACTCCTAGCTAAGTTGGACTTTTGTCCTTGTGTGTTTTTGCATTTTGTTCCTGTTCACAGCTGCTGTTTCGTTACTGTGTCTGGAAAGCTCTTGTGAGCGGAAATTGCCACTCTGGTGTTATGAGTTAATGCTAGAGTCTTAAAGTAATTTCTGGATGGTGTTTTGATAGGGTTTTCTGCTGACCATGAAAGTGCCCTTTCTGTCTTCATGCTATCTAGTAAGCGGACCTCGATTTTGCTAAACCTATTTTCATACTACGTTTGTCATTTCATCTGAAATCACCGCCAATATATGTGGGGGCCTCTGTCTGCCTTTTGGGAAAATTTCTCTAGAGGTGAGCCAGGACTGTCTTTTCCTCTGCTAGGATTAGGTAGTTCTCCGGCTGGCGCTGGGCATCTAGGGATAAAAAACGTAGGCATGCTACCCGGCCACTTCTAGTTGTGCGGCAGGTTTAGTTCATGGTCAGTATAGTTTCCATCTTCCAAGAGCTAGTTTCATATATGCTGGGCTATGTTCTCTCGCCATTGAGAATCATGACAGTTTGACCGGCCCAAAAAAGGGTTAAATTACTGGCTGAGAAAGGAGAGAAAAAAGAAGTCTGCTACAATTTTTTTTTTTTTTTTTTTTCCCTCTAGTTCTGAGTGTGCTCTTAATTGAATCACTTGCTAGTTTGCTTATGCTGCAGCCTTCCTCTCTTTCTCTCCTTCTAATGCTTGAATGGCTCTGTGTTCACCTGTTTCAAATGGATCTTCAGAGTGTAGCTACAGGTTTGAATAATCTCGCCACAAAGGTACAAAATTTGCAAGATTTTGTTGTTCATGCACCTATGTCTGAGCCTAGAATTCCTTTGCCTGAATTCTTCTCGGGGAATAGATCTCACTTTCAAAATTTTAAAAATAATTGCAAATTGTTTTTGTCCCTGAAGTCTCGCTCTGCCGGAGACCCTGCACAGCAGGTCAGGATTGTAATTTCCTTGCTCCGGGGCGACCCTCAGGACTGGGCTTTTGCATTGGCACCAGGGGATCCTGCGTTGCTCAATGTGGATGCGTTTTTTCTGGCCTTGGGGTTGCTTTATGAGGAACCTCATTTAGAGCTTCAGGCGGAAAAGGCCTTGATGTCCTTGTCTCAGGGGCAAGATGAAGCTGAAATATACTGCCAAAAATTCCGCAAATGGTCTGTGCTTACTCAGTGGAATGAGTGCGCCCTGGCGGCGATTTTCAGAGAAGGTCTCTCTGATGCCATTAAGGATGTTATGGTGGGGTTCCCTGTGCCTGCGAGTCTGAATGAGTCCATGACGATGGCTATTCAGATCGATAGGCGTCTGCGGGAGCGCAAACCTGTGCACCATTTGGCGGTGTCTACTGAGAAAACGCCAGAAAATATGCAATGTGATAGAATTCTGTCCAGAAGCGAGCGGCAGAATTTTAGACGAAAAAATGGGTTGTGCTTCTATTGTGGTGATTCAACTCATGTTATATCAGCATGCTTTAAGCGTACTAAGAAGCCTGACAAGTCTGTTTCAATTAGCACTTTACAGTCTAAGTTTATTCTATCTGTGACCCTGATTTGTTCTTTGTCATCTATTACCGCGGACGCCTATGTCGACTCTGGCGCTGCTTTGAGTCTTATGGATTGGTCCTTTGCCAAACGCTGTGGGTATGATTTGGAGCCATTGGAGGCTCCGATACCTCTGAAAGGGATTGACTCCACCCCATTGGCTAGTAATAAACCACAATACTGGACACAAGTGACTATGCGTGTTAATCCGGATCACCAGGAGGTTATTCGCTTTCTGGTGCTGTATAATCTACATGATGTTTTGGTGCTGGGATTGCCATGGCTGCAATCTCATAACCCAGTCCTCGACTGGAGAGCTATGTCTGTGTTAAGCTGGGGATGTAAAGGAACTCATGGGGACGTACCTTTGGTTTCCATTTCATCATCTAATCCCTCTGAGATTCCTGAATTTTTGTCTGACTTTCGTGACGTTTTTGAAGAACCCAAGGTTGGTTCACTACCTCCGCACCGGGAGTGCGATTGTGCCATAGACTTGATCCCGGGTAGTAAATACCCTAAGGGTCGTTTATTTAATCTGTCTGTGCCTGAACACGCGGCTATGCGAGAATATATAAAGGAGTCCTTGGAAAAGGGACATATTCGTCCTTCGTCATCTCCCTTAGGAGCCGGTTTTTTCTTTGTGTCTAAGAAAGACGGCTCTTTGAGGCCGTGTATTGATTATCGACTTTTGAATAAAATCACGGTTAAATATCAATATCCGTTACCACTGCTTACTGATTTGTTTGCTCGTATAAAGGGGGCCAAGTGGTTCTCTAAGATTGATCTCCGTGGGGCGTATAATTTGGTGCGAATCAAGCAGGGGGATGAGTGGAAAACCGCATTTAATACGCCCGAGGGCCATTTT
Organism: Ranitomeya variabilis; assembly: GCF_051348905.1. NCBI lineage: Eukaryota > Metazoa > Chordata > Amphibia > Anura > Dendrobatidae > Ranitomeya > Ranitomeya variabilis. The sequence goes on from NC_135233.1 coordinate 447,051,088, forward strand.
GAGTATTTGGTGATGCCTTTTGGTCTTTCAAATGCCCCTTCAGTCTTCCAGTCCTTTATGCATGACATTTTCCGCGATTATTTGGATAAATTTATGATTGTGTATCTGGATGATATTCTGATTTTTTCGGATGACTGGGACTCTCATGTCCAGCAGGTCAGGAGGGTTTTTCAGGTTTTGCGGTCTAATTCCTTGTGTGTGAAGGGTTCTAAGTGTGTTTTTGGGGTTCAAAAGATTTCCTTCTTGGGATACATTTTTTCCCCCTCTTCCATCGAGATGGATCCTGTCAAGGTTCAGGCTATTGGTGATTGGACGCAACCCTCTTCTCTTAAGAGTCTTCAGAAATTTTTGGGCTTTGCTAACTTTTATCGTCGATTTATTGCTGTTTTTTCTGATGTTGTAAAACCATTGACTGATTTGACTAAGAAGGGTGCTGATGTTGCTGATTGGTCCCCTGATGCTGTGGAGGCCTTTCGGGAGCTCAAGCGCCGCTTTTCTTCCGCCCCAGTGTTGCGTCAGCCTGATGTTGCTCTTCCTTTTCAGGTTGAGGTCGACGCTTCTGAAATCGGAGCTGGGGCGGTGTTGTCGCAGAGAAGTTCCGACTGCTCCGTGATGAGACCTTGTGCCTTTTTTTCCCGTAAATTTTCGCCCGCCGAGCGGAATTATGATATTGGGAATCGGGAGCTTTTGGCCATGAAGTGGGCTTTTGAGGAGTGGCGTCACTGGCTTGAGGGGGCCAGACATCAGGTGGTGGTATTGACTGACCACAAAAATTTAATTTACCTTGAGTCTGCCAGGCGCCTGAATCCTAGACAGGCGCGCTGGTCGTTGTTTTTCTCTCGGTTTAATTTTGTGGTGTCTTACCTACCGGGTTCTAAGAATGTTAAGGCGGATGCCCTTTCTAGGAGTTTTGAGCCGGACTCCCCTGGTAATTCTGAGCCCACAGGTATCCTTAAAGATGGAGTGATATTGTCTGCCGTTTCTCCAGACCTGCGGCGGGCCTTGCAGGAGTTTCAGGCGGATAGACCTGATCGTTGCCCACCTGGTAGACTGTTTGTTCCTGATGATTGGACCAGTAGAGTCATCTCTGAGGTTCATTCTTCTGCGTTGGCAGGTCATCCTGGAATCTTTGGTACCAGGGATTTGGTGGCAAGGTCCTTCTGGTGGCCTTCCCTGTCACGAGATGTGCGAGGCTTTGTGCAGTCTTGTGACGTTTGTGCTCGGGCCAAGCCTTGTTGTTCTCGGGCTAGTGGATTGTTGTTACCCTTGCCTATCCCGAAGAGGCCTTGGACGCACATCTCGATGGATTTTATTTCGGATCTGCCTGTTTCTCAGAAGATGTCTGTCATCTGGGTGGTGTGTGACCGTTTCTCTAAGATGGTCCATCTGGTTCCCTTGCCTAAGTTGCCTTCTTCCGAGTTGGTTCCTCTGTTTTTTCAAAATGTTGTTCGTTTGCATGGTATTCCGGAGAATATCGTTTCTGACAGAGGGACCCAATTCGTGTCTAGATTTTGGCGGGCATTCTGTGCTAGGATGGGCATAGATTTGTCTTTTTCGTCTGCTTTCCATCCTCAGACTAATGGCCAGACCGAGCGGACTAATCAGACCTTGGAGACATATTTGAGGTGTTTTGTGTCTGCGGATCAGGATGATTGGGTTGCTTTTTTGCCTTTGGCGGAGTTCGCCCTCAATAATCGGGCCAGCTCTGCCACCTTGGTGTCCCCGTTTTTCTGTAATTCGGGGTTTCATCCTCGATTTTCCTCCGGTCAAGTGGAATCTTCGGATTGTCCTGGAGTGGATGCTGTGGTGGAGAGGTTGCATCAGATTTGGGGGCAGGTGGTGGACAATTTGAAGTTGTCCCAGGAGAAGACTCAGCTTTTTGCCAACCGCCGTCGTCGTGTTGGTCCTCGGCTTTGTGTTGGGGACTTGGTGTGGTTGTCTTCTCGTTTTGTCCCTATGAGGGTTTCTTCTCCTAAGTTTAAGCCTCGGTTCATCGGCCCGTACAAGATATTGGAGATTCTTAACCCTGTGTCCTTCCGTTTGGACCTCCCTGCATCCTTTTCGATTCATAATGTTTTTCATCGGTCATTGTTGCGCAGGTATGAGGTACCGGCTGTGCCTTCCGTTGAGCCTCCTGCTCCGGTGTTGGTTGAGGGTGAGTTGGAGTACGTTGTGGAAAAGATCTTAGACTCTCGTGTTTCCAGACGGAAACTCCAGTATCTGGTCAAATGGAAGGGATACGGTCAGGAGGATAATTCTTGGGTCACTGCCTCTGATGTTCATGCCTCCGATCTTGTCCGTGCCTTTCATAGGGCTCATCCTGATCGCCCTGGTGGTTCTGGTGAGGGTTCGGTGCCCCCTCCTTGAGGGGGGAATACTGTTGTGAAATTGGATTCTGGGCTCCCCCGGTGGCCACTTGTGGAATTGTACTTGTGTGCATCATCCCCTCTGTTCACCTGCTCCTATCAGGATGTGGGAGTCGCTATATAACCTTGCTCCTCTGTCAGTTTCATGCCGGTCAACAATGTAATCAGAAGCCTTCTGTGCATGTTCCTGCTACTAGACAACTCCTAGCTAAGTTGGACTTTTGTCCTTGTGTGTTTTTGCATTTTGTTCCTGTTCACAGCTGCTGTTTCGTTACTGTGTCTGGAAAGCTCTTGTGAGCGGAAATTGCCACTCTGGTGTTATGAGTTAATGCTAGAGTCTTAAAGTAATTTCTGGATGGTGTTTTGATAGGGTTTTCTGCTGACCATGAAAGTGCCCTTTCTGTCTTCATGCTATCTAGTAAGCGGACCTCGATTTTGCTAAACCTATTTTCATACTACGTTTGTCATTTCATCTGAAATCACCGCCAATATATGTGGGGGCCTCTGTCTGCCTTTTGGGAAAATTTCTCTAGAGGTGAGCCAGGACTGTCTTTTCCTCTGCTAGGATTAGGTAGTTCTCCGGCTGGCGCTGGGCATCTAGGGATAAAAAACGTAGGCATGCTACCCGGCCACTTCTAGTTGTGCGGCAGGTTTAGTTCATGGTCAGTATAGTTTCCATCTTCCAAGAGCTAGTTTCATATATGCTGGGCTATGTTCTCTCGCCATTGAGAATCATGACACCGCCCCCATAGCCGTGCCCTGGAGCTGTAGGTAGAAGGATCCTTTAAATACGAAAAAATTGTGGGTGAGGGTGAACTCAAGTAGCTCCAGGATGTTGGTGCATTTTTTAAGTTGTGTCAAAAACACAGCGTCTTACAGTTCCAGCAAAGTGGATGGGATTTATAGAAATCTCCTGCCTGCTCTGCTTCTTCTGTACTCAGCATAAACTCACCAGCGTTGCGCGTTTCAAATCCGCAACATGTCACTTTCTCCTGCGGTTACGCTGAGTTTTATATGCAGATTTTTCCCATAGACCTACATTAAAGGCAGAATATCCGCAAGTAAAAATCATACGTGTGTCGCACATGTTCCGCAGTGGAAAGGAATCAAAAACACATGTAATCCGCACATGACTATATCAAAAGTTTTCTCAAAGTCAAACACCAGGAGGCATCAAAAACAAAAGCACAGCATACTAATAAGACACAAAAAACGTGAAACACGCACATGTAACCCATTATTATTTATTTTACTTATATAGAAACATCAATTCCACAGCACTTTATATCTCTGTCCCCATTGGGGCTCACAATCTAAATTACTTATCAGTGTCTTTGGAGTTTGGGGGGAAACACACACACACACACACACACACACACACACACACACACACACACACACACACACACACACACACACACACACAGAGCATACAAACTCCTTGCAGATGCTGTCCTTGGTGGGATTTGAACCCTTGACCCCAGCATTGCAAAGCTGTTTGTTCTCCATCCTGGGCCCATCCTATACATGTCTGTCATCCTGGTATATATGCCCCTTATCATGGGTCCCATCCTTGTATTAATCTGCTCCATCAGGTATATATTCCCCATCCTGGTATATATATCCCCCATCCTAGTATATATGTCCCTTATTCTGGGCCCCATCCTGGTATATACACTACCGTTCCAAAGTTTAGGGTCACTTAGAAATGTCCTTATTTTTGAAAGAAAAGCAAATTTTTTTCCAATGAAGCTAACCTTAAATGATTCAGAAATACAATCTATACATTGTTAATGTGGTAAATGACTATTCTAGCTGAAGACATCTGGTTTGTAATGCACTATCGTCATACGTGTATAGAGGCCCATTTCCAACAACCATCACTCCAGTGTTCTTATGGTACTTTGTGTTTGCTGTGTAAGAAGGCTAATGGATGGTTAGAATACCATTGAAAACCCTTGTGCAAGTATGTTAGCACAGCTGAAAACAGTTTGGCTGATTAGATAACCTATAAACCTGACCTTCCTTTGAGCTAGTTGAGAATCTGGAGCATTACATTTGTTGGTTCCATTAAACTCTCAAAATGGCCAGAAAAAAAAGAACTTTCATGTGAAACTCAACAGTCTACTCTCATTCTTAGAAATGAAGGCTATTCCATGAGAGAAATTGCAAAGAAACTGAAGATTTCCTACAACAGTGTGTACTACTCCCTTCAGAGGAGAGCACAAACAGGCTCCAACCAGAGTAGAAAGAGAAGTGGGAGGCCCCGCTGCACAACTGAGCAACAAGACAAGTACTTTAGAGTCTGTAGTTTGAGAAATCACAGGTCCTCAACTGGCAGCTTCATTAAATTGTACAAGCAAAACGCCAGTGTCAACTTCTACAGTGAAGAGGTGACTCTAGGATGCTGGCCTTCAGGGCAGAGTGGCAAAGAAAAAGCCATATCTGAGACTGGCTAATAAAAGGAAAATATTAATATGGGCAAAAGAACACAGACATTGGACAGAGGAAGATTGGAAAAAAAGTGTTATGGACAGACAAATCCAAGTTTGAGGTGTTTGGATCACACAGAAGAACATTTGTGAGACGCAGAACAACTGAAAAGATGCTGGAAGAGTGCCTGATAACATTTGTCAAGCATGGTGGAGGTAATGTGATGGTCTGGGGTTGCTTTGGTGCTGGTAAAGTGGGAGATTTGTAAAAGGGATATTGAATAAGGAAGGCTATCACTCCATTTTGCAATACCATGCCATACCCTGTGGACAGCGCTTGATTGTAGCCAATTTCATCCTACAACAGGACAATGACCCAAAGCACACCTCCAAATTATGCAAGAACTATTTAGGGAAGAAGCAGGCAGCTGGCAATCTATCTGTAATGGAGTGGCCAGCGCAGTCACCAGATCTCAGCCCCATTGAGCTGTTGTGGGAGCTGTTATGATCCGGTGACCTTGGAGCCGCATGAAAACTTTCTCTGGAGTCGGTGGAACCTGTACTAACCGCAAGTCCTGAACTAACACCGCAACTATAAGTAGCCGTGGGGTGTGCCTAACAAACCCTAGACACCTCGACACAGCCGGAGGACTAAATACCCCTATAGATGGAAATAGGAATGCTATCTTGCCTCAGAGCAGACCCCCAAAGGATAGGCAGCCCCCCACGAATAATGACTGTGAGTAGGAGAAGAATAGACACACGCAGGTAGAAAACAGGATTTAGCAAAAGAGGCCACTCTAGCTAAATAGGAAAGGATAGGACAGAATACTAAGCGGTCAGTATTAAAACCCTTATATCATCAAAATATCGTCCAAATATACAATCAAGAATTTATCAATATAAGTCCGGAAGATATCATGCATGAAGGATTGAAAAACAGATGGAGCGTTAGTGAGCCCGAATGGCATCACAAGGTATTCAAAATGGCCTTCGGGCGTATTAAACGCAGTTTTCCATTCATCACCCTGCTTAATACGAACAAGATTATATGCCCCCCGAAGGTCAATCTTCGCAAACCAACTAGCCCCCTTAATCCTAGCAAACAAATCGGAAAGCAAAGGTAAAGGGTATTGAAACTTGACCGTGATCTTATTCAAGAGGCGATAATCAATACAAGGTCTCAAGGAGCCATCCTTCTTAGCAACAAAAAAAAAAACCTGCTCCCAACGGTGAAGAAGATGGCCGAATATGCCCTTTCTCCAAAGACTCCTTAACATAATTCCGCATGGCGGTATGTTCAGGCACAGACAGGTTGAAAAGTCGGCCCTTAGGAAACTTACTGCCTGGAATCATGTCAATCGCACAATCACAGTCCTTGTGCGGTGGAAGGGAACTGGACTTGGGCTCATCGAATACATCCTGAAAATCAGACAAAAACTCTGGAATTTCAGAAGAGGAAGAAGAGGAGATTGACATCAAAGGAACATCATTATGAACCCCCTGACAACCCCAACTAGTCACAGACATAGATTTCCAATCCAACACAGGATTATGTACCTGCAACCACGGGAAACCCAGCACGATAACATCATGCAAATTATGCAACACCAGAAATCGACAATCTTCCTGATGGGCTGGCGCCATGTGCATGGTCACCTGTGTCCAAAACTGGGGCTTATTTTTAGCCAACGGTGTAGCATCAATCCCCCTTAAAGGAATAGGGTTCTGCAAAGGCTGCAAGGGAAAACCACAACGCCTGGCAAACTCAAAATCCATTAAGTTCAAGGTGGTGCCTGAATCCACAAACGCCATGACAGAAAATCATGACAATGAGCAGATCAAGGACACCGATAACAGAAATTTAGGTTGTACAGTACTGATAGTAAATGAACTAGCGATCCTTTTTGTCCGCTTAGGGCAGACTGAAATGACATGAGAAGCGTCGCCACAATAATAACACAACCTATTCTGACGTCTGAATCCTTGTCGTTCCGTTCTAGACAAAATCCTATCACACTGCATTGGCTCAGGACTTTGCTCTAAGGACGACGCCACAGCACGCACAGTTTGACGCTCCCGCAAACGCCGATCAATCTGAATGGCCAGAGACATAGAATCACTCAGACCGGAAGGTGTGGGAAACCCCACCATAACATCTTTAACGGATTCAGAAAGACCCTTTCTGAAAATTGCCGCCAAAGCATCATCATTCTATTTAGTCAACACAGATCATTTTCAAAATTTCTGACAATACAATTCTGCCGCCTCTTGACCCTGAGACAGGGCCAACAAGATTTTCTCCGCTTGATCCACAGAATTCGGTTCATCATATAATAATCCTAAAGCCTGAAAAAAGTAATCTACATTAAGCAAGGCCGGATTCCCAGATTGCAGGGAAAATGCCCAATCCTGTGGATCGCCACGCAGCAGGGAGATGACAATTTTAACCTGCTGAATGGAATCACCGGAGGATCGCGGTCTCAGAGCAAAAAACAGTTTACAATTGTTTTTAAAACCCAAAAATTTGGACCTATCACCAAAAAACAAATCAGGAGTAGGAATCTTCGGCTCTAAAGCAGGAGTCTGAACAATATAATCAGAAATATCCTGTACCCTAGCAGCAAGCTGGTCTACATGAGAAGCTAATTCCTGAACATCCATGCTGGCACAAGACTCCTCAGCCACCCATAAATAAAGAGGGAAGAGAAGACAAAACAGACTGCAGAAAAAAAAATGGCTCAACACCTTTCTTCCCTTCTTCTGAGATGCATTTAACTCATTATTGGCCAGTTGTACTGTTATGATCCAGTGACCTTGGAGCCGCATGAAAACTTTCTCTGGAGTCGGTGGAACCTGTACTTACCGCAATTCCTGAACTAACACCGCAACTAGAAGTAGCCGTGGGGTGTGCCTAACAAACCATAGACACCTCGACACAGCCGGAGGACTAAATACCCCTATAGATGGAAATAGGAATGCTATCTTGCCTCAGAGCAGACCCCCAAAGGATAGGCAGCCCCCCACGAATAATGACTGTGAGTAGGAGAAGAATAGACACACGCAGGTAGAAAACAGGATTTAGCAAAAGAGGCCACTCTAGCTAAATAGGAAAGGATAGGACAGAATACTAAGCGGTCAGTATTAAAACCCTTCCAAAAATATCCACAACAGATAATACAAAAAGTTCCACAATCTAACTAAAGACATGGAATGTATATCTGCCACTCCAGAGAATCCAGCAAGACTGAGAAAATACTGACACAATCTAAGCTGGACAAGAAAACACAAAGAATAGCACTGAATTGTGAAGCACACAGCATGTGTGCCACAGGAAAAAAAAAACAGGCACTTATCTTTGCTGATTTGGCAGAAAGACAGGAGGAACCAGGCAGAGGTCCACACCTCCCAACAACAATTGACAACTGGCAAGGACTAATGAATCCTGCACACCTAAATACCCCAGTCAGAACTGCAATCAGCAGACACACCTGACCAGGACTGCAACCCAGGGACAACTGCATTACCACCTACTACCACCGGAGGGAACCCAAAAGCAGAATTCACAATAGGGAGCCCATCAAGCCAAACCAACTTGTGGAGAGGCTTCTGGAAGCATGGGGGGAAGTTTATCCAGATTACCTCTGCAAATTAACTGCTAAAATGCCAAAGGCCTGCAATGCTGTAATTGCTGCAAAGGGAGCATTCTGTGACGAAAGCAAAGTTTGAAGAAAATTATTATTTCAAATAAAAATCTTTTTTTCGAACCTTGTCAATGTCTGGACTAGATGTTCAATTAATTTGGCAACTCATTTGATTAATAAAAGTATGAGTTTTCATGGAAAACAAAATTGTCTGGGTGACCCTAAATTTTGGAACCGTAGTGTATGATTACAGACATGTGACGGAGCCCTAAGTAGACAAAAGCTGTAGGTTTTCGTATCTGCATCATGTCAATTTAGGCTGCAAATATTAGTGTAAATGTAGTGTCTCCCTCGTACCTTCTACTCAGTGATATTACCGATGTAAGAGGTCCACAGTGAATACGTTTTGGAGGAACATGTTTTCAGTTAGTGGACTATCCATGTGCACACGGAGCAGCACAGTTATCAGTATAATGCTCCATTTAATGGATGATGAAGTGATTGTTTAAATGTCGGAGAGCTCCTGCCTGCACCCATCCGCAATGGAGACAAACACATGCAGATGTACACAAACCCAATTGCATATCAAAATTCCAATGAGCACTGTCGATGGTGGAGATCACACGCATAACAATAAGAACAATAAACATATGTGTATATATATATATATATATATATATATATATATATATATATATATATATATATATATATACATACACACACACCCACTTCTACATGTCTATCTATCATACCACCACCTATGCATGGACATATGGACAACCGCAACACATAATAAGAACAATCAAGAAAGAAGCACCAAAACGGTCATAAAGTCCAAATCCAATCACTTTATTATAATAAACAGGATAAAAACCAGACAAACAATGTACAGCAGGGCTAAAAAAGATGACAAGGGATGTCACCATCACCATGCAGAGCCCAAGGTAGGGTATATCCCCAGAACAAAGTAATAACATACAGGTGATTACTTGCGTGCACAATATCCAATATATTAGCGGTGGCCTCACACTCAGGTAAAAGGTAGTACAGCTACATACAATTAGGAGGCAGTCCAATGGAACACAGTAGCTACAATGTGACATGCACGTTACCTGATGCCGATGATAAGTATTACAGCGACACCGTTCCACCCCGACGCGCGTTTCGGTTTGGTACCTTCCTCAGGGGGCGCATGAACAAACAAGGGGCAAAGACAAATACAGGTCCTTCTCAAAAAATTAGCATATAGTGTTAAATTTCATTATTTACCATAATGTAATGATTACAATTAAACTTTCATATATTATAGATTCATTATCCACCAACTGAAATTTGTCAGGTCTTTTATTGTTTTAATACTGATGATTTTGGCCTACAACTCCTGATAACCCAAAAAACCTGTCTCAATAAATTAGCATATCAAGAAAAGGTTCTCTAAACGACCTATTACCCTAATCTTCTGAATCAACTAATTAACTCTAAACACATGCAAAAGATACCTGAGGCTTTTAAAAACTCCCTGCCTGGTTCATTACTCAAAACCCCCATCATGGGTAAGACTAGCGACCTGACAGATGTCAAGAAGGCCATCATTGACACCCTCAAGCAAGAGGGTAAGACCCAGAAAGAAATTTCTCAACAAATAGGCTGTTCCCAGAGTGCTGTATCAAGGCACCTCAATGGTAAGTCTGTTGGAAGGAAACAATGTGGCAGAAAACGCTGTACAACGAGAAGAGGTGACCGGACCCTGAGGAAGATTGTGGAGAAGGACCGATTCCAGACCTTGGGGAACCTGAGGAAGCAGTGGACTGAGTCTGGTGTGGAAACATCCAGAGCCACCGTGCACAGGCGTGTACAGGAAATGGGCTACAGGTGCCACATTCCCCAGGTAAAGCCACTTTTGAACCATAAACAGCGGCAGAAGCGCCTGACCTGGGCTACAGAGAATCAGCACTGGACTGTTGCTAAGTGGTCCCAAGTACTTTTTTCTGATGAAAGCAAATTTTGCATGTCATTCGGAAATCAAGGTGCCAGAGTCTGGAGGAAGACTGGGGAGAAGGAAATGCCAAAATGCCTGAAGTCCAGTGTCAAGTACCCAGTCAGTGATGGTGTGGGGTGCCATGTCAGCTGCTGGTGTTGGTCCACTGTGTTTCATCAAGGGCAGGGTCAATGCAGCTAGCTATCAGGAGATTTTGGAGCACTTCATGCTTCCTGGCACCTGCTCACAGTGCCAAAACCACTGGTAAATGGTTTACTGACCATGGTATTACTGTGCTCAATTGGCCTGCCAACTCTCCTGACCTGAACCCCATAGAGAATCTGTGGGATATTGTGAAGAGAAAGTTGAGAGACGCAAGACCCAACACTCTGGATGAGCTTAAGGCCGCTATTGAAGCATCCTGGGCCTCCATAACATCTCAGCAGTGTCACAGGCTGATTGCCTCCATGCCACGCCGCATTGAAGCAGTCATTTCTGCCAAAGGATTCCCGACCAAGTATTGAGTGCATAACTGAACATTATTATTTGATGGTTTTTTTGTTTGTTATTAAAAAACACTTTTATTTGATTGGACGGTTGAAATATGCTAATTTATTGAGACAGGTTTTTTGGGTTATCAGGAGTTGTAGGCCAAAATCATCAGTATTAAAACAATAAAAGACCTGACAAATTTCAGTTGGTGGATAATGAATCTATAATATATGAAAGTTTAATTGTAATCATTACATTATGGTAAATAATGAAATTTAACACTATATGCTAATTTTTTGAGAAGGACCTGTATATAGGGTCTCGTTGATAGAGCGGCGCGGCACCGCGTTGCCTCACTTCCGCCCGGTCCCAGCGAGCCGAGCAACAGACAACCGGAAACACGCGGGGCCCCACGTGACAAGGAAGTCTGTGCGAAGCCAGCGGAAACCAGGTGGCAAGGACGGCGCATGCGCGTGTATTGTATTGTATAAATCCAGCGCCGCCACAACTATTAAGGGCAAGATATGGGCATAAATAGAGCCACACTATAGAGACATATATCCGGACATCCAAATCAGATGGAGAATTAGGCATATGCAAATGACCAACAAACCCAATTACGTCCACAAGTGTTTTTTAAGACAGTGGTTTTAGTTTTAAAACCTGGCAGGTTTTACATATATTATTCCTTTTCCGGCATTTTTCATCCTTAGGCTTTTCTATGGGAAACCAAAATGTATCAGTTGAATAAAACACCGCATAGAGGTGCTGGTTGCAAAACACAATGAAAAATGCTTGAGTTGTGGGGGTGGGGGGGTCTTAGCAAAATAATAATAAAAGAAAACAACAAGTAGGGAGTGTGAAGGAGGCCTTGGGTCAGTTTTGAGTAGCTGAAGTGTTGCTGCATGTTATGGCCACAGTCCGTGGACAATCCATAGTCAGGGGTGGATTATCAGAGGGTCAATATGGGCGGTAGCCCAGGGCCCAGTGGCTTGGGGGGGCCCTGGGCCACTGCAGATTGACCCTCTGATAATCCGCCGGAGTGTGAATGAATGCCCGGCCCGCTGACATTTGTGCCCCGCCCCCCGGACCCGGTGGGCAGAGAGAGGGGGCCCGCATCGGGCCCCTTCTCATCTGCTCACCGGGCCCCTTCCGGCGCTGCGGCGCTTTCCTATTGACGTGCGGGCGCGCGCCCGCACGTCAATAGTTAACAACAGCCGCCAGCCAGCCAATTGGAGGCTGGCAGCTGAAGTCGGCCGCAGCGCACACGTCACCGGCATCTGACGTCATTGTCAGTCGCCGGCGAGTGTGCGCTGCTGGAGGGAGCTCGACGCGTGGAGCGCTGGTAAGGTGAGGAGACTGTTTGTTTGTTTTTTTGTTTTTTTTTTATAAGTTAACGGTGGACTGTGGACACATTGGGGGCAATGCTGTAGACACTGGGGCAGATAGCTGTAGACACTGGGGCAGATGGCTGTAGACACTGGGGCAGATTGCTGTAGACACTGGGGCAGATTGCTGTAGACACTGGGGCAATGCTGGAGACACTGGGGCAGATTGCTGGAGACACTGGGGCAGAGTGCTGGAGACACTGGGGCAATGCTGGAGACACTGGGGCAATGCTGGAGACACTGGGGCAGATTGCTGGACACACTGGGGCAGATTGCTGGACACACTGGGGCAATGCTGGAGGACACACTGGGGCAGATTGCTGGACACACTGGGGCAATGCTGGAGGACACACTGGGGGCAATATGCTGGGTCAGACACGGGGCAGATTGCTGGAGACACTGTCTGGGGGCAATGCTGGACACACTGGGGCAGATTGCTGGATACTGGGGCAATATGCTGGACATACTGGGGCAGATTGCTGGACACACTGGGGGTAATATGCTGGACACACTGGGGCAGTTTGCTGGACACACTGGGGGCAGGACTGGAGGCATGGGCAGAATGTAGACACGGGGCAGAATGAAAGACATGGGGCAGGATTGGATCATGGGGCAGGATGGATACGATGGAGACAGATGGGGCAGGATGGGGAGATCACATGGGGTAGAATGGATACTCATGAGGGCAGGATGGGAGAACATATGGCTGGAGCCAGGAATGAGACACACACGGGGCCAGGGTGTGGGAATATTATTACCATAGGGGCTAATTAAGGGATATTATTACTGCAGTGATGTATTTATTTTATTTTTTGAGTATACTGTTTTAAATGGGGGGGCGGTCCTGTTACTGTGCAGAGTGACACTATATCGCCTTTTTTTCTTCATGTGGTGTAGTGTAGAAGTTGTGAAAAATTAAGTAATGTGTTCTGCAAGCGGAGCTCGAGATAACTGTGTTATTTCCTGCAGAAACGAGTCCTGGCTGGAAGAAATGATGGCGGTCTGTGCTGGATGAAAGATGAAGGACTTCACCTAGAGATGTCACTGGTGAGTCAGTGTTACCTATACACTGACACTATACACTGTATACTATATACAGAGGTCCTGTGTACAATGTCACCAGTGATCACTGTATTACCTATACATTATATACAGCGCTCTTGTGTATAATGTCACCAGTTATCTCTGTATTACCTCTACACAGACACTGCATACTAAGTACAGATCTCCTGTGAATACTGGCACTTATGGTGATAGTATTGTTTTTTTTTTTAATTACTGATCAGTATTGTAGTATTCAGTCACTATGTGGTGGTAATATGTGGTCTGGAAATGGTGTGGTATTTGTCCCTTGAATGTGCTATTTGGTCACCAAGTGGTGGTAATATGTAGTCTTGACATGGTGCGGTGGTATTTGTTCCTTGTATGTGATATTATTCGATCACTGTGGTTGTAATTTGTGGTCTGGTCATGGCGCGGTGGTATTTGTTCCTTGTATGTGATATTATTGGTCAAAATATACCTAAATTGTATTGCAGATTTTAACAAATATTTAATAGGTTACAGTAGAGTAGGGCCCGGCCATTTTTCTGGAATAATCTGGTTCGGGTATCACATGACCCCCGTCACATGACCCCCGTCACATGACCGGGGGGCCCACAGTGTCTGAACAGCCCGGGGTCCTGGCTACCCTTAATCCACCCCTGTCCATAGTTAAAATAAAACAAACTTACATCTCCATTTTTACCTTCATATAAAAGACTTTTCCCCATAAAATTATCTACTCACACCATAGATTAGTGATAATCACACCAAATCACACTGCTAGGTTAAGTTTATATTACACTATATCTTTATAGATATTTTTTTCAGTGTTACACATGATAAAATTCTGCAGAGGTCACCACTAGGGGGAGCTCAATGCATACAAATGTATTCTCAAACTTTAAGGGAACCTGTCAGCAGGATTGTGCACAGTAAACTACAGACAGTGTCAGGTCAGCGCAGTTATACTGATTACAATGATACCTTGTGATGAAATCCATCTTGTTGTTGTTTAACCCCTTTCTGACGTCGGACGGGATAGTACGTCCGAGGTCAGAACCCCCGCTTTGATACGGGCTCCGGCGGTGAGCCCGCATCAAAGCCGGGACATGTTTTGAACAGCTGACATGTGCCCGCAATAGCGGCGGGTGAAATCGCGATTCACCCGCTGCTATTAACTAGTTAAATGCCGCTGTCAAACGAAATGAGCGCATCGCTGACCCCCGTCACATGATCGGGGGTCAGCGATGCTTCTGCAGAGTAACCATAGAGGTCCTTGAGACCTCTATGGCTACTGATCGCCGGTAGCTGGGAGCGCCACCCTGTGGTCGGCGTTCACAGCACACCTGCATTTCTGCTGCATAGCAGCGATCTGATGATCGCTGCTATGTAGCAGAGCCGATCGTGTTGTGCCAGCTTCTAGCCTCCTATGGAGGCTATTGAAGCATGGCAAAAGTAAAAAAAAAAAGTAAAAAAAATTGGGAAAAAAAATAAAAAAAATATATAAAAATTTAAATCACCCCCTTTTCACCCCATTCAAAATAAACCAATAAAAAAGAAAATCGAACCTACACATACTTGGGATCACCGCATTCCGAATTGCCCGATCTATCAATAAAAAAAAGCATTAAGCTGATCGCTAAACAGCGTAGCGTGAAAAAAAATTCGAAACACCAGAATTACGGTTTTTTATTAAAATGCAATAACGGGCGATCAAAAGAACGTATCTGCACCGAAATGGTATCATTAAAAACACCAGCTCGGCACGCAAAAAATAAGCCCTCACCCGGCCCCAGATCATGAAAAATGGAGACGCTACGGGTATCGGAATATGGCGCAATTTTTTTTATTTTTTTTCAGCAAAGTTTGGAATTTGTTTTCACCACTTAGGTAAAAAATAGCCTAGTCATGTTAGGTGTCTATGAACTCGTACTGACCTGGAGAATCATAATCGTAGGTCAGTTTTAGCATTTAGTGAACCTAGCAAAAAAGCCAAACAAAGAAGTGTGGGACTGCACTTTTTTGGCAATTTCACCGCACTTGGAATTTGTTTCCCGTTTTCTAGTACACGACATGCTAAAACCAATGATGTAGTTCAAAACTACAACTTGTTTTGCAAAAAATAAGCCCTCACCTAGCCATATTGACGGAAAAATAAAAAAGTTAGGCTCTGGGAAGGAGGGGAGCGAAAAACGAACACGGAAAAATGGAAAATCCCAAGGTCATGAAGGGGTTAATCTTTACATTCAATTTTGAGTTAATGATATGCTCGTGCTCCGAGGTGGGGCTGTGTGTGTCTGAATTGGGGGGGGGGTCTTCATGTGGTGCATACAGGTATGCATCTGTATGGCTTCTGACAGGTCATTGATCCCTCACTGACCCACCCTCTATTTATAAAAAAAAAAAAAAAAAAAAAAAATCATCTTTTGCAGGCAGGCGGCAGTGCCTGCACTGCAGCATGATCGCATCTATAATATGTATTTAATTATTATTTTTTAACGGTGTACACAAATTTAAAAAAAGACAGTCTAAAAATGGCAGCGGCCGTACCTGCACAGTAACAGCATTAGCGACCCAATGGCGGCACCATCTTGCTAGAGAAAAAAAAATTGCCTCCTCCAAGATGGCGCCACCGGCATGTGAACAGTAGCATCTATCGGATCGACGATAGCTGCTACTGTGCTGGCGCAGCCGGTGCCATTTTCACACCGATTTTGTAATATTTGAAATTTATGTATACCATAAAAATATTAAATACACATTATAGATGCGATCATGCTGCAGCACAGACGCCAGCGCCTGCCTGCCGATGAGTTTTTTTTTACCCCATCATGATCGGAGGTATTTTCCTTTTTGCGTTTGTTTCCCCTTCTTCCCAGAGCCATAACTTTCTTAGTTTTCGGTCAATATGGCCATGTGAGGGCTTGTTTTTTTTCGGGACGAGTTGTAATTTGAACGACACCATAGGTTTTAAATATCATGTACTTTAAAACGGGAAAAAAATTCCAAGTGCGGTGAAATTGCAGAAAAAGTGCAATTCCACAACTTTTTTTTGTTTTAGCATTTAGTGAACTTGGTAAAAAAAGCAAAACTGACCTGCCATTATGATTCTCCACATCATTACGAGCAGAGGGAACCCGGCTTCCTGGATCAACAAACAGGCACTCCGTGTATGTGTCGTGACATAATTAGCCACAACACATGCAGCTGCGGCGCCAATCAGCCGGCGCGCTCCATGTATCCAGTTTCCCTCTGCAGCTTATTCGGCAAGCGCTAAAGCTTGCCGAATAAGAGGGAACTTGAGCAAATTAGCTCATCTCTAATTATGAGTTCATAGACACCAAACATGTCTAGGTTATTTTTTATCTAAGTTGTGAAAAAAAATTCCAAAGTTTGTAAAAAAAAAAAAAAGTGCCATTTTCTGTTACCCGTAGCGTCTCCATTTTCCGGGATCTCGGGTCGGGTGAGGGCTTATTGTTTGCGTGCTGAGCTGACGTTTTTAAAGATACCATTTTGGTTGCAGATATGTTCTTTTGATCGCCTGTTATTGCATTTTGATGCAATGTTGCGGCGACAAAAAAAACATAATTCTGGCATTATAACTTTTTCTCGCTACGCCGTTTAGCGATTGGGTTAATTCTTTTTTTTTTATTGATAGATCGGGCAATTCTGAATGCGGCGATACCAAATATGTGTAGGTTTGATTTTGTTATGTTTTATTTTGAATGGGGCAAAAGGGGGTGATTTGAATTTATTCTTTTTAATATTTGTAAAACCTTTTTTTTTTTTTTTTAACTTTTGACATGCTTCAATAGTCTCCATGGGAGACAAGAAGCTGCCATAACCCGATCGCCTCTGCTACATACAGGCAATGATCAGTTCGCCTGTATGTAGCAGAATTGCTGACTTGCTATGAGAACCGACCATAGCAATCTGGCACTGACAACTATAGAGGTCTGCTAGAGACCTCTGGTTTTCATGCCAACCCATCGGCAACCCGTAGCCATGTAACATGGGCGCCGATGGGCCGGATTTCAGTCATGCTTGCTGGAAGCGTGTTATATGCCGCTGTCAGAGTTTGACAGCGGCATTTAACAGGTTAACAGCCGCGGGTGGATTGCAATTTCACCTGCGGCTGTTAACGGCACATGTCAGCTGTTAAAAACTGTCAGAAGCCATCAGTATGAATATATAAGCAGAGCACCACATGAAGACCCCAAACAGGCCGTTCCGGAGCACGAAAATATAATTAACTCAAAACTGAAAATAAAGATTACACAACAACCACAAGACAGATTTTATCACCAGGTATCATTGCAATCACTATAACTGCACCGACCTGACACTGTAGGTTACTGTGCACAGTCCTGCTGACAGGTTCCCTTTAAGGCCGGCGTCACACTAGCGAGTTTTACGGACGTATGAGAGGTGCAGAAAATACGGATTGCATACGGTACAATGATTCTCTATGGGGCAGCTCCTATCTGCCGTATTTTACTGATCCGTATTATACGGTCTTGTACGGCCGTAGAAAATCGCAGCATGCTGCGTTTGTCACCGTATTGCGCAAAAAAATCGCCAATGAAAGTCTATGGGGGCGAGAAAAATACGGATTACACACGGACCAGCAGTGTGACTTGCGAGAAATACGCAGCGGTGTTATAGAGAAAAGCTGGTAATTCAGTGCGGTGTACAGTAAAATCACACTGACAGAATAGAATAGGTAGAATAAATGTCTACACATAGAATAGGTATATATATATATATATATGTATATATATATATATATGTGTCTCAATAACATATATATATATATATATATATATACATACTGTATATATGTTTTAACGAACATTTGAGCACATAAATCCATTAGATGTCGGTTTTGCAAGTCTGCCAGAAAATATCGCAGTACGGATGCCATACGGATTACATACGGAGAATGCCATGCGCAAAATACGCTGCCACACCCTGACTACGGATGACATACGGATCACTATTTTGGGAACATTTCTGCATATTACGGCCGTAAAAAAACGGACCGTATTTTCATACGCTGAGTGTGACGCCGGCCTAAGGGTATGTGTCCTCGTGCCGTTTTACATCCGGAATAGCAGCGTGGAGCCGCAGCGTTCAATCTGCAGCACCCATATGTTACAGCATAGTGGAGTGGATTTTATGAAATCCCGTCTCCACTATGCGTGGTAACACGCACCCGGCGGCCCTGCGATTACGGACATGCTGCGCGTCTTTTTAGATCGCAGCATGTCCGTTTACCTTGTGGCGACGCTGCGCCGCTGCAAGGTAAAACACAGGGCCCTATGTGTGGGGTGCGATGATGCCAGATGTGTGCAATGAACACATCCGGCATCATCGCGTCTCCAGAAGGGGGCGGAGCAAGTTTGCCGCTCCGTCCAAACCGCCGGCCATCCTGAAAGTGGACACATACCCTTAAAGCAGTATTATTGGGTATGCAATGATCTCCCCATACGTGTATATTATTTTATTTTTTTTTTCAATCATTTTAGCATGATCTGACTTTTTTCTTCAGTAAAGCAATATTTCCAAAGGATAAGAAAATAGTAAGATTGTGTCTTTTCTATATCACATTACACGCACCGATCAGTTGTTGTTGGAGCCTCTTCATATAAAATAAAAGCTCCTTATTTGCTTGTTGCACTGCTCACTAATCTGGAGCATCAGTTGCCATGGTAACCGTATTATTCTTAAACTCCTGATACATTTATTCTAGTTATAAAGAGAATTTCAAAGCTTGGCCTCAGTGCGGTTATTCTGCGTATCTCAACATTAACCCCTTCTACAGGAAACCTAGTTTAGCTCTTTTGTGCTTTTCAATGTTTCACAAGACTTAACTCTTGTAAAAAAAAAAATAAAAAAAAAATTATCAATTTTCTAGGCACCATTTTGGGGTACGGAATACTGGTCTATCCTAAGGCTCCTTTCACTCCACATATCTGATTATTCACACTCTCATGTAAACTGCACTTCAAAAACATTTCCAAAATATACTTCAAAAACTCTTACTGTGGCTCTAATTCCTTCTCTATATACTAATTGGTCTTCCTCTTACTAAATTCTCTCCAATCTATCTTGAAGGCCGGTTTCACACTTCAGTGATTCCGGTACATGAGGTGTCAGTTTTCTCACGTACCGGAGACACTGACACACGTAGACACATTAAAATCAATGTGTCTCTGCACATGTCAGCGTGTTTTTGCGGACCATGTGTCCGCGTGCAAAACACGGAGACATGTCAGTGTTCGTGGGAGCGCACGGATCACACGGACCCATTAAAGTCAATGGGTCCGTGTAAAACACGTACCGCACACGGATGCTGTCCGTGTGCAGTCCGTGTGCCGTGCAGGAGACAGCGCTACAGTAAGCACTGTCCCCCCCAGCGTGGTGCTGAAGCCCCCATTCATTTCTTCTCTCCAGCAGCGTTCGCTGGAGAGAAGAAATGAAAAATCATTGTATTTTGTTTTTTTTGCAGTAGAAATAAAGATCTTTGTTTCCCCCCCCCCTCCCACCCCCTGTGCGCCCCCCCGCTGGCAAGAAAATACTCACCCGGCTCCCTCGAAGCGTCCTCTCTGCGCCGCAGCTTTTCCTGTATGAGCGGTCACGTGGTGCCGCCCATTACAGTCATGAATATGCGGCTCCACCCCTAGGGGAGGTCACGCTGTCTTGCTTCCAGTTTTATAAGAGATGTTTCTGATGAAGGTCTTGTGACCGAAAACGTTTAAAAAATCTTTGAACTGGATGCACAAATAAACGAAATATTCACTTTCATCTTGCAAAAGAACCTTTGAGTGCCATGTCTCATATCATGTCGGGTTTGGGAAGGAGAGAAAAACTCGCTAGTGTGACGCCGGCCATAGACTGGCCCGCCCGTTCCCCAGACCTGAATCTGATTGAACACATCTGGGACATCATATCTCGCACCATCCACCAACATCACGTTGCACCACAGACTGTCCAGGAGTTGGTGGATGCTTTAGGGTGAGTGTCCACGGTCAGTAAACGCTGCGTGTTTGACGCTGCGCAGAGCTGCAGCGTCAAACACGCAGCGTCCAGATGTTCCAGCATAGTGGAGGGGATTTTATGAAATCCCGTCTCCACTATGCGTGGAAACCCGCATCCGTCTTCCCTGCGACTCTGGACATGCTGCGCGTCTTTTCAGATCGCAGCATGCCCGTACACCTTGCGGGGACGCAGCGTCCCCGCAAGGCATATCACAGGGCGCTATGGGAGAGAGCGATGATCCCGGATGTGTACAGTTAACACATCCGGCATCATCGCGTCCCAGAAAGGGGGTGGGGCTTCGCCGCTCCGGCGATACCGCCGGCCATCTTGATCGTGGACACGCAGCATTAGTCCCGGTCTGGGAGGAGATCCCTCAGGAGACCATCCGCGCCTCATCAGGAGCATGCCCAGGCGTTGTACAGGAGGGAGGTCATACAGGAACGCGGAGGCCACACACACTACTGAGCATCATTTCCTTGTCTTGAGGCATTTCCACTGAAGTTGGATCAGCCTGTAACTTCATTTTCCACTGTGATTTTAAAGGGACTCTGTCACCTGAATTTGGAGGGAACAATTTTCAGCCATAGGGGCGGGGTTTTCGGGTGTTTGATTCACCCTTTCCTTACCCGCTGGCTGCATGCTGGCTGCAATATTGGATTGAAGTTCATTCTCTGTCCTCCGTAGTACATGCCTGCACAAGGCAATCTTGCCTTACGCAGGCGTGTACTATGGAGGACAGAGAATGAACTTCAATCCAATATTGCAGCCAGCATGCAGCCAGCGGGTAAAGAAAGGGTGAATCAAACACCCGAAAACCCCGCCCCTATGGCTGAAAATTGTTCCCTCCAAATTCAGGTGACAGAGTCCCTTTAAGCATCATTCCAACTCCAGACCTCCATGGGATATTAGTTGTGATTTACTTTGATCATGTTTAGGTTGTACTGTTCTCAACGCATTCCACTATATAATGAATGAAGATTTACAACTGGAATACTTCATTCAGTGATATCTAGAATGTAGGATTTTAGCGTTCCCTTAATTTTTTTAGTAGAGCATATATATATATATATATATATATATATTTATATATATATATATATACACACACACACACATACATCATACATACACACACATATACAGTATTTATCTCGTGCAGTGTGGGAAATTAATAATGTAAACTTGCGCCCATTTGACAATGCAGAACATAGATACATTTCTCCCGTAGAATCTGAATTAATTTACACTATTTGTATGGATGATGATGCTACCAGCGTCAACTCAGATCTCTGCGAACGCTGTAAATAATTAACTCCGGGGAACAGAAAAAATAACAGAAATTATTCATCTCAACCTTGTATGTGCGTGGAATACATTATAACCAATCAGGAGAACATTCAAATGCACGGAGTCTCCGGATTTACACATTCATACTTTACTCATCCATAAAACAACATCAATCTGCAGAAGTTTAAGTGGACCATAAACAAGATAATTGTGCCTGATCTGCCCAGCACTCTGGAATAAAAAAAAAATATTGTAATATTGCATCATTCAGGATTATTTCTCACATGGGAACTAATTTCCACTGTTTTGCATGACATTAAGAGCATTGCTTCTCTTGCATTTTCTTTATTGTATCTGATTAAATGTGATAATTGTAGCATTTCATTAGAAATGTCCAAGGAAAAGTCCTTGGTTGTTCTGACCTTGAAACCATTGGTTAGACGTCATACAAAGCGGTTTGTGTAATGGATTTTACCTCTTTGTTTTGTATGAGAGAAGTAGATCTACCATGATAAGCCATATTAGCGCTCACATGCCTAATTTTCACGCCAACCGGTCACCCAGAGACCTCTTCCCTAGCCTCTCACATCCCTTTTGGCTGTCAATCATAAAGAGAACACTTTCCCATTCTTCTTGCTGATTTCATCTCTTTTATAGTATAAAACACAAACTGATATCAATGACTGGATATTTTTATACAAACATTACATTTACAAATTTGGCGACCTATTATGATGCTCATCTTTACAGTTATTCTTCAAACCATCCGAAAATGGCACTTTATGCAAATTTTCCTAAACTCTGCCTCTATTTCTTTAGGGGGCCTGTTGGCAAATATATATTTTTTGTATCACAGATCGGTCATATGATGTGTGACCTCCATTTTCATCTATCTAAGGTTTAGAAGATAACTTTTAAGAATCTGATACATTAGGAAGGGTAGTATAATGGCAATATTAGCGGAGGAGGAAGTAGCTACCTTCTCTCCCTACTTTTTTATGAAAGGATATTTGTGGCCTAAGATGAAATTTCATGAGAAGAAGAGTAAACTTGGCAATATGTCTTAGGCCTGTTTCACATGTCCTGATATTTCTGGTACCGGAGATATCTGTGTCCCTGCGTGTAATACATGTGCTGCATCAGTAACACACGCATCGGCACCTGAGAAGCAGCCGTACAGTTAGCTCTGTTCCCGGGTGCCGGGTGCTGAAGACACCTCTCATCATTCTCCCCAGTTTGCGCTGATATCCAGCAGAGCAGGGGAGAATGATAAGAGTGGTCTTCAACACCCGGCACCGGGGAACAGCGCTAACTGTACCGCTGCTTCTCAGGCTCCAGTGCACTTCACATGGATGACATCCCTGTGTGTCATCCGTGTGCAGGATGTTTTGCGGCCTGTACCGACGGTAGAAAAACAGACATGTCAGTGTCTTTTGCCCAGGGACACACGGTCCATGGAAACACACTGACGTGCACAGATACTTGTGTAAGTGTCTCCGGTACGTGTGACACCACACGTATAGGACATACTGACTTCTGAAAGAGGCCTTAGATTTCTATTGGCCAAACCCACATATCTATTCCTACCAACCCCACATATACACATGCTTGCTTGAACTCAGGAAAACCCACAATGGCTAAAAGATGTGCTTCCCGATCCCACATACATGCTGGGCATCCATGTGCTCTTAATAGGTAGAGGGAAATAAGAAGCTATCAAACACTTCTAGTGACAGCCTCTCTTTTTCAGGAAAATAAAAGTTCAAAAAGTTCCTTAAGAACAGAGTAGATGTTTTCCAGACAGTTTTTGACTAGGATTTTGGAGCAGATCAGCTTAAAAATAAAACTTTGTGTGAACATAGCCTAAGCTGTGCAACCAGAGGGGCTGTAGTTTAAAGCAAACATATGTAGTACATTAAAAATATTGTAATTTTATGTCTTCATTACAACAGGGCCTCCATTATGTAAGTCGGAGGCTCGGAGCCCCTGCAGATGTGCAGCAGCCAGCACATCATTGGTTATCTGCCTAAAAAATGTAACTATTCCATTTTGCTAAAGATTATCTGAAAACATGACCTGTTAATTGTGCATGTATTGGGCTGCAAAATAACAGCGGTCTGTGCCAGTATTATTGGATGACAAAATGAAGAGAACACTGGGTGAAGTATTCACACATTAACAGGCATTGTCATAAATCACAAATGTCACTAATGCAAATTGTTTCCTTCTACTAGACGGTGATTTCTGGCCCCATGGAATCTAGCAGTGATTCTATTAAAAGCAGGAACCCATTGATGTAGTGCTCCTGAATGGATCTTGTGCCAGAGGGCTCCGGCTCACCGCCCACTCCAGCCCAGAAAATAATTAAATCACAAACCATAATTCAAGCCCAGATTATTCATGCAGAGAACATGTCAGGAGCGCGCAATCAATGCAGGCACAGATTACAATCATTACAATTATTGTCTGAAGGTAAATTATCAATTTGTCAGCAAGTCGGGAGCTAAAAACAGCGGGAATAATGGCAGGACGAGGTCATGAGGGGGAAACTGGTAATTTGTTTTGCATTTATGAAATGTGATTAAATGTATTAATAATTACAATCATTTTGCACTTTGGGGTAAATTTACTTCTGTTGGATTTAAGGGAACCTGTCATTTTTTAGCATGTAAACTGTCCCTAGTGCATTGTCAGTGATGCAATGTGCATCACTAAGGCTAGTTTCACACTAGCGTTAACTGCAATACGTCGCAAATGCGTCGTTTTTGCGAAACGCCGCATCCAGCAAAAGTTTTTGCTGGATACGTTGTTTCGTCATAGAGTAACATTAGCGACGCATTTGCGACGCATTTGCGACGCATTTCCAAACGGTGAATGCGTTTGGCGGCGTTTGGGCGTATGGTAGCGGTCCGTCGGGAAAACAAAACGCTACATGTAACGTTTTTTGCTCCCGACGGTCCGCTTTTTCCGACCGCGCATGCGCAGTCGGAACTCCGCCCCCACCTCCCCGCACTTCCCCGCACATCACAATGGGGCAGCGGATGCGTGGGAAATATGCATCCGCTGCCCCCGTTGTGCGGCGGAGAACACACTAGCGTCGGGAACGTCGGCCCGACGCGCAGCGACGGGTTGTTCCCGACGCTAGTGTGAAAGTAGCCTAACACGTTTTTTTAATTAAAAATGGTGCTGTAATCCTGTGCAAAATGCACTTTATATAGTTAGATCGTACCTGCTTATTTAGTCATAGGGATGTGCTTCATTTTTGTTCAGTTATGGATGTCGCCCCTCCCCCCATGCAATTTGATGTCCCAGGTTGCACCGATGTCACTCAAATGTAAAGTCCCACGCACTTGGCGCCGCACTTGCGCACTGTCGAGCGAGCAGCTCCCTACTCGAATCTGCGCAAGTGCGGCTCCACGCTACACAAGCGCGGCTGCCCGCTCGACACTGCACAAGTGCAGCTCCACGCTGCGAAAGCAGGAGATGTTTGAGTGAAGTCAGCACAATCGGGAACATCAAATTGCATGGGCAGCAACACCTGTGACTGAATGAAAATGAAGCACACCCCTATGACTAAATGAGCAGGTATGATCTAACTATAAAGTGCCTTTTGCATATGATTACAGCACCATTTTTAATGAAAAAACATGTTAGAGATGCACATTGCATCACTAATGCACTGGGGACAGTTTACATGCTAAAAAGCACATGACATGTTCCCTTTAAATCCAACAGAAGTAAACTTATCCCACGGCTTTTTGCACATGACGCCGTTTTAATGAAAAAAGTGTTAGTGATGCACATTGCATCACTATCAATGCACTGGGGATAGTTTACATGCTAAAAATGACATGACAGGTTCCCTTTAAGTCATCAAGTCAAACTGACCGTTGTCCTATAATCCATAATTCATTCATAAAATAGATGTTGACTCTTTTCTTACTTTTTCCTTATGGTATTAAACTAGATCCAAAACCTTGATTTCATAATACAAGGTGAGGAATGATTTATTTTCCCCTTTACATTCTTAGGGCTTTGTTCACACGATCCTTTTTTCGCTGTGGATTTTTCAGGTCCTGATTTGTGAAAACCGCAGTGCAAAACCTGCGGTGGTTTTCACTGCGGTTTTCAGTCCTTTTTCTACTGCGGATTCCACTGCGGGTTTGCAGCTGCATTTTCCTATTGGTGCAGGTGGAAACCCGCTGCGGAATCCGCAGACAGAATTGACATGGTACTTCTTTTTTTCCGCTGAAAATCCGCGCTGATTTTCAAGCCGAAAAAAGGATAGTGGGCACAGCGGATTTCGTTTTCCATAGGGTAACATTGTACTGTACCCTGCATGGAAAACGTCTGCGGATCCGCAACTGCAAATCCGCTGCGGATCCGCAGCGAAAAAAGGATCGTGTGAACATAGCCTTAATGTTCACTAAGGCTTCTTTCACACTTGTGTCGTGTGACGTCCGTCGCAATCTGTCGTTTTGGGGGAAAAAACGGATCCTGCAAATGTGCCCCCAGGATGCGTTTTTTTGCCCATAGACTTGTATTGCCGACGGATCGTGACGTATGGCCATACATCGCGTCCGTCGTGCACTGGATGCGTCGTATTTTGGAGGACCGTCGGCACGAAAAAACGTTCAAGGGAACGTTCTCGTACGTCGTGTCCGCCATTTCCTACCGCGCATGCGCGGACGGAACTCCGCCCCCTCCTCCCCGAAACTTTACAATGGGCAGCGGATGCGTTGAAAAACTGCATCCGCTGCCCACGTTGTGCCAAATTTTCACAACATGCGTCGGTACGTCGCGGCGACGCTTAGCGACGGACCCGTACTGATGTAAGTGTGAAAGAAGCCTAATACACATTTAATTACTGCATCCTGCAAAGTTCAGGTGGAATAGAAATGCTATGGATTTGAAAATCTGCAGCAGAATCTAATAGAAGACAAGCAGATGAGATTTTGCATAAAAATATTACCTTACATTGTTGATCTTAAAGGGAATATCTTTAAAAAAAAAAAAAAAAGAAAAGGGCAGCAGTATTTACCTGCCCAGTAGTGATGAGCGAATATACTCGTTGCTCGGGGTTTCACTGAACACGCTCAGGTGGTCTCCGAGTATTTGTTAGTGCTCGGAGATTTAGGGTCTGTGCACACGATGCAGATTTTGCTGCGGGTCCGCAGCTGCGGGTCTGCGGCAGTTTCCCATGAGTTTACAGTTCAATGTAAACCTATGGGAAACCGAAAATGCTGTGCCCATGCTGCGGAAACGCAGCGGTTTACATTCCGCAGCAAAATCTGCATCGTGTGCACAGAGCCTTAGTTTGTGTTGACGCAGCTGCATGATTTACGGCTGCTAGCCAGCCTGAGTACATGTGGGGGTTGCCTGGTTGCAAGCAACGAGTATATTCGCTCATCACTACTGCCCAGGTCTCAGAACTAATGCACTATTAGGATGCAGCAAACCCATGTAGTAAAGATGGCGGCGACACAGGTGCAACATACTGATGAGACAACCACTCACAACCTAGCAATTCATGGAGGGGGTGATTGTTTAGTATTACAATTGCACAAAAGAGGCTTGTACAGGGCGCTGGTCACACACAGGTAGTGCACAGTGTCTGGTCTACAACCTATTAGTAATGCTGGCTATAAGCTAGACACTGTGCACTACCTGTGTGTGACCAGCGCCCTGTACAAGCCTTTTTTGTGCAATTGTAATACTGAGCAATCACCCCCTCCATGAATTTGTAAGTTATGAGTGGTTGTCTCTTCAGTATTTTGCACCTGTGTGGCCGCCATCTTTACTACATGGGTTTCTGCATCCTGATAGTGAATTAATTCTGACATCTGGGCAGGTAAATACTGCTGCCCCTTTTTTGCTGTGTTAATTCTTGAATATTTTTTATTCCTCTTTTTGTGGCTTTTGCTTTTAATTAAAGGGAATGTGTTAGCAAAAATGTATTTATTGCTTAAACTAAGTTTTATATTAAACTAGAATAGGCATCGGGAGTGGGGTGAAATTAATATACTGCGCGGGTAGAGCGCGCAGTTGTGGCTGATGTGAATGTCACCGCTATTCCTGCGCATGTGTAGTAACGACACGGCTGTTACTGTGCCTGCGTGGGAATAGCGGAGACGTGTATGTCTGCCTTGCGGCCACGAACTGCGCAAGTGACATTGCCATGGTGCCTTATGGGATTTGGGGACAGCGGTCGGAAGTCCCAACTGGCGATTATTATATTAGTTGACTTACCGTATACACTCGAATATAAGCTGACCCGAACTTAAGCCGAGGCACCTACTTTTGCCACGGAAAACTGGGTAAACTTATTGACTTAAGTATAAGCCGGGTATATATTGTCCCCTCATCCCTGTCCTGTTATGCGTGGCTCCCCCGTCCTGTCCTGGTATGTGGCTCTCTGTCTTGTCCTGGTATGTGGCTCCCCCATCCTGTCCTGCTATGCATGGCTCCCCTGACCTGTCCTGGTATGTGGCTCCCCCGTCCTGTCCTGCTATGCGTGGCTCCCCCGTCTTGTCCAGCAATGTGTGGCTCCCTCATCCTGTCCTGCTATGCGTGGCTCCCCCGCCCTGTCCTGGTTTGTGGCTCCCCCGCCCTGTCCTGGTACGTGGCTCCCCCGTCCTGTCCTGCTATGCGTGGCTCCCCCGTCTTGTCCAGCAATGCGTGGCTCCCTCATCCTGTCCTGCTATGCGTGGCTCCCCCGTCCTGTTATGCGTGGCTCCCCCGCCCTGTCCTGGTATGTGGCTCCCCCGTCCTGTTCTGCTATGCGTGGCTCCCCCGTCCTGTCCTGCTATGCGTGGCTCCCCCGTCTTGTCCAGCAATGCGTGGCTCCCTCATCCTGTCCTGCTATGCGTGGCTCCCCCGTCCTGTTATGCGTGGCTCCCTCGCCCTGTACTGGTATGTGGCACCCCCGTCCTGTTCTGCTATGCGTGGCTCCCCCATCCTGTCCTGCTATGCGTGGCTCCCCCGTCTTGTCCAGCAATACGTGGCTCCCCCATCCTGTCCTGCTATGCGTGACTCCCCCATCCTGTCCTGGTATATGGCTCCCCCCATCCTGTCCTGGTATGTGTGGCTCCCCCTGTTGTGTGCATGGCTCCCCCCGGTCCCGCATTGCTGAGCTCCCCTGGTCCCGCATTGCTGAGCTCCCCTGGTGCCACATTGCTCGGGGGGAGCCGAGCCATGTGGACCAGGGGAGCCGAGCCTTGCAGGACCGGGGGAGCCTCAGCCAAGCCTTGTGGCCACGAACTGCACCTGCTCAAGTGACACTGCTGCGGTGCCTTATGGGATTCGGGGACAGCGGCTGGAAGTCCCAAATGGCGATTATTATATAGGATGTTTTTTTTTTTTTTATAAATATTTTGTACATCACTATATACTAATCGGAAATCTTGTGATTTTCACACTGGCCACTAGGTCTTATACTTAGACTCCCACTTCCTCTTCTGTACAGAAGACATTTCAGCTGACTCATTACTATCATACAATGAGTGATAACACCTACATACAGTAGATAACACAGGATCCATTATTCACAATAGGTGATGTCACAGCTCACTTCCTCCTCCTGTACAATGACTCATGAGTCGTGACACCTCTCTATACAGAAGATATCAAAGTGCCTCCTTTAGATTTCATGTAAATTCAATGTATCAAGTGGAAATCCACCAGGAAATAAAGGGAATCTGTCAGTAGGATAAACCCTCCTCAGGGGCGCAGTCATACGGCTGTATAAATTGATTGGAGATCGACTGCAGTGCTCAGACAGGCCGGCGGCTCTCAAGACCCGAGCGTGACATCTTCATGTATTTCTATGCAGCTGTAATGCTCGGGTCAGGAGAGCCGCCGGCCAGTCTGAGCACTGCAGTCCGATCTCCAGTCGATTTAAACAGTCATCTGACTGCGCCCTAAGCCGTCTATATGGGCATGTAGGCAATAGAAAGTTTAATAAAATGATACCTTGATATCTGCGATCCAATTATAATAATAATACAATAATAATTTTACTTCTATAACATATTCCGCAGCACTTTGCATAAGGCCTCTTTCACATGTCAGTGTCTCCGGTACGTGTAGTGACAGTTTTCTCACGTACCGGAGACACTGACACACGTAGACCCATTTAAATGAATGGGTCTATGCACATGTGCGTGTTTTCACACGGACCGTATGTCCGTGCTGAAAACACGTAGACATGTCCATTTTTTACCGGCAGCACGGACCACAATACGGACAGCACACGTGCACACGGAGAACAGTGTGCACTCTCCTCCGTGTGCACGTACCGCCCGCAGGAGAGACAGCGCTACAGTAAGCGCTGTCCCCCCCGCTGTGGTGCTGAAGGTGGAATTCATCTCTTCTCCCCGCAGGAGAGAAGAGATGAAAGATCAAGTTGTTTGTTTTTTTTTGTGAAAAATAAATTTTGCATGTGCCCCCCGCCTCCCCCCTCAGTGCTCCGCCTTGCCCCTTGCTGCAGAAATACTCACCTAGCTCCCGCGATGTCTCCTCGCGGGAGCTAGGTGAGTATTTCTGCAGCAAGGGGCCAGGCGGCGCACTGAGGGGGGAGGCGGGGGGCACATGCAAAATTTATTTTTCACCCCCCCCCCCCAAAAAAAAAAAAAAGATCTTTCATCTCTTCTCTCCAACGAACGCTGGGGGAGAAGAGATGAATTCTGCCTTCAGCACCACATGCGGGGGGACAGCGCTTAGTGTAGCGCTGTCTCTCCTGCACGGTCCGTGTGGTCCTCAGGCGGCACACGGGCGGCACACGGATGCCGCACGTGTGCCACACTGATGTGCCACTTGAGCACACGGACATACGGACACGGATATCTCCGGTACCGGTTTTTCCGGTACCGGAAATATCAGGACGTGTGAAAGAGGCCTAACACAGGGAACTTGTACAAACAAAATAAGACATTACAGAGTAACACATAGTTCAATCCATACCAAGAGCAGTGGAGTTCCTGCACACAAGCTTACAATCTATAAGCCAATGTTTTAGTCTCAAGAATTCCACGTTTTTCTTAATATGGAAATTGGTTATTAAGATCCGGCCTTATATGTTTAGCTGAGTCGGGCAGCAAAACGTAGTCGACGGCTGAAAATGATGCACAACAGAACACAAGGTGACTTAGCATTTTCATGGTTAGTGGCCATGTCGGCGCATATGCCTGAATCCCATTTTGCGGGGGATTAGGACATAAGCCCCAATGGAGCCACTGAACATAGTGGCAAATACTATGTGAACTCAGCTAGCCTGATTGAAGTGACCACTAACTGATTGTGCCCCTGGGCTCTTACTGCACCTGTTCTGCACCAGTTAAGGCTGGATTCACATTATGTGTCTGCCATACATTTGTGTTTAAATCCCTGAAGAACAGGTTTTGAACAAAACCCTGGGCATGGCCATTCACTGTGATGAGCAAGACGGAGTCTCTCTGTACTCCAGCTGACCTCCTTTCTTGTAGTGTCTGTCTTTTTAGGTGGGCACAAAAGTTTGACTGCCTCATTATAGCGAATAGCTCCTTCCGGGGATCAATTCGACTCCCATTTTTCATGTATTCAACGTGTGGCAGAAACACAATGTGAACATATTCTTCATTTTACATACATACCCAGCTATTTACTACACTTAATGTTTCATATAATGCTCCAAGTTTATCTAGTTCTGTTTTGCATCCATCTTTTTCTACATTTACAAATCTCAAAATTAAACAAGATTTCATTAAGCATTATGATTTTTCCTACAATAAAGCCATTTTTTTCCAAATCTTTCTAGTTCATGAATTGCATCCCGAGAAAACTGTGAAGACTAACGCAAGTACACCATACAGTCTCCAATACAATACAATACAAGAGAATTTCCATTTTATCAGCAGAAATCTCAAGTCCCCTCCTTGTTTGTTACAATGTATCAGTGTGGATCATTATAAGGCCGGCGTCACACTGGCGAGTTTTACGGACGTAAGAGCGCAGAAACTACGTCCGTAAAACTCGCATTACATACGGCACAATTATTCTCAATGGGGCTGCTCCTATTAGCCGTATATTACGGTTCAGTATTATACGGCTTTCTACGGCCATACAAAATCGCAGCATGCTGCGTTTGTCAGCGTATTGCGCAAATAATACGCCAATGAAAGTCTATGGGGGCGAGAAAAATACGGATTCCACACGGACCTGCAGTGTGACTTGCAAGAAATACGCAGCAGTGTTAGTGAAAAGTCGGTAATTCAATTGCCGGCTTTTTCCTTCTCCTTCACAAACCCGACAGGATATGAGACATGGTTTACATACAGTAAACATCTCATATCCCCATTTTTTATGCATATTCCACACTACTAATGTTAGTAGTGTGTATGTGCAAAATTTGTGCACTGTAGCTGCTAAAATAAAGGGTTAAATGGCGGAAAAAATTGGCGTGGGCTCCCGCGCAATTTTCTCCGCCAGAGTGGTAAAGCCAGTGACTGAGGGCAGATATTAATAGCCAGGACAGGGTCCATGGTTATTGGCCCCCCCTGGCTACAAACATCTGCCCCCAGCCACCCCAAAAAAGGCACATCTGGAAGATGCGCCTATTCTGGCACTTGGCCACTCTCTTCCCACTCCCGTGTAGCGGTGGGATATGGGGTAATGAAGGGTTAATGCCACCTTGCTATTGGAAGGTGACATTAAGCCAGATTAATAATGGAGAGGCGTCAATTATGACACCTATCCATTATTAATCCAATTGTAGGAAAGGGTTAAAAAACACACACACACATGATTAAAAAGGATTTTAATGAAATAAACACAGCGGTTGTTGTAATAATTTATTGTTCTCGCAATCCATTTGCAAACCCTCGCTTGGCAAAATAATAAACGCACAAGATACATACCTTCTGATGTCCGATCACGTCCCACTAAGTAATCCATCTGAAGGGGTTAACTAATATTACAGGCACGAGCTGCGTGTGTCTGCACCATGGAGAGGGAGAAGGGTAAGAAACTTGAGACTTAGTGTTCCTCCTGCATTTGGGGAAATTTGGTCACTGTACTGCTATGTTGGCTTATGATTAGCGCGAGTGCAGTGGTGGTTCACTTTTGTGATAGGAATTGTCATATGAACTAAAATTAGTTTTTGACCCAGCTGCGGTATTCATGTGACTTTATCCCCTTCTTTTCTTTCCCTCTCCATGCTGTGACACGTAGCGTGTTCTTTTGGTGCACCTGCACCCAATATTCTAAGCACTCTGTAGCGGATTATTTTTCTTTACATGTTTTATGGATTTGTTTTGTATGTTTTGTATTTTATTTAATAAACTTACCTTTTTTGATTAAATTACATCTTTTATGAGCTTGTTTATACTTCAATTCTTTGTGGTTGTTACACTACTAACATTAGTAGTGTGGAATATGCAAAACAAAAGGGGATATGAGATGGTTTACTGTATGTAAACCATGTCTCATATCCTGTCGGGTTTGTGCAGGAGAAATGAAAAGCCGGCAATTGAATTACCGGCTGTTCACAGATATCGCGCTGAATGAAATCTAAATACAGAATATATATATATATATGTGTCTCAATGATATATATATATATATATATATATATATATATATATATATATACACTGTATATATGTTTTAATGAACATTTGAGCACATAAATCCATTAAATGTCGGTTTTGCAAGCCTGCGCGAAAATCTCGCAGTACGGATGCCATACGGATTACATACGGAGGATGCCATGCGCAAAATACGCTGACACACCCTGACTACGGATCACTATTTTGGGAACATTTCTCCGTATTACGGCCGTAGTACGGACGTATAATACGTGGCGTATTGTCTTACGCCAAGTGTGACGCCGGCCTAAGTGACAGTTTACCTCTGTTTACTAAACTTTCTAAACTTTCATCTGCAGTCAGGAAAAAAGTTTTCAGTCTTTCCATGTAAACAGAAATATTCCCATTCAAGAGTAACAAGCTCACATCTTGTAAATATCAAGGAATTGAATCACAGAACATGTCAGAAAGGTGAAGATTTTGAACTTTTCATTCTGTGATCAATTTACATAAAACCAATTTAAAAGGCACCAAAGGCCAAGATAGGGATTTACATATAAAGTAACAGTATTTTTTTTTTATTTTTTTTTTTACAAAGGATTTTGCTGACTATTTTTATTCTGTATATCTATTTTCCAAGTTTATCAGAAAAGTAAACTTGTAGGAGAGTATGAAAGAAAAAAATATTAAAAGAGGTTTCCAGAATTAAGGAAAAATAGGTTTGTTCCTCATATCTCCACCTTACACTATGCATTCTATTTAGGTTTCATTTTAGTAAATCCTGGAAAATCTGGCCATTGATATATACAGTAGGTTTGTGATAATAGATTTGATATTACTTGTATTTTGTGGCAAAAATGAGGGTTTATTGGCACATCGAAATTAGATAAAATCTTCAATTTTTATTCCATGAATATCAGACAATTAAAAACCACATACTGGTGATAGGAAAAAAAAAAACATTTAAAGCCTTGCTCATTTTGGGTTTAGGATGGAGTCCAGTGGTTGGGCCTAATCGGTAATTTACAGATTTCAATGTATAAGGGCTCATGCAGACGAATGTAAAAATCAGACCAGTGCTTTCCATCATTTTGACGCATGGCACTCGTCCCCATGTTACTTTATGGGGCCGGGTACGTGTCTGATTTTTTTCCTCAGACGACTCGGTCCAAGGAAAAATATTGCAGCATGCACAAGTTGCATCTAATTATTGGATCGCACTCGACCATTCACGTCTATGGGTCTGTGGGAAAAAAATCGGACTGCACTTGCATCTGAGTGTGGTACAATTTTCAAGGACTGACAGAATGAAGATTTTTTTTTTCATTCTCATCTGAGAAAATAGGATCAAACGCTGTTCAAAAACTCTGATCAGAATGTGAATAGCATCATCAACCCGATTTTCTTGGATGAGAGAAAAACAGTGGTGTGACCCTAGCCTTGTGTGCACATGCAGATAGTTGTCAATCACTGATTAGGACCTGTTTGTGGACACTGCTTCTGATCCTGGGATATTTCACATTATATCATAGTTCTGTGCTGAAAATGGCAGACTTTCTGGATTAGGCTACTTTCACACTAGCGTCGTACGACGCACGTCACAATGCGACGTTGCGACGTACCGACGCATACTGTGCAAGCGCCGCACAACGGGGGCAGCGGATGCAGTTTTTCCAACGCATCCGCTGCCCCATTGTGAGGTGCGGGGAGGCGGGGGCGGAGTTCCAGCCGCGCATGCGCCGTCGGAAAAGACGTTCTCGGGGCACCAAAAAACGTTACATGCAACGTTTTTTGGTGGCGACGGACCGACGCAACACGACGCAACCATCGCACGACAGTTGGCAATGCATCGCACTGCATCGCTAATGCAAGTCTATGGAGAAAAAACGCATCCTGCAAGCACTTTTGCAGGATGCGTTTTTTCTTCAAAACGACGCATAGCGACGTGCAGTGCACGATGCTAGTGTGAAAGTAGCCTTATCAGTTCTGATTCATCTCTACATAGGACACAAGCAGACCTGTATACAGTATGTCTATCATGTAACATTGTGTCCCATCATCCATCCTCATGATCAACAGCTTCTCTCCTGTAGAGAGCCAGCAGAGGTTTGTCCATT
Source organism: Ranitomeya variabilis (assembly GCF_051348905.1). NCBI lineage: Eukaryota > Metazoa > Chordata > Amphibia > Anura > Dendrobatidae > Ranitomeya > Ranitomeya variabilis. Next base: position 447,086,441 of record NC_135233.1, read on the forward strand.
TTCTTAGCTTGTGTCCTAAGGGAGCAGTTTTAATGTTTGACCTGAGCGAATGATTCATCTAAAGTCTTAGTTTTCCTCCGCTGGAAAGTATTTACTCCTGTAAACTGTAACATCCCAATTTATAAGGCTAACTAGACTCCTGGGCCCACTTGTCATAGAAAATTGGCAGAGTGAAGAAGTAATAATCAGGAATGTTCCTTGATGTGGAAAAGAAAATGAAGATTTTTTTCAAAGCCAATATTTCAGTCCGGCCAAAGCTGCTATATTTACAGAGCTGAACCGAGCCTCCTCCATGTGTCAAAGCACGTATAATGTTCCTTTCTTTCTATGCTTAATTTTTGCATCTGTGAACACAAAGCTGACATGACTCCAAAAAACTCTAGTCTTGTTTCATCTGTCCAAAGGACGTTCTCCAAGAAGCTTTATGGCTTGTCAATATGTATGTTTGAAATTTCAGTCTTGCTTTTTAATGATTTGCTTTCAACAGTGGTTTCCTGGTTTCCTCTTCGGTCGTCTTCCATGAAATCCACTTTGGCTAAAGGCCCCGTCTCACATAGCGAGATCGCTAGCGAGATCGCTGCTGAGTCACAAGTTTTGTGACGCAACAGCGACCTCAGTAGCGATCTCGCTATGTGTGACACGTACCAGCGATCAGGCCCCTGCTGCGAGATCGCTGGTCGTGTCGGAATGGCCTGGACCTTTTTTTGGTCGTTGAGGTCCCGCTGACATCGCTGAATCGGTGTGTGTGACACCGATCCAGCGATGTCTTCACTGGTAACCAGGGTAAACATCGGGTTACTAAGCGCAGGGCCGCGCTTAGTAACCCGATGTTTACCCTGGTTACCAGCGTAAATGTAAAAAAAAACAAACACTACATACTCACCATCTGATGTCCGTCAGGTTCCTTGGCGTCTGCTTCCTGCTCTGACTGAGCCGCCGTAAAGTGAGAGCACAGCAGTGACGTCACCGCTGCGCTCTGCTCTCACTGTACGGGTGCACTGTCAGAGCAGGAAGCGGACGGCAAGGGACCTGACGGGCAACAGATGGTGAGTATGTACTGTTTGTTTTTTTTTACATTTACACTGGTAACCAGGGTAAACATCGGGTTACTAAGCGCGGCCCTGCGCTTAGTAACCCGATGTTTACCCTGGTTACCCGGGTGCTGCAGGGGGACTTCGGCATCGTTGAAGACAGTTTCAACGATGCCGAAGTCGTTCCCCTGATCGTTGGTCGCTGGAGAGAGCTGTCTGTGTGACAGCTCCCCAGTGACCACACAGCGACCACACAGCGACGCTGCAGCGATCAGCATCGTTGTCTGTATCGCTGCAGCGTCGCTGTGTGAGACGGGGCCTTAAGAGAGGGATGGATGGTGCTATCTGACATTGATGTACCTTGACCTCGGAGTTCACCTCTAATCTTTTTGGAAGTTGTTTTGGGCTCTCTGGTTTCCATTCGTATTATTCGTCTCTTCAACTTGTCATCAATTTTGCTCTTGCGGCTAAGTCAAGGGAGGTCAGCTACAGTCCCATAGACCTTAAATGGGGTATCCGGAACTTTTCAAAAAACAAAAAGTGTATCTAAGCACTAACAGGCAGATAATAGCAGCTTACCTGCCTGTTGAGCACAGAGCTGCTCTTCCCTGGCACAGAGCAGTAACAGACGACATGCTGGGGATTCCACTACCTCCGCTGACGCGACGTGTTGGGACTTCCGAGGTCAGTCTGATTGACAGCTGGCTCCCACAGTTAGGCAGCGGGGATCCGGCTATCAATTAGAATTACCCCTGAAGTCCCGCCCCTTCAGCTTTCAATGCAGTGCAGACCATGATAACAAACAGCACAGTGACTACTTTTCACCCCATGAATAGGCGACTGACTGATTACACGTTTTCAGACACCTGAGATGCCAATTACAGGACACACAGTTTAACACGTCTCTATGCGCAAATGATTTTCAATCTTTTCTATGGGTGCCATTATTTTTGTCCAGGCCAGTATCATTAGTTTTTGTTTTTTGTTTAAATTCCATTGAACCACAATTCAAAAGCCAAGTTTTATTTTCATTAATTGATATTCAGTAAATTGAAATTTACTTTTGCTAGTTTCAAGTTATTTCACTGACCATTGTGGGTTTTTCTTACTTTAACAGAAGGATACTAACAATTTTGTCCATGTCTGTGTGTACAGCCGGTATAACCTGGGTATTGTCTGTGTATAATTATTGTGACAGAGTCACTGGTGAAGTGATGGAGAGGAGATACGTGTCACTGCACATGAAGGCATCAGTGATGTAAAACCAGAGTAGTTTCCTCCAGCACACTACGTGTTGAGAGGATTAAATGGGAATTATGTTATGGGCTGGTTTTAGTGGACTGCCATAGAGAAGGTGGGAGGGGGTCCACAGTATCTCCACCTGCAGAGTCCTGACAGGATCTGTGTGATGTCAGGATCATGTGATCAGTCACATGATCGAGGAGTCACAAGGTCTGGGCTTAAATGGCTGAAGGCCAGAGCTTTCAGTGTTCAGTGTGAGCCTGGAGAAGGGAGCACTCCAGGAAGGTGCTGCTTGGACTTGGAAACCTGAAAAGTGTGTGTGTTCTGCCAGCTGTGAGCGGAAGTAACCCCACTCACAGAAGGACTGTGTTTGTTTTGCCTCCATTTTGTTTTGTCTTCTTGTTTTGCCCAGAGGGCTGTATTTTCTTTACTACACCTTGGTTTATGCTGCCTACAATAAACCAAAGGAAGTTTTTAAAGCTGCAGTGTACCCGTGTCCACCTCCCTGTGCACCCGAGTGAGCCGATCTACATTATATATGTACAGCTGGTATCACCTGGGCATCTCCTGAATATAATAATATATGTATAACTGGTATAACCTGGGCATCATCTTTATAAAATGATATATGTACACCTGGTATAACCAGTAGACAATTATATATGTGCAGTTGGTATCAGTTATACATCATTTTGTATACAGTGATGCACATTTTGATAACAAGAGAGGTGATAACTTATTGATCAGTAGAAGTCCGACTGCTGGGACCTGCACTGATCGGCACAACGGGGAACTTTTATTCCTATTGGAATGAAGCGGTAGTGCACATGCCCGACTGGCGCTTCATTCATTCCCTATGGGGCTTCCGAGTGCTGCGCTTGGCTTTTTCCCACAGTCTCATAGAGAATGACTGGAGCTGCTGCTGGGCTTCTGACCTGAAACTCCATGTTGTAACAGGGATAAAAGTGTGCCATCAGGGATAAAAATTCCCCATTCTGATAGTCTGTGTGACTCCCAGTAGTCAGACTCCCCAACAATCAACAATTTATCATGTGGTAGGTGATAACTTGCTGTCACCAGCCGGTTCAGTCTTGGAAAAAAGTGTATTGTGCTGTCTGGTATTACATCATTTATTGATTTAGTTCAGCGCTGTGTAATATTTAATTACCCCTTTGGTGGCGCTGCAGGAAAATGAAACACTTGCTGTTACTGTCCCTCATAGGTTACGCTACAGCTGATTGCTGGGTGTCTCAGCAGCAGGACAACTTGTGATCAGCTCATTGTTGGGTGACCCTTCCAACAAAAAGAACTTGTCCAAAGTGAAAACTATTTAGGAGATAGGAAAATGTAACAGAAGGGTGAGTTTGATTCTGTTCTAGCACATTTATAGCATTCAGGATTGTATAGTGAGGGATTCATGTGTTTAATAGTTGCAAATGGCTGCTGATGTACAAGTAGCATTGGTAGATTTACATTTAGCGTTGGGGAATAAGTTCTATCACTATTCCTTTACTTAGTTATAGTGTCAAGGGCTCACTTTGTTAGGTGGATCCTTGAAGCCCAAGGTCCTGGTGGGCACACGGGCCACAGGCGTTAGTGCAGTAGGGATTTGAGGCAGGCTGGAAATGTAGACAGGTAGCAGATGTCCTGGAAGACCGGGAACAAGTGGCAGAAGTACTGGAAGCTGCAGGCAGACAGGAGACGCCCTGGAAGTCACAGGCAGATAGGAGATATCCTGGAAGACCAGGAACAAGAAGCAAAGGTATTGGAAACTGCAGGCAGACTTGAGACGTCCAAGACAACACAGATAGGTAGCAAAGGTTCTGGAAGACCGGAAACAAGTAGCACAGGTACTGAAAGCAGCCGGTAGACAGGAGATTGAAGGACTGGAAGCAACAAGCAGCCAGGAGATGTCCTGGAGACCGCATGCAAGCTGCAGATTTACTGAGCAAAGCCCGACGAGGAGCACAAGAAAGTTTAGCGGACCGGGGTATAGGGAGCAGAACCTGGAACCTGTAGAGGTGTGTAACATTGAGCTGCATCTTTTTTTTTGACTATTGGAAAACTGACAGACAACTCTTATGGGATCTGTAACGATGGCTATATTGGTTGCCAACAGCTTGACATAAAGGCAAGAAACATATATCCTTGAAGGATTTTATGTGGAAAATTTCAGGAGGCTTCATATTACAGGCTCCGCGCACAGTGAAACTCTTAAAGGAGCACAGTGCATTATCTCCTTGAGACATGACCACACAGAGTAACACTCTGCATTATTAATGAATACTTCCTCTCTGGGACTCGTTTCTATCACCGCTGTGCAGACCCTTGTGCCATCGCTGCCTCCAATCAATTTGATGAGGACATTTGGAAATGGATAGAATAACCCAGAGGGACACCCATCCGTGCCACTGAGGAACATCTTCTCACCCCCTATGGACATTACTTCACACTATTTCCTGGATTCCAGAGCAGTAGAGGATAGGATTACATGTACTGATGATGGAAGGTCTCAATACTGTTTGGATCCCTCTTTCCATCATTTGTAGTTTTGCGAGGACCCATCTGTGGTGATTCCAAATGTGTCTCTTTAGCTCTGAGATTCAATCCAATAATGATCTGTCATCCACTATGTCTTTTCATATTTCTAAAAGCTTATTGATGGGGTAAATCCCCCGACTCAGCCGCTCCCCCACACATCTTAACTTTAAAATTCCCTAAGCTCATTAATATTACCAAGACAACCTCTACATAAATTACTTATTAAATATGGACATATTGTGCAACATTGTACAATGCCTTTTTTTAGTATGTTTGGTTTTAGGCATTTTATCATTGCACCAAAATCATTTGTTTACTCAAAACAGGCGCAAAGAAAGCAAAAGGACAAAGATAGAATCTTAGTATTTGCACCAAATTAATCAAAAATCATTTTGATGTATCTAGAGCAAATCGAAAGCCAAAAATGCATGTAAAAAGTGCAAGTAACCTAATTTATCTGAGACTTGCATAAATGGTGCAGAAAAACTGTAACATTAGCTCCTTCACCCCTGTGCGATTTTGTTTTATTTTCCTTCCCTTCTTCTAATTTGCTTTTTTTGTGGGACAAGTTGTACTTTGAATGGCATCATTCATTTTGCCAAGTTGCGCACTGGAAAATAGAAATTTTTTTTCCAAGTGTGGTGAAATTACAAAAAAAAGTGCAATTCCACAATTGTTTTTTGGTTTTTTTATTTACCACGTTCACTATATGGTAAAACTGACCTGCAATATGATTCTCCAGGTTAGTACGAGTACGCAGATACCAAACGTGTGTGTGTATATATACAGTATATAGATAGAGATATATATATATATATATATATATATATATACATACAGTACAGACAGGGCCGTATTTGCCACTAGGCAAGCGAGGGCACGTGCCTAGGGCGGCGACATTGCGGGGGGCGGCACCTGAGCAAGGTTTGTGGGTTTTTTTTGTTTTTTTTTTTTTCAGTCCCGGGTCACAAACGCGACCTCCCGCCCCGCCCCCCCACCTCCCGCCCCCGCCCGCCTCCGAGTCCCACCCTCCCTCCTTGAAGACGATACTCACCCTGCTCCAGCGATGCCTGGTCTCAGTGTCTGTAGCGCGTCCTGAGTGAGCGGTCACGTGGTACCGCTCATTAAAGGTCATGAATATGCGCATATTCATGACCTTAATCAGCGGTACCACATGACCGCTCACTCAGGAAGAAGGTGCTGCGGCGGGACAGAGCCAGAGGGAGGATGTCGGCGCAGCCGCCCGGTGTCTGGGACAGCTGACAGGTGAGTATGGGGGGCGGGGGGATGAAGGAGGAAGGTAAGCCGCCCGAGCCATGCAAGATGGGAGAAGGAGCGGGGGAGGGGGTGGAGAGATGAGCCATGCATACCAGGGAGTATGAGCCATCAGCCATGCATATGGGGGGGGGAATTATGAGCCATCAGCCATGCATACAGGGGGGGGAATTATGAGCCATCAGCCATGCATACAGGGGAGGGGGAGTTATGAGCCATCAGCCATGCATACAGGGGGGGGGGAATCATGAGCCATGCATACAGGGGAATATGAGCCATCAGCCATACATACAGAGGGGGGGGGGAATTATGAGCCATGCATACGGGGGAATATGAGCCATCAGCCATACATACAGGGGGGGGGGAATATGAGGCATCAGCCATACATACAGGGGGGGGAATTATGAGCCATGCATACGGGGGAATATGAGCCGTCAGCCATACATACAGGGGGGGGGAATTATGAGCCATGCATACGGGGGGGGGGGGGTGGAGAGATGAGCCATGCATACAGGGGGGGAGGTGGAATATGAGCCATGCATACAGGGGGGAGTGAATATGAGCCATGCATACGGGGGGGGGGGGGAGTATGAGCCATGCATACGGGGGGGAATATGAGCCATGCATACAGGGGGGGGGGTCATTATACAGTATGGAGAACTGTGTGGCCATTATACAGTGTGGAGCATTATGTGTGGCCGTTATACAGTATTGAGCATCATGTGTGGCCATTATACAGCATGGAGCATCATGTGTGGCCATTATACAGTATTGAGCATCATGTGTGGCTATTATACAGTATGGAGCACTGTGGCCATATTGTCTTGTTTATAATTATTGTATATAAAACAGTGTGATCAGCAGTGCTAAATGGCTGTGGTTGGGACGTGGATATCGGTGTGACTAGTTGTGAAATGGGTGTGGTCAGAGGCGTGGCCTAAAATTTGCTGCGGCGCGCTATGCACACTTTATGCCTCCTTCCCTTCTTCAAAAGTTGGGAGGTATGGTACCGCATTTGCCAGATCATGGCAAGTGCCGCAAATCCCATAGGGAATGAATGAGGCCGAACACAGTGTTGCTGTAAGTGATCCGTTACGTGGCACATGCAGAAAAACTGCCGGATCTGCTGCAAAAGGCGACTTTCACATCAGCGATTCTTGCTAAAGTCACTGCCAATAGTGTCATACTCACCAAAGGGGGAGGCAGCACTAAAAGTGCCTAGGGCAGCAGAAACCCTAAATACAGCCCTGAGTACAGACCAAAAGTTTGGACACACCTTCTCATTTAAAGATTTTTCTGTATTTTCATGACTATGAAAATTGTACATTCACACTGAAGGCATCAAACTATGAATTAACACATGTGGAATTATATACTTAACAAAAAAGTGTGAAACAACTGAAAATATGTCTTATATTCTAGGTTCCTCAAAGTAGCCACCTTTTGCTTTGATGACTGCTTTGCACACTCTTGGCATTCTCTTAATGAGCTTCAAGAGGTAGTCACCGTGAATGGTCTTCCAACAATCTTGAAGAAGTTCCCAGAGATGCTTAGCACTTGTTGGCCCTTTTGTCTTCAGTCTGCCGTCCAACTCACCCCAAACCATCTAGATTGGGTTCAGGTCAGGCGACTGTGGAGGCCAGGTCATCTGGCGTAGCACCCCATCACTCTTCTTATTGGTCAAATAGCCCTTACACAGCCTGGAGGTGTGTTTGGGGGTTATTGTCCTGTTGAAAAATAAATGATGGTCCAACTAAACGCAAACCGGATGGAATAGCGTGCCGCTGCAAGATGCTGTGGTAGCCATGCTGGTTCAGTATGCCTTTAATTTTGAATAAATCCCCAACAGTGTCACCAGCAAAGCACCCCCACACCATCACACCTCCTCCTCCATGCTTCACGGTGGGAACCAGGCATGTAGAGTCCATCCGTTCACCTTTTCTGCGTCACACAAAGACACGGTGGTTGGAACCAAAGATCTCAAATTTGGACTCGTCAGACCAAAGCACAGATTTCAACTGGTCTAATGTCTATTCCTTGTGTTCTTTAGCCCAAACAAGTCTCTTCTGCTTGTTTCCTGTCCTTAGCAGTGGTTTCCTAGCAGCTATTTTACCATGAAGGCCTGCTGCACAAAGTCTCTTCTAAGGCTATGTGCACACGTTGCGGATAAGGCTTAGGAATTTCTGGTGCGGATTCTGTCTCTCCTGGCAGAAAACGCACCTGCGGTTTTTTGTGCGGTTCCGCAGCGTTTTTTTGTGCATTTTTGCTGCGGTTTTCTTGCGGATTTGCTGCGTTTTTTACCCCTGTGGTTTTCTATAATGAAATGGGTACAAAAACGCTGCAGATTCACAAAAAAGAAGTGACATGCTACTTGTTTTAAACCGCAGCGTTTCCGCAGCGGATTTTCCGCAAAGTGTGCACAGCATTTTTTTTTTCTCATTGATTTACATTGTACTGTAAATCAATTGCGGATCTGCAGCGTTTCTGCACTGCAAAAAACGCTGCAGTTCCGCAGAGAATCCGCAACGTGGACACATACCCTTACAATTGTTGTAGAGATGTGTCTGCTGCTAGAACTCTGTGTGGCATTGACCTGGTCTCTAATCTGAGCTGCCGTTAACCTGCGATTTCTGAGGCTGGTGACTCGGATAAACTTATCCTCAGAAGCAGAGGTGACTCTTGATCTTCCTTTCCTGGGGCGGTCCTCATGTGAGCCAGTTTCTTTGTAGCGCTTGATGGTTTTTGCCACTGCACTTGGGGACACTTTCAAAGTTTGCCCAATTTTTCGGATTGACTGACCTTCATTTCTTAAAGTAATGATGGCCACTCGTTTTTCTTTACTTAGCTGCTTTTTTCTTGCCATAATACAAATTCTAACAGTCTATTCAGTAGGACTATCAGCTGTGTATCCACCAGACTTCTGCACAACACAACTGATTTATAAGTCAAGAAATCCCACTTATTAAACCTGACAGGGCACACCTGTGAATTGAAAACCATTCCCGGTGACTACTTCTTGAAGCTCATCAAGAGAATGCCAAGAGTGTGCAAAGCAGTCATCAAAGCAAAAGGTGGCTACTTTGAAGAACCTAGAATATAAGACATAATTTCAGTTGTTTCACACTTTTTTGTTAAGTATATAATTCCACATGTGTTAATTCATAGTTTTGATGCCTTCAGTGTGAATTTACAATTTTCATATAGTAAATAGATCAATGGCTGCGCTCAATTTTACTGTACTAAAGCAAGGAAATGTGCGATACATGAAATGTGAATAGCATAATGGCTTGTGAAATCTATGAAAAAACACATGAGATGCTTAGCACAAGATTTGGCCAAAAATTGTGAGCCCATCCACCAAACGTCATGGTAATCTCAGATCGGATGGGTACCTGACCTCTCTGCCTAGTGTGAACACTTACCTATGGCTAATAACATGGTAAAGCCTGCATTTATAGGAAGGTCGGAACCAGCTGTGTTTGGATGTAATTAAAATTACAGCATGGTGAAGGGCGGGGCGTTCAAGTCAGAAAAAATAGTACATAGTAAATATAGGAAAACTGACTAAACAGCAATCTAGCCTGAACTGGTGCATAACCAAAAAAAGACATATAGTAAATAGATCAATGGCTGCACTCAATTTTACTGTACTAAAGCAAGGAAATGTGCGATACATAAAATGTGAATAGCATAATGGCTTGTGAAATCTATGAAAAAAGACATGAGATGCTTAGCACAAGATTTGGCCAAAAATTGTGAGCCCATCCACCAAACGTCAAGGTAATCTCAGATCGGATGGGTACCTGACCTCTCTGCCTAGTGTGAAAACTTACCTATGGCTAATAACATGGTAAAGCCTGCATTTATAGGAAGGTCGGAACCAACTGTGTTTGGATGTAATTAAAATCACAGCATGGTGAAGGGCGGGGCGTTCAAGTCAGAAAAAATAGTACTAATCTGAGATTACCTTGACGTTTGGTGGATGGGCTCTGTTATGATCTGGTGGCCTAAGAGCAGCATGGGACGTACTCTGGAGAAGGTGGTACCTGTACTGACCGCAGACCCTGAACCTAACACCGCAACTAGAAGTAGCCGTGGAATGTACCTAGCGCTCCCTAGACATCTCGACACAGCCGGAGGACTAATTACCCCTAGAGATAGAAAAGGGAAAACTATCTTGCCTCAGAGAAAATCCCCAAAGAACAGGCAGCCCCCCACAAATATTGACTGTGAGAGGAGAGGGAAAAAACATACACAGACTGAAATGAGAATTTAGCAAAGGAGGCCACTTCTAGCTAAATAGAAAGGACAGGACAGAGTACTATGCGGTCAGTATTAAAATACTAGAAAATATCCACCACAGAAAATACAAAAACTCCACAGCTAACTAAAGACATGGAGGGTATATCTGCATCTCCAGAGATACCAGCTTGGCTAAACAAATCCTTATACAGACCAAGCTGGACAAGACAAAACATTGGAAAATAACTGAACAATAAGACCACAGCATGTGGACAGCAAAATCAAGGCCAGAACTTATCTTTGTTGAAAAGAACTGCAAAGCAGAAGAGACCAGGCAGGGATGTGAATCCTCCAGGAACAATGGACAACTGGCACTGACTAAAGGGTGAAGCAAAACTAAATAGCCCTGTCCAAATTGCAAAAAGTGAAAACACCTGATAAATGCTGTGATTCAGAGACAGCAGCGCTACCACTTACAACCACCGGAGGGAGCCCAAGAGCAGAATTCACAACAGTACCCCCTCCCCTTGAGGAGGGGTCACCGAACCCTCACCAGAGCCCCCAGGCCGATCTGGACGAGCCAAATAAAAGGCACGAACCAAATCATCAGCATGAACATCGGAGGCAACAACCCAAGAATTATCCTTCTGGCCATAACCCTTCCATTTGACAAGATACTGAAGCCTCCGCCTCGAAAAATGAGAATCCAAAATCTTCTCAACCACATACTCCAACTCCCCATCAATCAACACCGGGGCAGGAGGATCAACAGAGGGAACAACGGGCACCACATATTTCCGCAACAAAGATCTATGAAAAACATTATGGATGGAAAAAGAGGCTGGAAGGGCCAAACGAAAAGACACTGGATTGATAATCTCAGAAATCCTATAAGGGCCAATAAACCGAGGCTTAAACTTAGGGGAAGAAACCTTCATAGGGACATGACGGGAAGACAACCAGACCAAATCCCCAACCCGAAGCCGGGAACCAACACAGCGACGACTGTTAGCAAAACGCTGAGCCCCTTCCTGAGGCAACACCAAATTGTCAACAACATGAGCCCAAATTTGCTGCAACCTGTCAACCACAGAGTCCACCCCAGGACAATCAGAAGGCTCAACCTGCCCTGAAGAAAAACGAGGATGAAAACCAGAGTTACAAAAGAAGGGTGAAACCAAGGTAGCAGAACTAGCCCGATTATTAAGGGCAAACTCGGCCAATGGCAAGAAAGCCACCCAATCATCCTGATCAGCAGACACAAAGCATCTCAAATAAGTCTCCAAAGTCTGATTAGTTGGCTCGGTTTGGCCATTTGTCTGAGGATGAAATGCGGAAGAAAAAGACAAATCAATGCCCAGCCTAGCACAAAAGGCCCGCCAAAACCTAGAAACAAACTGGGAACCTCTATCGGACCCAATGTTCTCCGGAATGCCATGCAAACAAACCACATGCTGAAAAAACAACGGAACCAAATCAGAAGAGGAAGGCAACTTAGGCAAAGGTACCAAATGAACCATCTTAGAAAACCGGTCACAAACCACCCAGATAACTGACATCCTCTGGGAAACCGGAAGATCCGAAATAAAATCTATAGAAATATGCGTCCAAGGCCTCTCAGGGACCGGCAAAGGCAAAAGCAACCCACTAGCGCGGGAACAGCAAGGCTTGGCCCGCGCACAAGTCCCACAGGACTGCACAAAAGAACTCACATCCCGTGACAAAGAAGGCCACCAAAAGGACCTACCAACCAAATCTCTGGTACCAAAAATCTCAGGATGACCGGCCAACACAGAACAATGAACCTCTGAAATCACTTTACTAGTCCATCTGTCAGGAACAAACAATTTCCCCACTGGACAGCGGTCAGGTTTATCAGCCTGAAATTTCTGAAGAACCCGTCGTAAATCAGGGGAGATGGCAGAAAGAATCACCCCTTCCTTCAGAATACCGACCGGCTCAAGGACTCCAGGAGAATCAGGCAAAAAGCTCCTAGAGAGGGCATCAGCCTTAACATTCTTAGAACCCGGAAGATACGAGACCACAAAATCAAAACGGGAGAAAAACAGGGACCATCGGGCCTGTCTAGGATTCAGCCGTTTGGCAGACTCGAGATAAATCAGATTCTTATGATCGGTCAAGACCACAATACGGTGCTTGGCCCCCTCAAGCCAATGTCGCCACTCCTCAAATGCCCACTTCATAGCCAACAACTCACGATTGCCGACATCATAATTGCGTTCCGCAGGCGAAAACTTTCGAGAAAAGAAGGCACACGGTTTCATCAAGAAACCATCAGAATTCCTCTGAGACAAAACGGCCCCTGCCCCAATCTCAGAAGCGTCAACCTAAACCTGAAAAGGAAGAGAAACATCCGGCTGACGCAACACAGGGGCAGAAGTAAATCGGCGTTTAAGCTCCTGAAAGGCAGAAACAGCCGCAGAGGACCAATTCGTAACATCAGCGCCTTTCTTCGTCAAATCGGTCAGGGGTTTAACCACACTGGAGAAGTTGGCAATGAAACGGCGATAAAAATTAGCAAAGCCCAAAAATTTCTGAAGGCTCTTCACGGATGTGGGCTGGATCCAATCATGAATGGCCTGAACCTTAACCAGATCCATTTCTATAGATGAGGGAGAAAAAATTAAGCCCAAAAAATAAATCTTCTGTACTCCAAAGAGGCACTTAGACCCCTTCACAAACAAGGCATTTTAACGAAGGATCTGAAATACCATCCTGACTTGTTTCACATGAGACTCCCAATCATCTGAAAAAAATCAAAATATCATCCAAATATACAATCATGAATTTATCAAGATAATTCCGAAATATATCATGCATGAAGGACTGAAACACAGATGGAGCATTAGAGAGTCCGAATGGCATCACAAGGTATTCAAAATGGCCTTCGGGCATATTAAACGCAGTTTTCCATTCGTCCCCCTGCTTAATACGAACCAGATTATATGCCCCTCGAAGGTCAATCTTAGTAAACCAACTAGCCCCCTTAATCCTAGCAAACAGATCAGAAAGCAAAGGCAAAGGGTATTGGAATTTGACCGTGATCTTATTCAAGAGGCGATAATCAATACAAGGTCTCAAGGAGCCATCCTTCTTAGCAACAAAAAAAAAAAACCTGCTCCCAACGGTGAAGAAGATGGCCGAATATGCCCTTTCTCCAAAGACTCCTTCACATAGCTCCGGTATTTTCTGGCACAGACAGGTTGAAAAGTCGGCCTTTAGGGAACTTACAGCCTGGAATTAAGTCAATAGCACAATCACAGTCCCTATGCGGTGGAAGGGAACTGGACTTGGGCTCATTGAATACATCCTGGAAATCTGACAAAAACTCAGGAATTTCAGAAGAGGGGGAGGAGGCAATTGACATTACAGGAACGTCACCATGAACCCCCTGACAACCCCAACTAGTCACAGACATAGATTTCCAATCTAATACTGGATTATGCACCTGTAACCATGGGAAACCCAGCACAATAGCATCATGCAAATTATGCAACACCAGAAAACGACAATCTTCCTGATGGGCTGGCGCCATGCACATGGTCAGCTGTGTCCAAAACTGAGGTTTATTTTTAGCCAACGGTGTAGCATCAATGCCCCTCAAAGGAATAGGACTCTGCAAAGGCTGCAAGGGGAAACCACAACGTCTGGCAAATTCTAAGTCCATTAAATTTAGAGCGGCGCCTGAATCCACAAATGCCATGACAGAAAATGACGATAATGAGCAGATCAGGGTCACAGATAACAGAAATTTGGGTTGTACAGTACTGATGGTAACGGAACTTGCGATTCTCTTGGTACGCTTAGGACAATCAGAAATAACATGAGCATAATCGCCGCAGTAAAAACACAACCTATTCTGACGTCTGAATCCTTGTCGTTCAGCTCTAGACACAATCCTATCACACTGCATAGGCTCAGGACTCCACTCGGAAGACAACGCCATAGTGTGCACAACTCTGCGCTCGCGCAAGCGCCGATCAATCTGAATGGCCAGAGACATAGAATCACTCAGACCAGCAGGCGTGGGGAACCCCACCATAACATCTTTAACGGATTCAGAAAGACCCTTTCTGAAGATTGCCGCCAAGGCATCCTCATTCCATTTAGTCAGTACAGACCATTTTCTAAACTTCTGGCAATATGATTCTGCCGCTTCTTGACCCTGAGACATGGCCAACAAGGTCTTCTCAGCATGATCCACTGAATTAGGTTCGTCATACAATAACCCAAGCGCCTGAAAAAAGGTGTCTACGTCTACATTAAGCAACGCCGGATTCCCAGGTTCCAGGGTAAATGCCCAATCCTGGGGGTCACCACGCAGCAGAGATATAATAATTTTAACCTGCTGGATGGGATCACCAGAGGAATGGGGTTTCAGAGAAAAAAACAGTTTACAGTTATTTTTAAAGCTCAGAAATTTGGACCTATCCCAAAAAAACAAATCAGGAGTTGGAATTCTAGGCTCTAAAACTGGAGTCTGAACGATATAATCGGAAATACCCTGTACTCTAGCAGCAAGTTGATCCACACGAGAAGCCAATCCCTGAACATCCATACCAGCGCCGAACTCCTGAGCCACCCAGAGGCAAAGAGGGAAGAGAAAAAAAAAACACAACAGACTACAGAGAAAAAAAAAATGGCTCAGCACTTTCCTTCCCTTCTTCTGAGATGCGGTTAACTCATTGTTGGCCAGTTGTACTGTTATGATCTGGTGGCCTAAGAGCAGCATGGGACGTACTCTGGAGAAGGTGGTACCTGTACTGACCGCAGACCCTGAACCTAACACCGCAACTAGAAGTAGCCGTGGAATGTACCTAGCGCTCCCTAGACATCTCGACACAGCCGGAGGACTAATTACCCCTAGAGATAGAAAAGGGAAAACTATCTTGCCTCAGAGAAAATCCCCAAAGAACAGGCAGCCCCCCACAAATATTGACTGTGAGAGGAGAGGGAAAAAACATACACAGACTGGAATGAGAATTTAGCAAAGGAGGCCACTTCTAGCTAAATAGAAAGGACAGGACAGAGTACTATGTGATCAGTATTAAAATACTAGAAAATATCCACCACAGAAAATACAAAAACTCCACAGCTAACTAAAGACATGGAGGGTATATCTGCATCTCCAGAGATACCAGCTTGGCTAAACAAATCCTTATACAGACCAAGCTGGACAAGACAAAACGTGGAGAATAACTGAACAATAAGACCACAGCATGTGGACAGCAAAATCAAGGCCAGAACTTATCTTTGTTGAAAAGAACTGCAAAGCAGAAGAGACCAGGCAGGGATGTGAATCCTCCAGGAACAATGGACAACTGGCACTGACTAAAGGGTGAATCAAGACTAAATAGCCCTGTCCAAATTGCAAAAAGTGAAAACACCTGATAAATGCTGTGATTCAGAGACAGCAGCGCTACCACTTACAACCACCAGAGGGAGCCCAAGAGCAGAATTCACAACAGGGCTCACAATTTTTGGCTAAATCTTGTGCTAAGCATCTCATGTGTTTTTTCATACATTTCACAAGCCATTATGTTATTGGAGCCATCCACTCTCTTTGTTGTCCTGAGATAAGTCTCCACCGCGCATGACTGAGACAGCGTCCGTTGAGGTCCAAATCTAGAGCGGTACTGCGCAGGCTCCAAGTCCTCATCCAGCGCTCGCATAGTCGGACATGCAGAGGCGGCAATACGCATGTCCCACATATCTCCAATGCATCGCAATTTAGACAGACATCTGTAGGTGTATTCTACTATATCCTTTCTTCCACAGTACAAGGGAAACCGGCAACACGAGAGTCTGTTAAAATTAGACCTGGGGACTCATGATAGAAAAAAAATCAGAGCAAAATATCCCCCAACTGTCTACAAATAAAGTACATTGCCCAGCACAGATTTTATGGACATTACCCCCCAAAAAAATGGCGAAAACGAATCCATATAGAACATCACCAGCACTTCAACACTAAATATAGACATATATATATACATATAGAAATGTAATGGCCAAGCAACCAAACATATCATATTACCACAGTCTCGTAATTCTAAAAAACACTTTTCCTATCGCCACGACAGCACCCCTACGAGAGAGGGGATCCGCCCACCTTCCGGACAGGAACCTACAGGATTTAAAAGGGCGGTCCCCCTCACTACTCCAGTTTGGGTTCCTGTCCGGACGGCGGGAGCCTACAGGATGGACTTACCCGGGTCCACCATGCCTCTGTGCGGTATCCTTTTTGGAACGGCAGAATCGGGGGGCCCGGAAGCAGCGGCGGGGGTGTCCTGCGTGCAGACCCCCCCTCGTCTGGCCATTCGGAACGCGTCCCAGGAGCCGGGCAGTGCCGTCCTGGTCCGCAGTTTGTGCGCACGGTCAGCGTTCTCACCGGCGCTGGTGAACACGGAAGTAGTTGTTACACTTCCGGGGTAGGCCGGGGAGGAGCGCTGCGGCGATTTCAAAAGAACGCCGGCTATGGAATGAAGCGTGCATCAGAATGTCCTCTCTAGGGGACGCGGAGCACCCTCAGGGAGAGGGTCCGAAGCAGAGCAGCAAGAGCGGTAGTAGCCGCTCAAGAAGTAGCAGCAGAGTGGTACGGGGGCAGCAGCATGTGAGCGCCCCAGCGTCACAGAGGGATTCTTCTCCTCCACAGCCGGTATTCACAGAATCAGCCTTATGGTGAGTGTTAGTAATACACCTGGTGCTGATATGGTCTGTTATTTTCTGCTTTGTTTTAGGGCAAAAAGACATCTAAAACTAAACATAAGGAATGTGCTTTATGCAAGACTCCAATGCCTGATGATTACACTAAAAGGCTTTGCCAGGCTTGCATCTGTCAGACCTTAGAAGAGGAAGCTCCTCTTCGTTCGTCAGACCTCAGAGCAGTCATCAGGGAGGAGATAAGCCATTCCCTTAGAGACAGCCGCCATGTAAGGTCAGTCAGGGACATGACTCCTGGATCTAGCCCGTCCCTGCAAGAGGTTGAATGTTCCCGCTCTTCATCTCCATCCTCCTCAGATGAAGAGGGAAGGCCGTGTTTTTCAGTCGATAACATGGATATGTTAGTTAAAGGAGTCCGAGCAACCATGGGCGTTGCAGAGAACAGGGAACCGAGATCTGCGCAGGACATAATGTTTGCGGGCTTGTGCCAGAAGAGTCATAAATCATTCCCGGTAGTGGATACAGTTAAGACCCTTATAAAACGGGAATGGGATAAACAAGACAAAGGTTTCCTGCCGTCATCAGCAAAGAGGAGGTATCCCTTTGATGATAATGACTTGGCGGAATGGATGAAAGTCCCAAAAGTGGACGCGGCGGTGGCTTCGACATCTAAAGCCGGTACCTTGCCGCTGGAGGATGTAGGCCTTCTGAAAGATCCGTTGGATAGAAAGGCAGATATGTTTCTGAAGAAAGTGTGGGAGTCATCTGCTGGAGCATTTAAGCCGGCGATCTCTGGTACTTGCACAGCTAGGTCCGTCATGGTCTGGATAACCCAGCTGGAGGAACAACTGAAATCCAAGGTGCCTAGAGACAAGATGCTGAACTCCCTATCACAAATACGTGAAGGTGTGGCGTATTTGGCGGATGCGTCAGTGGATTCTCTAAAATTAGCAGCTAGATCAGCAGGTCTCTCGAACGCTGCTCGCCGAGCTCTATGGCTTAAGACCTGGAAGGGAGATGCCCAGGCGAGAGCTAAACTGTGTACAATTCCGTGTAGGGGTGAGTACCT
Source organism: Ranitomeya variabilis (assembly GCF_051348905.1). Lineage (NCBI taxonomy): Eukaryota > Metazoa > Chordata > Amphibia > Anura > Dendrobatidae > Ranitomeya > Ranitomeya variabilis. Next base: position 447,104,525 of record NC_135233.1, read on the forward strand.
GTTTGGCCCGGTATTGGATGACATCCTAGCTAAAGCCGAGGATAGGAAAAAAGGTTTTCCTAAAGTTTTTAATCCTACCTTTAGGAATACCTTCAAGAGACGCTTCCCATACCGAAGACCTTACCAGAACCGAGACTGGGAGTCAACGGAGCCGAAAAAGAAAGGTTCGGACTTTAATGCCTCTTCATCTTCTTCAAGACGCAGAAAAAATTATCGTTAATAAAGATCTACCAGTAGGGGGCAGGTTAAAGCACTTCTATGCTCAATGGGCCAGAATAACTTCGAGCAATTGGGTTCTGGGCATAGTTAAGTGGCGTTTGAAATTAGAATTCCGAGAAAAACCTTCACATTTTTATATCTTGACTGCCCCTGATTCCTTAGACCAACAAAAGGCTCTGGAAAAAGAGGTCCAGATGTTAAGACAGAAGGCAGTTATAGTAGATGTTCCAAAACATCAGCAGGGGGAAGGGTTCTATTCCCCTTTATTTTTGATCTCCAAGCCAGATGGATCCTTTCGAACCATCATAAATTTACGGAGATTGAACAAATATCTACAATACCATGCCTTTAAAATGGAATCAATTAAAAAGGCGACTAAACTTCTTTTTCCCAGATGTTTCATGACAGTCCTGGATTTAAAGGATGCGTATTACCATCTGCCCATTCACAAGGATCATCAACAATTCCTCAGAATGGCGGTTCGCTTAAACGATCAGGTCAGACACTTTCAGTTTGCTGCAATGCCATTTGGTCTGTCTATGGCACCGATGGTCTTTACTAAGATCATTGTGGAAGTAATGGCCCATGTCAGGGAACAAGATACATTAATTATACCCTACTTGGATGATTTCCTAGTAGTGGGAAATTCGTATTTTCAGTGTAGGCGTCGCCTAAAGCATGTAATATCTTCCTTACAGGACTTGGGTTGGCTAATAAACATGGAAAAATCAAGATTGGAACCATCAACGACTCAGACTTTCTTAGGTATTCTGCTAAATTCGGAAGACCAACTATGTTTCCTTCCGGAAGAAAAGAAGCAGAAGATTGTGCACAAAGTCAGTACTGTGACAAAAAAAACAGATCTGACTTTGAGAGACGCTATGTCCCTTCTGGGATCCCTAACATCTTGCATACCGGCCGTCCAGTGGGCTCAATTCCACACTCGAGTATTACAGGCCCAGGTCTTGGATGCAGAGAGGAGTCTTCAGGGTCAGTTAGGCAGAAGACTCAGGCTATCCACCACCACTCTACACAGTCTGAGATGGTGGCTAAATATGGAACATTTAGGAAAAGGAGTACACTGGAGTGTAGTACGGGACAACACGGTCACAACAGATGCCAGTCCAATAGGATGGGGAGCTCACGTAGGAGATGTTTGGACTCAAGGGCAATGGTCTCTCTTACAAGCTCAAGAGTCCTCGACTTGGAAAGAGCTTATGGCAGTAAAAAAGGCTCTACTCAGGTGGCTACCATCTCTGCGAGATTCACATGTAAGGGTCCAGTCAGACAACACAACAGTAGTAGCATATCTCAATCATCAAGGAGGGACAAGGTCAAGGTCTCTAATGAACACCACTGCAGACATACTCGACATAGCCGAAGCTCACTTTCGCTCTCTTTCAGCCGTGCACATTCGAGGAGAGCTCAACACAGAGGCAGATTACCTCAGCCGTCATTCTCTTCGTCAGGGAGAATGGGTTCTAAGTCGAGAAGTGTTTAAACAGATAGTAGACCTGTGGGGGTTACCCGACATAGACCTGTTTGCAACGACAGAGAACAGACAGACCAGGAAGTTTGCTTCGCTTCGGGTAGCAGACAAACCCTGTGTAATAGACTCCCTTCAGATTCACTGGGATTTCCCTCTGGCATATGCATTTCCCCCAATGTGTCTGATCCCTATAGTCCTCAGAAAGATCAGGGAGGAGAGGGCGAGAGTGATCCTGATTGCTCCCTTTTGGCCCAGGAGGGCATGGTTCTCGTTACTCAGGGCAATGTCCGTGACCGACCCCTGGGTATTGCCGGTCAGTCCGGAGCTTCTTTCTCAGGGTCCATTCCGTTACCCCAATGTGCAATCCCTGCATCTGACGGCGTGGAATTTGAGAGGGAGTTATTGAGGAGGAAAGGGTTTTCAGAGGCTCTGATATCTACCCTTTTAAATAGCCAAAAAGAAGTTACCGCTAAAATCTATTCTAAAACTTGGAAAAAGTTCCTTGCCTTCTACCAACATCCCTTTTCAGGCAAGGTTCCAATTCCGGCTATTTTGGAGTTTCTACAGAAAGGCCGAGAATTGGGCTTGGCGGTAAATACACTTAGAGTCCAAGTATCAGCTTTGGGGGCATTATATAACAGTGATGTGGTGGGAAATAGATGGGTATCTAGATTTATTAAGGCCACTGAACGTAGTAACCCAGTGTATGTTCCTAAATTGCCACCCTGGAATTTAAATTTTGTTTTGGATGCTTTAACAGAACCCCCCTTTGAGCCATTAGATTCTGTCTCCATTAAAAATTTAACTCTAAAAACAGCCTTCCTAGTGGCCCTGACTTCCGCTAGGAGAGTGAGTGATTTACAAGCATTGTCGATAGACCCCCCTTATTTAATGGTCTTTCAGGATAGAGTAGTGTTAAAACCAGATCCAGCATACCTACCAAAAGTAGCTTCCAAGTTTCATAGAAGTCAGGAAATAATTTTACCATCATTCTGTGACGATCCGGTTTCAGCTGAAGAGCAGAAATATCACATGCTAGATGTTAGGAGAACACTGTTAGAGTACCTGCATAAAACAGAACCATGGAGGCAGAGTAGGGCTCTGTTTGTTTCCTTTCAGAATCCAAGGAAAGGGGCGAGTGTAACAAGAGCGTCTATTGCCAGATGGATTAGAGATGCGATACATTTGGCTTATACTGCTAAAAGCCAGACACCACCAGATGGCATCAGGGCCCACTCCACTCGAGCCATGGCCTCATCCTGGGCAGAAAGAGCGGACGTCTCCATAGACGTAATATGTAAGGAGGCAACGTGGTCATCTCCTTCCACCTTTTATAGACACTATCGTCTTGATTTATCATCAAAGGCCAATTTAGCTTTTGGCCGTACAGTACTTAGTGCTGTAGTCCCGCCCAGGTGATTGATCTTTGAAAATCTCTCGTAGGGGTGCTGTCGTGGGCGATAGGAAAACCGTTTTTTACGTACCGGTAATAGGATTTTACAGAGTCCACGACAGCACCCGCACATTCCCCCCCGTAGTTAGTCACTGGTTTCTGCACCCTTTGGAAAGTGTGCCTTTAAATATCACTCTATAGAAGGTGATGGTATTTAGTAATGTTTAAGTGTATATATTTAGGTACTAACTCAATGGCGGTGTCCCTTATACTCTGAAACCCAAACTGGAGTGGTGAGGGGGACCGCCCTTTTAAATCCTGTAGGTTCCTGTCCGGAAGGTGGGCGGATCCCCTCTCTCGTAGGGGTGCTGTCGTGGACTCAGTAAAATCCTATTACCGGTACGTAAAAACCAGTTTTCTCATTATAAGGTATATATCAAAGACTAAAGAGATATACTATATATGGCTATAACAACATTATAAATAACCTTCTTCAGGGATAAAGGCAACATGATAATAAGGAAAAAGGGTATGGCAGCAGGTCTTCAAAGGCAAAGTACCCTATATACGAAAATATCCCAATATTATATATCGAGAAAGTCGTCTATCATATACAATCCAAATTTCTAAATCGACTGATCTCCTAAGGGCGAACCATCATTCACATAAATAAAGTGTATATACAATAACTCACATAGAAAAATGAAACTCCTAAAAAATGAAAAAGTATACAACATAGTTAAAAACAAAATACCAAAGGGATACTGCAAAGAGCACATAACGGATACTAAAGACAACAGCTCTGCTGGTACTCTATGTTCATTCCCCTAGGGTGCAGGGTGTCAAGCTCAAAAATCCATCTGAGTTCTTTTCTCTTCAAAAGGGCAGTACGATCTCCACCCCGTCGCATCACCGGTGCATCATCAATGACTCTATATCTCAGTTGGTTAACTGAATGACCCATATCATAGAAATGTCTCGGTACAGGTAGATCCAATAGCTTAGTCCTAATTGTACTCTTGTGCTTGCTGATCCTTGCTTTGACCTCCATTGTGGTCTCCCCCACATAGAAGAGGCCACACGGGCAGGTCAGGACATACACCACTAAATTACTCCTACATGTATACCGTTTCCTTATCTCATATCTTTTACCGGTATAAGGATGACAAAAAAAGGCTCCCTTGATCATGTTACTACAGCACGCACATCCTAAACACGGAAAGTTACCAAGTCTAGGTTGGCTCAATGTCGTTTGTAGGTCTCTCTTGGAACTCCCAATATCAGATAAAACCAATTCATCTCTCAAGTTCTTGTTCCTCCTATATGAAAACAGTGGAGGTGTTTGGAATTCAACAACATTAGAGTGACCCTTGCTCAACAGAGACCAATGTCTACGTATGATGTTGTAAAATTGGATTTTGGGCTCCCCCGGTGGCCACTGGTGGAATTGAACTGGTGTGCATCATCCTCTCTGTTCACCTGTTTCCATCAGGATGTGGGAGTCGCTATTTAGCCTTGCTCCTCTGTCACTTCCATGCCGGTCAACATTGTAATCAGAAGCCTTTCTGTGCATGTTCCTGCTGCTAGACAACTCCCAGCTAAGTTGGACTTAGTCCTTGTTTGTTTTTGCATTTTGTTCCAGTTCACAGCTGTAGTTTCGTTTCTGTGTCTGGAAAGCTCTTGTGATCTGAAATTGCCACTCTGATGTTATGAGTTAATACTAGAGTCTTAAAGTAATTTCAGGATGGTATTTTGATAGGGTTTTCAGCTGACCATGAAAGTGCCCTTTCTGTCTTCCTGCTATCTAGTAAGCGGACCTCAATTTTGCTAAACCTATTTTCATACTACGTTTGTCATTTCATCTAAAATCACCGCCAATATTTGTGGGGGCCTCTGTCTGCCTTTCGGGGAAATTTCTCTAGAGGTGAGCCAGGACTATATTTTCCTCTGCCAGGATTAGTTAGTCCTCCGGCCGGCGCTGGGCGTCTAGGGATAAAACGCAGGCTACGCTACCCGGCTACTGTTAGTTGTGCGGCAGGTTTAGTTCATGGTCAGTTTAGTTTCCATCCTTCCAAGAGCTAGTTCGTATGTTTGCTGGGCTATGTTCTCTTGCCATTGAGAACCATAACAGTTTGACCGGCCATAAAGGGTTAAATTAATTGACAGAGAAAGGAGAGAAAAGAGAAGTCTGCTGAAGATTTTTTTTTTTTTTTTCTCAGTTCTGAGTGTGCTTGTAATTGAATCTCTTGCAAGTCTGCCTATATTGCAGCCTTTCTCTCTCTCTCCTTCTAATCCTGGAATGGCTCTGTGTTCACCTGTTTAAAATGGATATTCAGAGTTTAGCTGCAGGTTTGAATAATCTCACCACGAAAGTTCAAAACTTACAAGATTTTGTTGTTCATGTTCCTATATCTGAACCTAGAATTCCTTTGCCTGAATTTTTCTCGGGGAATAGATCTTGCTTTCAAAATTTCAAAAATAATTGCAAGTTGTTTTTGTCCCTGAAATCTCGCTCTGCTGGAGATCCTGCTCAGCAGGTCAGGATTGTGATTTCTTTGCTCCGGGGCGACCCTCAGGATTGGGCTTTTGCATTGGCTCCAGGGGATCCTGCGTTGCTCAATGTGGATGCGTTTTTTCTGGCCTTGGGGTTGCTTTATGAGGAACCTCAGTTAGAACTTCAGGCGGAAAAGGCCTTGATGTCCCTATCTCAGGGGCAAGACGAAGCTGAAATATACTGCCAGAAATTCCGTAAATGGGCTGTGCTTACTCAGTGGAATGAGTGCGCCCTGGCGACGAATTTCAGAGAGGGTCTCTCTGATGCCATTAAGGATGTTATGGTGGGGTTCCCTGTGCCTGCGGGTCTGAATGAGTCCATGACAATGGCTATCCAGATCGATAGGCATCTGCGGGAGCGCAAACCTGTGCACCATTTGGCGGTGTCTACTGAGAAGACGCCAGAGAATATGCAATGTGATAGAATTCTGTCCAGAAGTGAACGGCAGAATTTTAGACGAAAAAATGGGTTGTGCTTCTATTGCGGTGATTCAACTCATGTTATATCAGCATGCTCTAAGCGTACTAAGAAGCTTGATAAGTCTGTTTCAATTGGCACTTTACAGTCTAAGTTTATTCTATCTGTGACCCTGATTTGTTCTTTATCATCTATTACCGCGGATGCCTATGTCGACTCTGGCGCCGCTTTGAGTCTTATGGATTGGTCCTTTGCCAAACGCTGTGGGTATGATTTGGAGCCTCTTGAAACTCCTATACCCCTGAAGGGGATTGACTCCACCCCATTGGCTAGCAATAAACCACAATACTGGACACAAGTAACTATGCGGATTAATCCGGATCACCAGGAGATTATTCGCTTTCTTGTGCTGTATAACCTACATGATGTGTTGGTGCTTGGATTGCCATGGCTGCAATCTCATAACCCAGTCCTTGACTGGAAAGCTATGTCTGTGTTAAGCTGGGGATGTAAGGGGACGCATGGGGACGTACCTGTGGTTTCCATTTCATCATATATTCCCTCTGAGATTCCTGAATTCTTGACTGAATATCGTGACGTTTTTGAAGAACCTAAGCTTGGTTCATTACCTCCGCACCGGGAGTGCGATTGTGCCATAGATTTGATTCCGGGTAGTAAATACCCTAAGGGTCGTTTATTTAATCTGTCTGTGCCTGAACATGCTGCTATGCGAGAATATATAAAGGAGTCCTTGGAAAAGGGACATATTCGTCCTTCGTCATCTCCCTTAGGAGCCGGTTTTTTCTTTGTGGCTAAGAAAGATGGCTCTTTGAGGCCGTGCATTGATTATCGGCTTTTGAATAAAATCACGGTTAAATATCAATATCCATTGCCACTGCTGACTGATTTGTTTGCTCGCATAAAGGGGGCCAAGTGGTTCTCTAAGATAGATCTTCGTGGGGCGTATAATTTGGTGCGAATTAAGCAGGGGGATGAGTGGAAAACCGCATTTAATACGCCCGAGGGCCACTTTGAGTATTTGGTGATGCCTTTTGGTCTTTCAAATGCCCCTTCAGTCTTTCAGTCCTTTATGCATGACATTTTCCGTGATTATTTGGATAAATTTATGATTGTGTATCTGGATGATATTTTGATATTTTGATTTTTTCGGATGACTGGGACTCTCATGTCCAGCAGGTCAGGAGGGTTTTTCAGGTTTTGCGGTCTAATTCCTTGTGTGTGAAGGGTTCTAAGTGCGTTTTTGGGGTTCAAAAGATTTCCTTTTTGGGATATATTTTTTCCCCCTCTTCCATCGAGATGGATCCTGTCAAGGTTCAGGCTATTTGTGATTGGACGCAACCCTCTTCTCTTAAGAGTCTTCAGAAATTTTTGGGCTTTGCTAACTTTTATCGTCGATTTATTGCTGGTTTTTCTGATGTTGTTAAACCATTGACTGATTTGACTAAGAAGGGTGCTGATGTTGCTGATTGGTCCCCTGCTGCTGTGGAGGCCTTTCGGGAGCTTAAGCGCCGCTTTTCTTCCGCCCCTGTGTTGCATCAGCCTGATGTTGCTCTTCCTTTTCAGGTTGAGGTCGACGCTTCTGAAATCGGAGCTGGGGCGGTTTTGTCGCAGAGAAGTTCCGATTGCTCCGTGATGAGACCTTGTGCTTTTTTCTCGCGTAAATTTTCGCCCGCCGAGCGGAATTATGATGTTGGGAATCGGGAGCTTTTGGCCATGAAGTGGGCTTTTGAGGAGTGGCGTCATTGGCTTGAGGGGGCTAGACATCAGGTGGTGGTATTGACTGACCACAAAAATCTAATTTATCTTGAGTCCGCCAGACGCCTGAATCCTAGACAGGCGCGCTGGTCGTTGTTTTTCTCTCGGTTTAATTTTGTGGTGTCCTACCTGCCGGGTTCTAAGAATGTTAAGGCGGATGCCCTTTCTAGGAGTTTTGAGCCTGACTCCCCTGGTAATTCTGAACCTACAGGTATCCTTAAGGATGGAGTGATATTGTCTGCCGTTTCTCCAGACCTGCGGCGGGCCTTGCAGGAGTTTCAGGCGGATAGACCTGATCGTTGCCCACCTGGTAGACTGTTTGTTCCTGATGATTGGACCAGTAAAGTCATTTCTGAGGTTCATTCTTCTGCGTTGGCAGGTCATCCTGGAATCTTTGGTACCAGGGATTTGGTGGCAAGGTCCTTCTGGTGGCCTTCCCTGTCTCGAGATGTGCGAGGCTTCGTGCAGTCTTGTGACGTTTGTGCTCGGGCCAAGCCTTGTTGTTCTCGGGCTAGTGGATTGTTGTTGCCCTTGCCTATCCCGAAGAGGCCCTGGACGCACATCTCGATGGATTTTATTTCGGATCTTCCTGTTTCTCATAAGATGTCTGTCATCTGGGTGGTGTGTGACCGTTTCTCTAAGATGGTCCATTTGGTTCCCCTGCCTAAGTTGCCTTCTTCTTCCGAGTTGGTTCCTCTGTTTTTTCAAAATGTGGTCCGTTTGCATGGTATTCCGGAGAATATCGTTTCTGACAGAGGTACCCAATTCGTGTCTAGATTTTGGCGAGCATTCTGTGCTAGGATGGGCATAGATTTGTCTTTCTCGTCTGCTTTCCATCCTCAGACTAATGGCCAGACCGAGCGGACGAATCAGACCTTGGAGACATATTTGAGGTGTTTTGTGTCTGCAGATCAGGATGATTGGGTTGCTTTTTTGCCTTTAGCGGAGTTTGCCCTCAATAATCGGGCCAGTTCTGCCACCTTGGTGTCTCCCTTTTTCTGTAATTCGGGGTTTCATCCTCGATTTTCTTCTGGTCAGGTGGAATCTTCGGATTGTCCTGGAGTGGATGCTGTGGTGGAGAGGTTGCATCAGATTTGGGGGCAGGTAGTGGACAATTTGAAGTTGTCCCAGGAGAAGACTCAGCTTTTTGCCAACCGCCGGCGTCGGGTTGGTCCTCGGCTTTGTGTTGGGGACTTGGTGTGGTTGTCTTCTCGTTTTGTCCCTATGAGGGTTTCTTCTCCCAAGTTTAAGCCTCGGTTCATCGGCCCGTACAAGATATTGGAGATTCTTAACCCTGTGTCCTTCCGTTTGGACCTCCCTGCATCTTTTTCTATTCATAATGTTTTTCATCGGTCATTATTGCGCAGGTATGAGGTACCGGTTGTGCCTTCCGTTGAGCCTCCTGCTCCGGTGTTGGTTGAGGGCGAGTTGGAGTACGTTGTGGAAAAAATCTTGGACTCCCGTGTTTCCAGACGGAAACTCCAGTATCTGGTCAAATGGAAGGGATACGGTCAGGAGGATAATTCTTGGGTGACTGCCTCTGATGTTCATGCCTCCGATTTGGTCCGTGCCTTTCATAGGGCTCATCCTGATCGCCCTGGTGGTTCTGGTGAGGGTTTGGTGCCCCCTCCTTGAGGGGGGGGTACTGTTGTGAAATTGGATTTTGGGCTCCCCCGGTGGCCACTGGTGGAATTGAACTGGTGTGCATCATCCTCTCTGTTCACCTGTTTCCATCAGGATGTGGGAGTCGCTATTTAGCCTTGCTCCTCTGTCACTTCCATGCCGGTCAACATTGTAATCAGAAGCCTTTCTGTGCATGTTCCTGCTGCTAGACAACTCCCAGCTAAGTTGGACTTAGTCCTTGTTTGTTTTTGCATTTTGTTCCAGTTCACAGCTGTAGTTTCGTTTCTGTGTCTGGAAAGCTCTTGTGATCTGAAATTGCCACTCTGATGTTATGAGTTAATACTAGAGTCTTAAAGTAATTTCAGGATGGTATTTTGATAGGGTTTTCAGCTGACCATGAAAGTGCCCTTTCTGTCTTCCTGCTATCTAGTAAGCGGACCTCAATTTTGCTAAACCTATTTTCATACTACGTTTGTCATTTCATCTAAAATCACCGCCAATATTTGTGGGGGCCTCTGTCTGCCTTTCGGGGAAATTTCTCTAGAGGTGAGCCAGGACTATATTTTCCTCTGCCAGGATTAGTTAGTCCTCCGGCCGGCGCTGGGCGTCTAGGGATAAAACGCAGGCTACGCTACCCGGCTACTGTTAGTTGTGCGGCAGGTTTAGTTCATGGTCAGTTTAGTTTCCATCCTTCCAAGAGCTAGTTCGTATGTTTGCTGGGCTATGTTCTCTTGCCATTGAGAACCATAACAGTATGATGTCCGAAACCCTTGTGCTCATACCATTATATGTAGTTACAAATGGAATTCTTTTGCTTGTCTCAACCATTTCTTTAGGGGCCAAAAGATCTTCCCCTCTAACGGCCAAAGCCCGCTGTTTAAATTTCTCTAGGTCAACCCTAAAGTAACCCCTTAACAAAAATTTTTCACACATTTCTTCTAATCTACCATCAATACGGGTTTCACATGAAACAATCCTCCTCACCCTCAACAGTTGGCTCCAAGGCCTAATTGATACTGGCCTAATTGATGTGAAACTGGCTAGGTTCCTGAAGGTTGATCACCCTGTGGTCCCTATATTGTACACCCTCCCTAAGATCCATAAGGATCTACGGAGACCTCCTGGTCGACCGATTGTGTCGGGCAGGGGGTCCCTATGTAGTAAAGTGGCCATCTTTTTAGATCGTCTGTTGAGGGATTTTGCTGTTTCTGCTCCCTCCTATGTGAGGGACACGTGTGATTTTATTAAATCCCTTGAAGGTATACATGTGGTTGATTCCACGTGGTTGGTTTCCTTTGATGTGTCCTCCCTGTACACCTCCATTGAACATACCAGGGGATTGTCTGCAGTCGGTGTGACGCTCGCTAGCTCCGGCATGGCTCCGGACTGTGCACGGTTCGTCCTGGCGCTGCTGGAGTTCATCCTGGGGAGGAATTTTTTTCTCTTCGGGGATGATTATTTCCTGCAGCGCCGCGGGACAGCCATGGGGTCCAATGTGGCCCCTACTTATGCTAACATGTATATGGCTGTCCTGGAGGGCGAACACGTGTACAGTTCTCGTTTTTGGAGTCATGTCAGGGGCTGGCGGCGTTACATCGATGACATTTTCCTGGTGTGGGATGGTGACAGGGATGAGCTTGAACTTTTTTCCTTTATCTGAACAATATACATCCTGGTCTCGGTTTTACTATGGATTGCTCTCAGGATAAGATGCAATTTCTTGATACCTGTGTTTATAAGTCTGGGGGGAGTTTACATACGGATCTATATGTCAAGGGGACAGACAGGAACAACCTCTTGCATTTTTCTAGCGAACACCCACGTAATATGGTTGAGTCCCTGCCTTGGAGCCAACTGTTGAGGGTGATGAGGATTGTTTCATGTGAAACCCGTATTTATGGCAGATTAGAAGAAATGTGTCAAAAATTTTTGTTAAGTGGTTACTCTAGGGTTGACCTAGAGAAATTTAAACAGCGGGCTTTGGCCGTTAGACGGGAAGATCTTTTGGCCCTTAAAGAAATGGTTGAGACAAGCAAAAGAATTCCATTTGTAACTACATATAATGGTATGAGCACAAGGGTTTCGGACATCATACGTAGACATTGGTCTCTGTTGAGCAAGGGTCACTCTAATGTTGTTGAATTCCAAACACCTCCACTGTTTTCATATAGGAGGAACAAGAACTTGAGAGATGAATTGGTTTTATCTGATATTGGGAGTTCCAAGAGAGACCTACAAACGACATTGAGCCAACCTAGACTTTGTAACTTTCCGTGTTTAGGATGTGCGTGCTGTAGTAACATGATCAAGGGAGCCTTTTTTTGTCATCCTTATACCGGTAAAAGATATGAGATAAGGAAACGGTATACATGTAGGAGTAATTTAGTGGTGTATGTCCTGACCTGCCCGTGTGGCCTCTTCTATGTGGGGGAGACCACAATGGAGGTCAAAGCAAGGATCAGCAAGCACAAGAGTACAATTAGGACTAAGCTATTGGATCTACCTGTACCGAGACATTTCTATGATATGGGTCATTCAGTTAACCAACTGAGATATAGAGTCATTGATGATGCACCGGTGATGCGACGGGGTGGAGATCGTACTGCCCTTTTGAAGAGAAAAGAACTCAGATGGATTTTTGAGCTTGACACCCTGCACCCTAGGGGAATGAACATAGAGTACCAGCAGAGCTGTTGTCTTTAGTATCCGTTATGTGCTCTTTGCAGTATCCCTTTGGTATTTTGTTTTTAACTATGTTGTATACTTTTTCATTTTTTAGGAGTTTCATTTTTCTATGTGAGTTATTGTATATACACTTTATTTATGTGAATGATGGTTCGCCCTTAGGAGATCAGTCGATTTAGAAATTTGGATTGTATATGATAGACGACTTTCTCGATATATAATATTGGGATATTTTCGTATATAGGGTATTTTGCCTTTGAAGACCTGCTGCCATACCCTTTTTCCTTATTATCATGTTGCCTTTATCCCTGAAGAAGGTTATTTATAATGTTGTTATAGCCATATATAGTACGGTATATCTCTTTAGTCTTTGATATATACCTTATAATGAGAAAAGTGTTTTTTAGAATTACGAGACTGTGGTAATATGATATGTTTGGCTGTTTGGCCATGAGTTTTCTATATGTGAGTATATATATATATATATATGTCTATATTTAGTATTGAAGTGCTGGTGATGTTCTATATGGATTCGTTTTCGCCATTTTTTGGGGGGGTAATGTCCATAAAATCTGTGCTGGGCAATGTACTTTATTTGTAGACGGTTGGGGGATATTTTGCGCTGATTTTTTTTCTATCATGAGTCCCCAGGTCTAATTTTAACAGACTCTCGTGTTGCCGGTTTCCCTTGTACTGTGGAAGAAAGGATATAGTAGAATACACCTACAGATGTCTGTCTAAATTGCGATGCATTGGAGATATGTGGGACATGCGTGTTGCCGCCTCTGCATGTCTGACTATGCGAGCGCTGGATGAGGACTTAGAGCCTGCGCAGTACCGCTCTAGATTTGGACCTCTACGGACACTGTCTCAGTCATGCGCGGTGGAGACTTATCTCAGGACAACAAAGAGAGTGGATTGGTCCTGCGCAGTAATACACCCCATATGTTGGAATCTCCGCGATCACGATATGTGACTGTGAATAGGATTGGACTGTGGCCGCTATGGAGTCATCTAGTGGGCTGGCTGGTATCCTGGTTACGTTGAATGCTGCGTGTCTATTGCAAGAACGCCGTTTGTTTACATTTCCATGGTGGGGAGGTTTTTTGTGCTATTGTGGGCTGGATTTCTGGTATTATAGCGATCGGGGTTAGTGGATTTTTGTTAGATTATACACCGTCATTGTTAATGTATTTGTAATGTTGTTTTTTTATGTATTTATGTGTATATGTCTTTTTTCAATATGGTGCTGTATCCCCATTGGTGTTTTGCTAAGTGGGGGGTGGTGCTAGAGGTATATAATGGTGCTTGGACATTGTGATTGATAAAGGTCATTGTACCGAAACGTCGCCGCAGGAGGCAGATTAAATACGTAAGATTTTCATCACTGGCCGTTGTGGCGCTGTCTTTCTTCTGTTTTTAGATTGCTGTTCAGTCAGTTTTCCTATATTTACTATGTACTATTTTTTCTGACTTGAACGCCCCGCCCTTCACCATGCTGTGATTTTAATTACATCCAAACACAGCTGGTTCCGACCTTCCTATAAATGCAGGCTTTACCATGTTATTAGCCATAGGTAAGTGTTCACACTAGGCAGACAGGTTAGTTACCCATCCGATCTGAGATTACCTTGACGTTTGGTGGATGGGCTCACAATTTTTGGCCAAATCTTGTGCTAAGCATCTCATGTGTTTTTTCATAGATTTCACAAGCCATTACGCTATTCACATTTCATGTATCGCACATTTCCTTGCTTTAGTACAGTAAAATTGAGTGCAGCCATTGATCTATTTACTTTACAATTTTCATAGTCATGAAAATACAGAACAATCTTTAAATGAGGAGGTGTGTCCAAACTTTTGGTCTGTACTATATATATATATATATATATATATATATATATATATATATATATATATATATATATATATATATATATATATATATATATAATTTAGGTTGTGAAAAAAATGTTTTGCTCGTGTCGCCATTTTTCGAGACCCGCAGCCTTTTCGGGATATAATGCTGTGTGATGGCTTATTTTTTGTGCCCTGAGCTGACGTTTTTATTGATACTATTCTTATTAAATTTTATTGCAACGTTGTGGCCAAAAAAAGTTCATTTTGGCGGTCTGAATTTTTATTTTCTTACGCCTGTTACCTATCGGATTAATTTATTTTATATTTTAATAGATTGGACATTTCTGACCGCAGCAATACCAAATATGTGTTGGTGTTTTTTTCAGTTTGGCAAAAGGGGGAGAGGAGATTTGAACTTATTTTTTTCATATTTATTTCAAACTTTTTAAAAAACTTTTCACTGCATTTAATGGTTCCCTTAGGGGACTTGCAGTTGCGATGTTCCGACCGCCTGTATTATACATAGCAGAAATCACGTTCTCCTACGAATGCCAACCACGGGCCGACGTTCATAGGAAGATCGTGATGACAGGCACTGGGGGTCTTCAGCAGACCCCAGCCATCATAACAAGCCCATCGGCGCTCTGCGATCAAGTCACAGGTGCGCTGATGGAAGGGTGGAATGATTTTCTCCCTGCTGGAACGTGTTAAATCATGAGCTGCAGTAAAAAAAAAATGCTGGAGTGGTGCTTTAAAACCTCACCACTCATGGTGTGAACAGTGCCTGATACAATCAGTGTAGGAGGATGAGGCCGGCACTACACCCATGAGCTCAGAGATCTGAGCTAGAGGTCGCGCCCTCTAGTTGTGACCTTGCCCCTGCAGGTAGATCAACAAAGACCAAAGTGAGGGGAGGGGAGGCTGCGAAGTAGAGGTGTCACAGGGGCATATATGGCTTATTTGGCTATTATTAAGGAGAGGATGCCTATAAAATAAAATAAAATAAAAATATATACAGTATTTATATACATATATATTTTAAATAATCTTGAGGGTTAAGTTGGAGTTGAAGGGGTTCCTCTAAAAAAATCCACATCGAAAACCAGAAACAAATAATCTTTGAATAATAATTCATGTGGATTTTAAAGGGTATTCGCTTCAAAATCAGTAAAAAAAAAAAAAGCTCAATGTGCACGGAGCCCTACTGTACAATTGCTTAGAATTTTTTTTTTTTTTTTTCTGGCAGAAAAATCCACATCTAAACTCTGCTTTCTGAAAAATGAGCAGAGTTTTATAAAAAATGAGCAATTTTTTTACAGCATTTTTCATGCTTTTTAATTATACTATGGGGTCTAGCAACAGAAAGAGGCTTTTTGGCACATTCCTCTGCAAAAGCTGTGTGAATAAAATTGGGGTTTTGTTGTAGTTTATAAGAAGAAAACTTTGAAAGAAATAACAAATAATAAAAAAGGAAAAAGGAAAAAAGGAAAAAAAAAAATGCCCCCGACGTGCAGTATAGACTTGTTCCCTCACTGAAGTGAATGGTAACTTGCCACAATCGGATGTGACGCGTTTTTAAACGTGAACTTTTCAACAGAAAAATAAAGTTCTGGCTCTTAGAAAAAAAAAAAAAAAGAAGAAATATATTTACAAAAAAAAATAAAAATGCATAATTGAAAATTGAGGTCCAGATGTGATAATGCCCATGACCTGTCATCCTGCACAAGATTTAGGCTATGAATCATGTGACACAGGCTCTCAGGGAAGAACTCTGGGTGCTGCTGGGACTTGTAGTCCCCCTTCCACTGCACACAACGCTGGTTAGTAGTACGTACGTACTGAGGAGTGTAAAGTCCACACACGAGTCACATGACACACACATTCCCGCGCTCCGCCCCTTCTATTCTTCTCGCATTCTAATTGGTCGGCATGGATGAGTCGCAACTCTCTGATTGGTTCTCTCCTACCTTACGTCGACTAGGTGGCAAATTGAAACAAAGTATCTGTCGCTTGGCGCCCGAAACCGGGTAACTCCGCGCCGTACACCCGACACCGGGGTCCAACGGCCAGAAAACTCCCCTCCCGGGGCACGGAGAGAGGCAAGAAGCAGTAGGGAGAGGTGAGCTGCCGAATAAACCGCAATGTACCGGGGAGCGGTGTATGTGCCCCTACCACCTACTGACTGTATATACAGACCCGAACCTGGCTGTATCCTATATACTGACCTCCCCCTGTATATACAGCATACCTCCCAACTTTTGAAGATGGGAAAGAGGGACAAAGTTAGCGGCGCGCTTCGCGCGCCGCGGCAAATTTTAGGCCACGCCTCTGACCACACCCATTCATAATTAGTCACACCCATATCCACGTCCCAACTACACCCATTTAGCACTGCTGATCACACTGTTTCATATACAATAGTTATAAACAAAAAAATATGGCCACACAGTGCTCCATACTGTATAATGACCGCACATGACGCTCCATACTGTATAATGGCCACACATGATGCTCCATACTGTATAATGGCCACACATGACGCTCCATACTGTATAATGGCCACACATGATGCTCCATACTGTATAATGACCGCACATGATGCTCCATACTGTATGACCGCACATGATGCTCCATACTGTATAATGACCGCACATGACGCTCCATACTGTATAATGGCCACACAGTGCTCCATACTGTATAATGACCGCACATGACGCTCCATACTGTATAATGGCCACACATGATGCTCCATACTGTATAATGGCCACACATGACGCTCCATACTGTATAATGGCCACACATGATGCTCCATACTGTATAATGACCGCACATGATGCTCCATACTGTATGACCGCACATGATGCTCCATACTGTATAATGACCGCACATGACGCTCCATACTGTATAATGGCCACACAGTGCTCCATACTGTATAATGACCGCACATGACGCTCCATACTGTATAATGGCCACACATGATGCTCCATACTGTATAATGGCCACACATGACGCTCCATACTGTATAATGGCCACACATGATGCTCCATACTGTATAATGACCGCACATGATGCTCCATACTGTATGACCGCACATGATGCTCCATACTGTATAATGACCGCACATGATGCTCCATACTGTATAATGACCGCACATGATGCCCCATACTGTATAATGACTGCACATGATGCTCCAGACCGTATAATGACCACACATGATGCCCCATACTGTATAATGGCCACACATGACGCTCCATACTGTATAATGGCCACACATGATGCTCCATACTGTATAATGACCGCACATGATGCTCCGTATTGTATATTGACCGCACATGATGCTGCATACTGTATACTGGCTGCACATGATGCTCCATATTGTATAATGACTGCACATGATGCCCCATACTGTATAATGGCCACACATAACGCTCCATACTGTATAATGACCGCACATGATGCTCCATACTGTATAATGGCCGCACATGATGCTCCATACTGTATAATGACCGCACATGATGCTCCATACTGTATAATGGCCGCACATGATGCTCCATACTGTATAATGACCGCACATGATGCTCCGTATTGTATATTGACCGCACATGATGCTGCATACTGTATACTGGCTGCACATGATGCTCCATATTGTATAATGACTGCACATGATGCTCCATACTGTATAATGGCCGCACATGATGCTCCATACTGTATAATGACCGCACATGATGCTCCATACTGTATAATGACCGCACATGATGCCCCATACTGTATAATTGCCACACATGACGCTCCATACTGTATAATGACCGCACATGATGCCCCATACTGTATAATTGCCACACATGACGCTCCATACTGTATAATGAACACACATGACGCTCCATACTGTATAATGACGGCATGCATACCGTATAATGGCCCCACATGATGCTCCATACCGTATAATGGCCGCACATGACGCTCCATACTGTATAATGACCGCACATGATGCTCCATACTGTATGATGACCACACATGATGCTCCATACTGTATGCTGGGTGCACATGATGCTTCATACTGTATAATGACCGCACATGATGCTGCATACTGTATAATGACCGCACATGATGCTCCATACTGTATAATGGCCACAGTTCTCCATACTGTATAATGACATACAGGCACGCAGCTCACACACACACGCTCACACACATGCACACGCACACAGCTCACACACACGGCCCACACACACGCAGCACACACACAGCTCACACACGCACGCAGCTCACACACATGCAGCATCACACACACAGTATCACACATACACACGCAGCATCACAAACGCAGCTCACAAACACATGCAGCTTTGACACAAATGCATCACATACGCAGCCTTCACACACACACACACACACAGCCATCACACACACACGCAGTCATCACACACACACACGCAGTCATCACACACACACACGCAGCCATCACACACACACACACACGCAGCCATCACACACACACGCAGCCATCACACACACACACCCCAGCCATCACACACACGCAGCCATCACACACACGCAGCCATCACACACACACACCCAGCCATCACACACACACACCCAGCCATCACACACACACACACCCAGCCATCACACACACACCCAGCCATCACACACACACACACCCACAGCCAGGTTGGCACTAGGAGGGTGCTGGCTGGCACTGTTAGAGGTGTTACAGTGCTACCTGTGGATGGAGAGGTGCATGGACACACTGCACTATCTGGTTTGCAGGCTTCTCCCTGCCGCCCCTTATCCGCCATACACAATGCATGCCGGTGTGTGCCGGTAATGATGACCGCCTCCCTCCCCCTCACACGCCGCTGCCGCCTCCGAGTGACACAAGGACCAGACTCTGCGCCTCAGCATCGGGTACCACAGATTCCCGCGCATGCGCGTTGCGGTGCGTGGTGGGGGAGACACCAGGCTGGAGTCGGCGCCGCGCACGCAGCTGGTCCCTCCTTCCCCGATCTCCTGGCCCAGATTTACTAAACAAAGGCTGCAGAGTGTGATCATGCCGGCCGCTTACGTCACTGACCCCGCCCGGAGTGCGGGACTAGTCCTAATCGTCTCTACGTCCCGGAAGTGGGCGGGGCTTCACCGGCGGCCGCAAATTCGGGATTTTAAATGCCCGAAGCGGGACAGCGGGACCCCGGTGCCAAAGCGGGACTGTCCCGCTGAAATCGGGACGGTTGGGAGGTATGATATACAGACCCCAGCCTGACTGTATACTATATACTGACCTCCCCCTGTATATACAGATCTGAGCCTGGCTGTATCCTATATACTGACCTCCCCCTGTATATACAGATCTGAGCCTGGCTGTATCCTATATACTGACCTCCCCCTGTATATACAGACCCCAGCCTGGCTGTATACTATATACTGACCTCCCCCTGTATATACAGATCTGAGCCTGGCTGTATCCTATATACTGACCTCCCCCTGTATATACAGACCCCAGCCTGGCTGTATACTATATACTGACCTCCCCCTGTATATACAGATCTGAGCCTGGCTGTATACTATATACTGACCTCCCCCTGTATATACAGACCCCAGCCTGGCTGTATACTATATACTGACCTCCCCCTGTATATACAGATCTGAGCCTGGCTGTATACTATATACTGACCTCCCCCTGTATATACAGATCTGAGCTTGGCTGTATACTATATACTGACCCCCTGTATATACAGACCCGAGCCTGGCTGTATACTATATACTGACCCACTGTATATACAGACCCGAGCCTGGCTGTATACTATATACTGACCCCCTGTATATACAGATCTGAGCCTGGCTGTATACTATATACTGACCTCCCCCTGTATATACAGACCCGAGCCCTGCAGTGGCTGTATCCTATATACTGACCTCCCCCCTGTATATACAGACCTATACTATATACTGACCTCCCCCCTGTATATACAGACCCGAGCCCTGCAGTGGCTGTATACTATATACTGACCTCCCCCCTGTATATACAGACCCGAGCCCTGCAGTGGCTGTATACTATATACTGACCTCCCCCTGTATATACAGACCCGAGCCCTGCAGTGGCTGTATACTATATACTGACCTCCCCCCTGTATATATAGACCCGAGCCCTGCAGTGGCTGTATCCTATATACTGACCTCCCCCTGTATATACAGACCCGAGCCCTGCAGTGGCTGTATACTATATACTGACCTCCCCCCTGTATATACAGACCCGAGCCCTGCAGTGGCTGTATACTATATACTGATCCCCTGTATATACAGATCTGAGCCTGGCTGTATACTATATACTGACCTCCCCCTGTATATACAGACCCGAGCCCTGCAGTGGCTGTATACTATATACTGACCCCCTGTATATACAGATCTGAGCCCGGCACTGGCTGTATACTATATACTGACCTCCCCCTGTATATACAGATCTGAGCCTGGCTGTATCCTATATACTGACCTCCCCCTGTATATACAGACCCGAGCCTGGCTGTATACTATATACTGACCTCCCCCTGTATATACAGACCCGAGCCCTGCAGTGGCTGTATACTATATACTGACCCCCTGTATATACAGATCTGAGCCTGGCTGTATCCTATATACTGACCTCCCCCCTGTATATACAGACCCTAGCCCTGCACTGGCTGTATACTATATACTGACCCCCTGTATATACAGATCTGAGCCTGGCTGTATCCTATATACTGACCTCCCCCCTGTATATACAGACCCGAGCCCTGCACTGGCTGTATACTATATACTGATCTCCCCCTGTATATACAGATCTGAGCCTGGCTGTATACTATATACTGACCCCCTGTATATACAGATCTGAGCCTGGCTGTATACTATATACTGACCTCCCCCTGTATATACAGACCCGAGCCCTGCAGTGGCTGTATACTATATACTGACCCCCTGTATATACAGATCTGAGCCTGGCTGTATACTATATACTGACCTCCCCCTGTATATACAGACCCGAGCCCTGCAGTGGCTGTATACTATATACTGACCCCCTGTATATACAGATCTGAGCCTGGCTGTATACTATATACTGACCTCCCCCTGTATATACAGATCTGAGCCTGGCTGTATACTATATACTGACCTCCCCCTGTATATACAGATCTGAGCCTGGCTGTATACTATATACTGACCTCCCCCTGTATATACAGATCTGAGCCTGGCTGTATACTATATACTGACCTCCCCCTGTATATACAGATCTGAGCCTGGCTGTATCCTATATACTGACCTCCCCCTGTATATACAGACCCGAGCCCTGCAGTGGCTGTATACTATATACTGACCCCCTGTATATACAGATCTGAGCCTGGCTGTATCCTATATACTGACCTCCCCCCTGTATATACAGACCCGAGCCCTGCACTGGCTGTATACTATATACTGACCCCCTGTATATACAGATCTGAGCCTGGCTTTATCCTATATACTGACCTCCCCCCTGTATATACAGACCCGAGCCCTGCACTGGCTGTATACTATATACTGACCTCCCCCTGTATATACAGATCTGAGCCTGGCTGTATACTATATACTGACCTCCCCCTGTATATACAGACCCGAGCCCTGCACTGGCTGTATACTATATACTGACCCCCTGTATATACAGATCTGAGCCTGGCTGTATCCTATATACTGACCTCCCCCCTGTATATACAGACCCGAGCCCTGCACTGGCTGTATACTATATACTGACCCCCTGTATATACAGATCTGAGCCTGGCTGTATACTATATACTGACCTCCCCCTGTATATATACAGATCTGAGCCTGGCACTGGCTGTATACTATATACTGACCTCCTCCTGTATATACAGATCTGAGCCTGGCTGTATACTATATACTGACCTCCTGTATATACAGATCTGAGCCTGGCTGTATACTATATACTGATGACACACACGTCACTCTGTACGTCTGTACATGGAGAGGTCACTCTGTACGTCTGTACATGGAGGGTTCACTGTACAGAGGGATAGTAAATAGATCGGTTATCGGTCAGAATGTGAGGCCAGGTCATATGAATTTCTTTTGTAATTTGTGTCTATAAATCACCAATTAATACTTTATACAGCACTGTGCAAAAAAAAGTTTTAGACAACAGATATTTAAAAAAAAAAAAAAAAAAAAAGTGTTAAGTAAGAAAGTTTCCAAGAATAGAAGTATTTTAGGCTATGTTCACACGTTGCATTTTTTATGCAAATTAAAAGCTGCGTTTTAGGCTATGTGCCAACGATCGGCAGTAGAGTTTTGGATGCATTGTTTTTTGCTGCAAAAAAAAAATCAATGTTAAAAAGCTCTTAAACATACACTTGGGGTACGTGCACTCCGAGTTTTTTTCTTTTTTTTTTTTATGGATTCTGAAGCAAATCCACTTTAAAATCAACTGCAATTATTATTCAGACTAAGGCCGGCGTCACACTAGCGAGTTTTACGGACGTATGAGCGCAGAAAATACGTCCGTAAAATACACATTACACACGGCCCAATGAATCTCTGTGGGGCTGCTCCTATCAGCCGTATATTACGCATCCGTAATATACGGTATTGCACGGCCGTAGAAAATCGCAGCATGCTGCGTTTGTCAGCGTATTGCGCAAAAAATACGCCAATTAAAGTCTATGGGGGCGAGAAAAATACGGATTACACACGGATCATGTGTGTGACTTGCGAGAAATACGCACCGGTGTTAGAGAAAAGCCGGTAATTCAATTGCCTTCACAAACCTTCACAAACCCGACATGATATGAGACATGGTTTACATACATTAAACCATCTCATATCCCTTTTTTTTTTTTTTGCATATTCCACTCTACTGTTAGTAGTGTGTATGTGCAAAATTTTGGCGCTGTAGCTTGTAAAATAAAGGGTTAAATCGCGGAAAAAAATTGGCGTGGGCTCCCGCGCAATTTTCTCCGCCAGAGTGGTAAAGCCAGTGACTGAGTGCAGATATTAATAGCCTAGGGAGGTACCATGGTTATTGGCCCCCCCCCCCCCCTGGCTAAAAACATCTGCCCCCAGCCACCCCAGAAAAGGCACATCTGGAAGATGCGCCTATTCTGGCACTTGGCCACTCTCTTCCCACTCCCGTGTAGCGGTGGGATATGGGGGAATGAAGGGTTAATGTCACCTTGCTATTGTAAGGTGACATTAAGCCAGATTAATAATGGAGAGGCGTCAATTCTGACACCTATCCATTATTAATACAATAGTACGAAATGGTTAATAAAACACACACACACACATTATTACAAAGTCCTTTAATGAAATAAAGACACAGGGTGTTGTAATATTTTATTAGACTCTTAATCCACCTGAAGACCCTCGTTCTGTAAAAAAGGAAAAATAAAAAATCAACAATATCTCATACCTTCCGTCGCTCAGGACAAGTCCCACGAAGTAAATCCATCTGAAGGTGTTAAATCATTTTACAGCCAGGAGCTTTGCTAATGCAATTGTGCTTCTGTGTGTAAAACCCCGGGGAATGAATGAAATGCAGGGGAATGTCCTGTAGTTACCTTGAGTTGTGGTGAGGCACCCTCTGCTGGATGTCCTCATATGAACTCGAGCGTGGGAACTTTTCCCAGGCTCCAGTTCATGAGGACATCCAGCAGAGGGCGCATCACCGCAACTCAAGGTAACTACATGTCACCCTGCTTTCCATTCATTCCCTGGGTTTTTACAGGCAGGGGCGGCTGCATTAACAGGCTTCTGCTTGTAAAATTAGTTAACCCTTTCAGATGGATTTACAACGTGGGACAGAACGACGGAAGGTGTGGAATATTGTTTTGTTTTTTTAACTTTGTTTCAGGTGACAAGGGTCTTCAGGTTGATTAAGAGTCTAATAAAATATTACAACACCCTGTGTCTTTATTTCATTAAAGGACTTTGTAATAATGTGTGTGTGTTTTCTTAACCATTTCGTACTATTGTATTAATAATGGGTAGGTGTCAGAATTGACGCCTCTCCATTATTAATCTGGCTTAATGTCACCTTACAATAGCAAGGTGACATTAACCCTTCATTACCCCATATCCCACCGCTACACAGGAGTGGGAAGACAGTGGCCAAGTGCCAGAATAGGCGCATCTTCCAGATGTGCCTTTTCTGGGGTGGCTGGGGGCAGATGTTTTTAGCCAGGGGGGGCCAATAACCATGGACCCTCTCTAGGCTATTAATATCTGCCCTCAGTCACTGGCTTTACCACTCTGGCGGTGAAAATTGAGTGGGAGCCCACGACATTTTTTTCCGCGATTTAACTCTTTATTTTACAAGCTACAGTGCCAAAATTTTGCACATACACACTACTAACATTAGTAGTGTGAAATATGCAAAAAAAATAAAGGATATGAGATGGTTTACTGTATGTAAACCATGTCTCATATCCTGTCGGGTTTGTGAAGGAGAAATGAAAAGCCGGCAACTGAATTACCGGCTTTTCTGCTATACGCTGAATTAAAAAAAAATATATATATATAGATAGATAGATAGATAGATATAGATATTTAGATATAGATATTTAGATATAGATATAGATATTTAGATATAGATATTTAGATATAGATAGAGATATCTATGTCTCAATGAGATATATATATATATATATACACACACACACACACACACACACACACACACACACTTTTACCGAACATTTGAGCCCATAAATCCATTAGATGTCGGTTTTGCAAGCCTGCGAGGAAATATCGCAGTACGGATGCCATACGGATTACATACGGAGGATGCCATGCGCAAAATACGCTGACACACCCTGCCTACAGATGACATACGGATCACTATTTTGGGAACATTTCTGCGTATTACGGACGTAAAAAACTGACTTTATTGTCTTACGCCTAGTGTGATGCCGGCCTAACTATTTTTCCTATATACTGACCTCACCCGGCACTAGCGTCTCCGCAAGTGAAATTGACATGCTGCGGTCCAGATAGATGCACCGCATGTCTGTTTTCGCAGATGATCCGCAGGCGCACGTACACACACAGTGCACATGTCAAAACCGCAGCAAATCCTGATCGTGGGCACGTATCATTACAGTACCAGCACAAGCTATGAAATATCAGAAATCTCATGCACACACTCGTTTTGTTTTTTTCCTGAATTGGAAAACTGCGTTTTAGAAAACTGCAGCACGTCACTTCTTGCCGCATTTTTTCACCCATAGAAAGCAATGGGTAAGTGCTGCGTTTTTGGTGCAGAAAACACTAGAACAGGCACTAAAGTGAATCAGGATGAAAAACACAACAAACATGCTTTTTTTTTTTAAGCAGCTTTTTTTTTTTTTTTTTTACACTACCGAGAGAGCAAGTTTTGCCTGCAGAAAAAAATGCAACGTGTGAACATAGCCTTAACTTTTTCTTTTTACCAAGTAACAAAATACAGTTAATGGGAAATCTAAATCAATATTTGGTGACCGCCCTTTGCCTTCAGCAGTTCTTCTAGAGACTTGTGCTTTAAACAGAGAAAAAAAAATGGTCGTCAGCCTATAAATTAGTTTATCAAAACCCTTTATTAAAGGTCAAAGATCAGGGAAATGAATACAGCAGGTAATAGGAGTCACACCCAGCGAGAGGACATCACATACATAACCCATTATGGCAGTATGAGGGCACAATACTTTTGCATGGTTTTTTGAAAGAACTCGGCAACAGATTGTTCCAAATATCTTGGAGAAGTAACCCCAGATCTTGTGTGTATGAGGCTTGTGCGGATCCTTCTGTCTTTTCTTGTAATCGCAGACAGACTGGTTTTTAGATCAGGGCTCTGCGGGGGTCGGATCATCCGTTCCAGGACTCCTTGTTCTTTATGTTGAAATTATTTCTTAAAGATGTTGTCCACTACTCAGACAATCCTTTCTCAATCCTCATGCTTCCCTCTTGTAAAATAATACTTACACTCACCTGTGGTTCCAGCAATGGCTTTCCCGAGGATTGTGTCACATTATGTCATGCCATGCCTGTGGCCAATCAGCGCTGGCTTCACTCTCCTCTTCTACAAGCGTAAATGACATTGGAGGAAGTGAGAGCTTCTGGATGTCTTGTTTTGCCCAAAGGGGAGGTGAAGCCAGCGTTTCACCCAGATGTTGTGTACATATAGCCTTACTTCAAAGGGGTTAGCCGGGCCCTAACATTGATGGGATATCTTTTAGATAGGTCATTAATGTCTGATTGGTGGGGGTGCAACACTTGGCACCCCGGCCGATCAGCTGTTCTTGGCCAAGACTGCTCAGTTGTGGAGCTGCACAGCTCCATCAACTGTATAGTGGCCGCGGCCGGGTACTGCACATCTGCCACCTATTCAGATCACTAGGGGTCGGAAGTGCAGCACCCGTCCGCGGCCACTATTCCATCACTGGAGCTGTGAAACTCCGTATCTGAGCAGTTATGATACCGGGCACAGCTGATCGGCCCGGGGCGCCGGGTGTCGCACCTACATCAATCAGATATTAGGATAGGCCATCAATGTTAACCCCTTCCCGACCTTTGACGCATACGCTGCGTCATGAAAGTCTGTGCCAATCCGACCTATGACGCAGCGTATGCGTCATGGAATGATCGCGTCCCTGCAGATCGGGTGAAGGGGTTAACTCCAATTTTACCCGATCTGCAGAGACAGGGGGAGTGGTGCTTCAGCCCAGGAGGGGTGGCTTCACCCCCCCGTGGCTACGATCGCTCTGATTGGCTGTTGAAAGTGAAACTGCCAATCAGAGCGATTTGTAATATTTCACCTAAAAAAATGGTGAAATATTACAATCCAGCCATGGCCGATGCTGCAATATCATCGGCCATGGCTGGAAATACTTAAGTGACCCCCCCCACACCCACCGATCGTCCCCTCCGTCCTCCTGTCCGCTCCCTCCTTGTTTGAATTCACCCCCCCTGTGGTCCGATCACCCCCCCTGTGCTCCAATCCACCCCCCCACCACCCCTTCATACTTACCGATCCTCCCGGTGTCCGTACGTCTCCTCGCTGGGCGCCGCCATCTTCCAATATGGCGGGCGCATGCTCAGTGCGCCCGCTGAAATCTGCCAGCCGGCAGATTCCTTACAAGTACATTTTGATCGCTGTGGTAGGTTCTATCACAGCGATCAAAATAAAAAAAAATAATAAATACCCCCCCTATCACCCCCATAGGTAGGGAGAATAATAAAATAAAGAAAATATTTTTTTTTTTTTTTTTTTCGTTTTCCACTAGGGTTAGGGTTAGAACTAGGGGTAGGGTTAGGGTTAGGGGTAGGGTTATGGCATGTGCGGATTTGGCTGCGGATCCGCAGCGGATTTGGCTGCGGATCCGCAGCGGATTTGGCTGCGGATCCGCAGCGGATTGGCCGCTGCGAATTCGTTGCAGTTTTCCATCAGGTTTACAGTACCATGTACACCTATGGAAAACCAAATCCACTGTGCCCATGGTGCGGAAAATTCCGTGCAGAAACGCTGCGTTGTATTTTCTGCAGCATGTCAATTCTTTGTGCGGATTCCGCAGCGTTTTACACCTGTTCCTCAATAGGAATCCGCAGGTGAAATCCGCACAAAAAAACACTGGAAATCTGCTGTAAATCTGCAGGTAAAACGCAGTGCCTTTTACCTGCGGATTTTTCAAAAATCGTGCGGAAAAATCTCACACGAATCCGCAACGTGGGCACATAGCCTTAGGGTTAGGGTTGGAATTAGAGTTAGGGTACCGTCTCACAGTGGCACTTTGATCGCTACGACGGTACGATCCGTGACGTTCCAGCGATATCCATACGATATCGCTGTGTCTGACACGCAGCAGCGATCAGGGACCCTGCTGAGAATCGTACGTCGTAGCAGATCGTTTGGAACTTTCTTTCGTCGCTGGATCTCCCGCTGTCATCGCTGGATCGTTGTGACAGCGATCCAGCGATGCGTTCGCTTGTAACCAGGGTAAACATCGGGTTACTAAGCGCAGGGCCGCGCTTAGTACCCCGATGTTTACCGTGGTTACCAGCGTAAAAGTAAAAAAAATAAAACCGTACATACTCACATTTCGGTGTCCTTCAGGTCCCTTGCCGTCTGCTTCCCGCTCTGACTGTCTGCCGGCCAGAAAGTGAGAGCACAGCACAGCAGTGACGTCACCGCTGCGCTCTGCTCTCACTGTACGGCGGCACTCAGTCAGAGCGGGAAGCAGACGGCAAGGGACCTGAAGGACACCGAAATGTGAGTATGTACGGTTTTTTTTTTTTTACTTTTACGCTGGTAACCACGGTAAACATCGGGTTACTAAGCGCGGCCCTGCGCTTAGTAACCCGATGTTTACCCTGGTTACCCGGGACCTTGGCATCGTTGGTCGCTGGAGAGCGGTCTGTGTGACAGCTCCCCAGCGACCACACAACGACTTTCCAACGATCACGGCCAGGTCGTATCGCTGGTCGTGAACGTTGGTAAATCGTTATGTGAGACGGTACCCTTAGGGTTGGAATTAGGGCTAGGGTTGGAAATAGGGTTAAGATTAGGCTTGTGGTTAGGGTTAAGGATAGGGTTAGGGTTGTGTTGGGGTTACAGTTGTGGGTAGGGTTGGGATTAGGGTTAGGATTAGGGTTAGGGTTGGATTTAGGGTTACGGGTGTGTTGGGGTTAGGGTTGTGGTTAGGGGTGTGTTGGGGTTAGGGTTGTGATTAGGGTTATGGCTACAGTTGGGATTAGGGTTAGGGGTGTGTTGGGGTTAGTGTTGAAGTTAGAATTGAGGGGTTTCTGTTTAGGCACATCAGGGGTCTCCAAACGCAACATGGCGCCACCATTGATTCCAGCCAATCTTGCGTTCAAAAAGTCAAATGGTGCGCCCTCCCTTCCAAGCCCCGACGTGCGCCCAAACAGTGGTTTACCCCCACATACCAGCGTACTCAGGACAAACTGGGCAACAATTATTGGGGTCCAATTTCTCCTGTTACCCTTGCAAAAATAAAAAATTACTTGCTAAAACATAATCCCTTCCAAGCCCTGACGTGCGCCCAAACAGTGGTTTACCCCCACATATGGGGTACCAGCATACTCACAACAAACTGGGCAACAAATATTGGGGTCCAATTTCTCCTGCTACCCTTGTGAAAAAAAAATTGCTTGCTAAAACATCTTTTTTGAGGACAGAAAAATGATTTTTTATTTTCACGGCTCTGCGTTGTAAACTTCTGTGAAGCACTTGGGGGTTGATCGTGCTCACCACACATCTAGATAAGTTCTTTGGGGGGTCTAGTTTCCAAAATGGCGTCACTTAGGGGGGGTTTCTACTGTTTAGGCACATCAGGGGCTCTGCAAATGCAACGTGACGCCCGCAGACCATTCCATCAAAGTCTGCATTTCAAATGTCACTACTTCCCTTCCGAGCCCTGACATGCGCCCAAACAGTGGTTTACCCCCACATATGGGGTATCAGTGTACTCAGGAGAAACTGGACAACAACTTTTGGGGTCCAATTTCTCCTGTTACCCTTGGGAAAATAAAAAATTGTGGGTTAAAAAATCATTTTTGAGGAAAGAAAAATAATTTTTTATTTTCATGGCTCTGCGTTATAAACTTCTGTGAAGCACTTGGGGGTTCAAAGTGCTCACCACACATCTAGATTAGTTCCTTGGGAGGTCTAGTTTCCAAAATGGGGTCACTTGTGCAGGAGCTCCAATGTTTAGGCACACAGGGGCTCTCCAAACGCGACATGGTGTCCACTAACGATTGGAGCTAATTTTCCATTCAAAAAGCCAAATGGCGTGCCTTCCCTTCTGAGCCCTGCCGTGCGCCCAAACAGTGGTTTACCCCCACATATGGGGTATCATCGTACTCAGGACAAACTGGACAACAACATTTGGGGTCCAATTTCTCCTATTATCCTTGGGAAAATGAAAAACTCCGGGCTAAAAATCATTTTTGAGGAAAGAAAAATAATTTTTTTATTTTCATGGCTCTGCGTTATAAACTTCTGTGAAGCACCTGGGGGTTTTAAGTGCTCACTATGCATCTAGATTAGTTTCTTGGGGGGTCTAGTTTCCAAAATGGGGTCACTTGTAGGGGAGCTCCGATGTTTAGGCACACAGGGGCTCTCCAAACGCGACATGGTGTCCACTAACGATTGGAGCTAATTTTCCATTCAAAAAGTCAAATGGCGCGCCTTCCCTTCCGAGCCTTGCCGTGCACCCAAACAGTGGTTTACCCCCACATATGAGGTATCGGCGTACTCAGGAGAAATTGCCCAACAAATTTTAGGATCCATTTTATCCTGTTGCCCATGTGAAAATGAAAAAATTGAGGCTAAAAGAAATTGTGTGAAAAAAAAGTACTTTTTCATTTTTACGGATTAATTTGTGAAGCACCTGGGGGTTTAAAGTGCTCACTATGCTTCTAGATAAGTTCCTTGGGGGGGTCTAGTTTCCAAAATGGGGTCACTTGTGGGGGAGCTCCAATGTTTAGGCACACGGGGGCTCTCCAAACGCGACATGGTGTCCGCTAAAGATTGGAGCCAATTTTTCATTCAAAAAGTCAAATGGCTCTCCTTCCCTTCCGAGCCCTGCCGTGCGCCCAAACAGTGGTTTACCCCCACATATGAGGTATCGGCGTACTCAGGACAAATTGGACAACAACATTCGTGGTCCAGTTTCTCCTTTTACCCTTGGGAAAATAAAAAAATGGTTGCGAAAAGATCATTTTTGTGACTAAAAAGTTAAATGTTAATTTTTCCCCTCCATGTTGCTTCTGCTGCTGTGAAACACCTGAAGGGTTAATAAACTTCTTGAATGTGGTTTTGAGCACCTTGAGGGGTGCAGTTTTTAGAATGGTGTCACTTTTGGGTATTTTCAGCCATATAGAACCCTCAAACTGACTTCAAATGTGAGGTGGTCCCTAAAAAAATGGTTTTGTAAATTTTGTTGTAAAAATGAGAAATCACTGGTCAAATTTTAACCCTTATAACTTCCTAGCAAAATAAAAATTTGTTTCCAAAATTGTGCTGATGTAAAGTAGACATGTGGGAAATGTTATTTATTAACTATTTTGTGTCACATAACTCTCTGGTTTAACAGAATAAAAATTCAAAATGTGAAAATTGCAAAATTTTCAAATTTTTCGCCAAATTTCCGTTTTTTTCACAAATAAACTCAGAAATTATCAACCTAAATTTACCACTAACATGAAGCCCAATATGTCACGAAAAAACAATCTCAGAACCGCAAGTATCCGTTGAAGCGTTCCTGAGTTATTACCTCATAAAGGGACACTGGTCAGAATTGCAAAAAATGGCAAGGTCATTAAGGCCAAAATAGGCTGGGTCATGAAGGGGTTAAAGTACCAGACAACGCCTTTAAAAATTACCGTATATACTCGAGTATAAGCCGACCCGAGTATAAGCCGACCCCCCTAATTTTGCCACAAAAAACTGGGAAAACTTAATGACTCGAGTATAAGCCTAGGGTGGAAAATGCAGCAGCTACCGGTAAATGTCAAAAGTAAAAATAAATACCAATAAAAGTAAAATTAATTGAGACATCAGTAGGTTAAGTGTTTTTGAGTATCCATATTGAATCAGGAGCCCCATATAATGCTCCATACAGTTCGATGGCCCCATAAGATGCTCCATATTAAAATATGCCCCATATAATCCTGCATAAAGGTTAATAATGGCCCCATAAGATGCTTCATAGACACATTTGGCCAATATAATGCTGCACAAATGTTGATTATGGCCCCATAAGATGCTCCATAAAGATATTTGCCCCATATAGTGCTGCACAAACGTTATGGCCCCCATATAGTGCTGCACAAACGTTATGGCCCCCATATAGTGCTGCACAAACGTTACGGCCCCCATATAGTGCTGCACAAACGTTACGGCCCCCATATAGTGCTGCACAAACGTTACGGCCCCCATATAGTGCTGCACAAACGTTATGGCCCCCATATAGTGCTGCACAAACGTTATGGCCCCCATATAGTGCTGCACAAACGTTATGGCCCCCATATAGTGCTGCACAAACGTTATGGCCCCCATATAGTGCTGCACAAACGTTATGGCCCCCATATAGTGCTGCACAAACGTTATGGCCCCCATATAGTGCTGCACAAACGTTATGGCCCCCATATAGTGCTGCACAAACGTTATGGCCCCCATATAGTGCTGCACAAACGTTATGGCCCCCATATAGTGCTGCACAAACGTTATGGCCCCCATATAGTGCTGCACAAACGTTATGGCCCCCATAGATGCTCCATACAGACAATTGCCCCATTTGCTGTTGCTGCGATAAAAAAAATAAAAAAATCACATACTCACCTCTCCATCGCTCAGGCCCCCGGCACTTTCAATATTCACCTGCTCCTCGTTCCGGCGCCGCTCCATCTTCAGCAGTGACGCTCAGGTCAGAGAGCAGAGTGGCACTAACACGTCATCACGCCCTATGACCTGAGCGTCACTGCTGAAGATGGAGCGGCGCCAGAACGAGGAGCAGGTGAGTATCATGCAGCGCTCCCCCTCCGCGTTATACTCACCTGCTCCTGGCGCTGTGCAGTCCCTGCTTCCCCGCAACTTCTTCCTGTAGTGAGCGGTCACCGTTACCGCTCATTACAGTAATGAATATGCGGCTCCACCTCTATGGGAGGTGGAGCCGCATATTCATTACTGTAATGAGCGGTACCATGTGACCGCTCACTATAGGAAGAAGCTGCCAGCGCCAGGGACGTGCAGCTTCTTCCCTGCCGACCCCTGGGTATGACTCGAGTATAAGCCGAGAGGGGGACTTTCAGCTCAAAAAAATGGGCTGAAAATCTCGCTTATATACGATATATCGCCCCCAACACCCCCCCCCACATATAGTAAAGTCCTGGTGTTTTCTGGCGGGTCTGGAAGAGGGAGCACTCTGAAGGAGTCAGATGCTCCCGATTCATTCAGCTGGAGTAAGATTTCTGTTAATGTAAGGAACATTACCTATCATCAAGAATTAGACAAGCCATCGCCAGGCTATTTTGGCAAAACTGTCCGGGAACCACGAAACGGCAATTACTCAGAATTGCGCAAAAACTTTGTTACTTTTCAAAGCTATAGAAACAACAAAAACCCTCACTGTCGCCCTGATCCACTCCCGCCTGGACCACTGCAATGCTCTATTAATTGGCCTCCCCCTTACTCGACTTTCCCCTCTCCAGTCCATCCTTAATGCAGCAGCCAGGGTTGTCCATCTAGCTAATCGTTACTCAAACGTGTCCGCTCTTCGCCAGTCATTACACTGGCTGCCCATTCATTACAGGATACAATTCAAAGTACTTGTTCTCACCCACAAAGCTCTCCACAGTGCGGCACCCCCTTACATCTCCTCCCTCATTTCTGTCTATCGGCCTAACCGACCTCTGCGCTCTGCAAATGACTTTCGACTAACCTCTGCACTAATCCGTACCTCCCACTCCCGACTCCAAGACTTCTCCCGTGCTGCGCCAATTCTCTGGAATGCTCTACCCCAAGAAATTAGGACCATACACAATTTGCATAGTTTTAGGCGCTCGCTCAAAACATATTTGTTCAGAGCGGCCTATCATGTTCCCTAATCAGTTATTTTGTTTGTGTGTAGCCCATTCACTACTTCCATCTATCCCCCACCCCCTGAAGATGGCTGGACCATCATTGTAAATACATCATTGTAAATACACACCTGTACTTTGTATCTCCCCCACCTCATTGTAGATTGTAAGCTCTCACCAGCAGGGTCGTCTTATTTTGCTTGAATTATTGTATTGTTAACATGGTTACTTATGACTGTTGTGTTTGAAGCTGTTAAACTGTAAAGCGCTGCGGATTATGTTGGCGCTATATAAAGATTATTACTGTATGTACTCGAGTATAATCCCAAGATTTTCAGCCCCAAAAAATGGGCTGAAAATGGACCTCTCGGCTTATACTCGAGTCATGGAAGGCAGGGGGGGGGGTCGGCGGGTGAGGGGGAGCGACGCCTGTCAAATACTCACCTGCTCCCTCCGCTCCTGACGCGGTACCCGCATGTCCCACGGTCTTCGGGCACGGCAGCTTCTTCCCCTGTTCAGCGGTCACTGGTACCGCTCATTAAAATAATGAATATGGACTCCACTCCCATAGGGGTGGAGCCGCATATTCATTACTGTAATGAGTGGTTCCACGTGACCGCTCACTACAGGAAGAAGCTGCTGCTCCCGGAGACGTGGGACATGTGGGTATTGCGCCGGGAGCAGGTGAGTATGTCATATTTACCTTCCCTCGTTCCACCGCCGCCTCGTCTTCCGCGTCCTCTACAGTGACTGTTCAGGTCAGAGGGCGTGATGGCGTATTGGGGTGCGCGCCGCCCTCTGCCTGAACAGTCAGTGCGGAGAGACGGGACGCTGAGGAGCAGCAATGAGAGGTGAGTATGACATTTTATTTTTTTTTTAGTGCAGCAGCAGCATTACATGTGGCACAATGCTATATGGAGCGTCTATGGGGCCATAAAGAACTGCATGGAGCATTATATGGGGCCATAACTGCATGGAGCATTATATGGGGCATCTATAGGGGCCATAAAGAACTGCATGGAGCATTATATGGGGCATCTATGGGGCCATAAAGAACTGCATTGAGCATTATATGGGGCATCTATGGGGCCATAACTGCATGGAGCATTATATGGGGCATCTATGGGGCCATAACTGCATGGAGCATTATACGGGGCATCTATGGGGCCATAACTACATGGAGCATTATATGGGGCATCTATGGGGCCATAACTGCATGGAGCATTATACGGGGCATCTATGGGGCCATAACTACATGGAGCATTATATGGGGCATCTATGGGGCCATAACTACATGGAGCATTATATGGGACATCTATGGGGCCATAAAGAACTGGACGGAGCATTATATGGAGCATCTATGGGGCCATAAAGAACTGTACGGAGCATTATATGGGGCATCTATGGGGCCATAAAGAACTGCACGGAGCATTATATGGGGCATCTATGGGGCCATAAAGAACTGCACGGAGCATTATATGGGGCATCTATGGGGCCATAAAGAACTGCACGGAGCATTATATGGGGCATCTATGGGGCCATAAAGAACTGCACGGAGCATTATATGGGGCATCTATGGGGCCATAAAGAACTGCACGGAGCATTATATGGGGCATCTATGGGGCCATAAAGAACTGCACGGAGCATTATATGGGGCATCTTATGGGGTCATAAAGAACTGCATGGGGCCATAAAGAACTGCACGGAGCATTATATGGGGCCATAAAGAACTGCATGGAGCATTATATGGGGCATCTATGGGGCCATAAAGAACTGCATGGAGCATTGTATGGGGCATCTATGGGGCCATAAAGAACTGCATGGAGCATTATATGGGGCCATAAAGAACAGCATGGAGCATCTTATGGGGCCATAATGAACTGTATGGAGCATTATATGGGGCTCCTGATTCAATATGGATTTTCAAAACCACTTAACCTACTGATGTCTCAATTAATTTTACTTTTATTGGTATCTATTTTTATTTTTGACATTTACTGGTAGCTGCTGCATTTTCCACCCTAGGCTTATACTCGAGTCCATAAATATAAACCCAGACTCATAATGTTAAGTGTCCAAACACCATATCCTGGACACCACCAATTCCTGCTCCAAATAGCAATCTGATTAATCAGGAGAAAGAAGGAGCATTCAAAGCACAATTTAAAAATGTACAAACTTTATTGAGACACTGAAAAACCACATACAAAACATATACTTAAAATTAAGGACACAGAGACCCATCCCTTTAACCCGCATAATATTACAAGAAAGTTACATAGTGGTAAAGGGGTTGTGTCATATCCGGAAGCCACCTCTGGGCCTATACATATACAAAGTCAAACACATATATTCCAATACATGGACCTATTTTGCAGCATATAGGTAGTGCTGGTATATTCAAGCTCCAGACTCCGGAATAGACTACAAGGGACCCACCATACTGCCAATACCATAAGTGCAAGTAGCGTAAAACGGTGCGGTAATGGTGGTCACCAGAGATTCCTCTTACCCAGGTGCAGGAGATGGATCAGGTTGGGCGACACCCCCGACGCACGTTTCGCTCCAGCGTTCTATTAGCTTTATCAAGGGGAAGTGTCCTCGCTCCACCAGAAGAGCCTTATATCCAATGCTTCCGGTCACATGACAAAACATGTGACCTGGAAGTCTACAGGACTGTCTGTAGGCGGCGCATGCGTCCATGGCCTCCGACGCCGCAACCACCCCGCCCAGCCAGGTTCACAGGCCGCATGAGTGGGAGCATAGCGTTGCCATGACACCCAGTCACCGGCCGGCGACACCGGGCGGCCGGACCGAGGAGGAGCGGAGCCGGAAGCAAACGGGCGCGTGCGCACTGCAGTCCAGGACCCGACTATGGCATGAAGAGACAATAAGATATAACCCAAAGTGCAACACCAATATAATTACACAGTGCTTCCATATAACAGATTTATAAATAATCACAAAAAGAATCATAAAGATGGAACGATGTAATGAATCCATTTTATACTTCAGCATGCCAGTATGAGATCCAATTTTCTGAGGATACCAGGAACAACGTCTAAAGAACTATAACAGACAATAAAACACAATTAAAATATAAAAGACAGACATCGCTAAAAAGGTGAAACAGACACCCTACGAAGGGGAAAATGAAACAATCCAGACTACAGGAACGGAGCAAAATTAAGAGATTAATTGAGACCACCAGGTCTAGCAGTACCTAGAGTCACGATCCATTTCAATTCACGTTGGGCAAGGAGTTGCTTAACATTACCCCCTCGTATGCCCATATGGATGAGATCTATCCCCCTTACCATAAATTGACTTGGATCACAGTCATGGTATTTTAAAAAATGTTTTGGTATAGTTTTTAATTGGGAGACATCCTCCACTGTCCTTGCCGCGCCAATGTCCCGCACATGCACCCTCACTCTTAATTCACGCGACGTTAAACCTACGTAAATAAGACGGCAGCTGCAAGTAGCATAATAGATAACATTTTTGCTACTGCAGGAGATGTAGAGTCTTCTATCAAACTTTCTTTTGCCGTCCGCCGAGGAAAATGAGGAGCTGCGCAGGACATTGGCGCAGGCTGCACAGTGTCCACACGTATAACACCCAACCGTGCGACGTACAGAACCAAAAAGAGGAGTCCTAGGTGCCACATAATGGCTCTTGACCAAAAGGTCTTTTAAGCTCCTAGCCTTCCTTGGGGTCATCAGGGGGCGGTCGGACAAGAACGGACTCAAAGAGGGCTCGGTGCTCAGAATCAGCCAGTGCTTACTTAAGATGGTACGTATACTATCCCATTCATGATTGAATTCGGATATGAATCGTATTGACTCATCCATCCTCTTATTCTCCTTTTTGGAGTACAACAACCAATTCCGTGGGGTATTTTTGGCCCTGTTATACCCATATCTCACACACCGATGACTATAACCACGTTGTTGAAAGCATTCCCTCAGATCGCTTGCCTGTCGCTCAAATGTTTGGTCATTCGAGCAAATCCGCCTGACCCGGAGGAACTGTCCGACCGGGACGGCCCTGATTGTGGCTTGACTGTGCCCAGAGGTAGCGTGAACTAAGGCGTTCACAGCTGTAGATTTCCGAAAAACCTCTGTCTCTATGAGCTGATTATCTCCTACCCTCAGGAGTATATCCAAAAAGTCGATTTCATGAGTCATACTTATAGGTTAATTTGATGTTAAAATCATTAGTATTGAGCACAGTCATAAAATCCCTGGGCTGCTGTTCAGTTCCCCGCCATAAAAACAAAACATCATCTATATAGCGCCACCAGCACAGCACATGGTCGGCGGCCTCCCCCCCCCTGCACCCCCAAATACCAACCTCTCCCAAAAACCCAAGAAGAGGTTGGCATAGGCTGGTGCACAGGCCGCCCCCATGGCTGCGCCGCGCTTCTGTTGATAAAAATGATCTTTGAAAGTAAAAAAATTGTGCGTCAGAACGAATTCCAGCAGCTCGAGGATAAGCTCACACAATGGGCCGTCCTGGTCGGAGGCCTCCAGGAAAAACCGGACCGCCCGAAGTCCATCGGTGATCAATACAGGTATACAGGGCCTCCACGTCCGC
Organism: Ranitomeya variabilis; assembly: GCF_051348905.1. Classification (NCBI taxonomy): domain Eukaryota; kingdom Metazoa; phylum Chordata; class Amphibia; order Anura; family Dendrobatidae; genus Ranitomeya; species Ranitomeya variabilis. Next base: position 447,142,727 of record NC_135233.1, read on the forward strand.
TGTGACCAACAAAATGTCACAGTCCACAGAGACTCCGTCAACCCTCGCCAGGACGTCCGTTGTGTCTTTCACAAAAGATGGCAATGTTTCCACCAGTTTCTTAAGATAGAAATCCACGAACTTGCATATTGGGTCGCATAAGCCTTGCATCCCTGACACAATAGGACGTCCTGGAGGGTTGACTCGGTCTTTGTGGACTTTTGGAAGAAGGTAGAATGTAGTTACTTTAGGAAATTTGACCGTCAGACCATCTAAAACCTTCTTATCGATTGTTCCAACCTCAAAGGCCCTATAAAGGATAGCCTGTAACTGCACTGAGAAGGAGGCAACCGGATTATGGGTGACCCTGGAATAGATATTATGATTACGTAGTTGTTTAAAGGCTTCCCTTTCATACTTCTCCACTGGCCATACCACAATATTTCCCCCCTTATCTGCGGCCTTAAAAACCACATCATTGAGGGACTGAAGTTGTTTAATAGCCTCCCTCTCTTTACAAGTTAAATTATCAAAACGCCTCCGCGTGGAGAGCTCTTTGAAATCCTCAGTCACCAGTTTGGTGAACACCTCCACTGCGGGGCACAAAGATAAAGGGGGAAATTTTGTGGATTTTGGAAGTATCCCCGGTGGGACCTCACCTTTAACAGGGACAGACTGCTCCTCCAGTAACTCCTCCAAAATCCGGAGAGCCTCCTCCTCAGTGCAGTCAGAAGCATCTGATCCATGTCCACCTCTGGAGTGCAACTTGTTAAGAATCAATTTTCATGAGAATAAGTGCAAGTCCTTTAAAGCTGTAAAAAAATCAAAGCCATTAGTGGGAGAAAAAGACAAGCCTCTACTCAATACACTCAACTGACTCTCAGAGAGGACATGGTCAGACAAATTGATTATCTGAAGTCCCCCGACTCCGACCGTCCGACTGTTTACCCATCGGGCCCCTTTTGACATTCTGTCTTGTAGTCATTCTTGTACTGGTTTGGGGATCATCCTTGTCCCTGTCTTGGACACCCTTTTTTGCCATATGTCTATCCATAGATGTGGAGGATTTATAGGATGTAGATCGGGACCTTGACCGTGACCCACTCCTTTGATATGGGCGCGACCGTTCATTCCCACTTCTCCATCTATACATTTTGTTTGTCATTGGTATCCCGTTGAAACATCTTAGATTTAATTTCCTGAATATCCTCCACCCATTTCTGGACCTCCACCTCTACTTCATTATTAAATTTATTTAAGGCCTCACTGGACATACCCTTTTTAATTATAGCTTGTAGAGCATCAATTTCGCTCTCAATTTCTCTAATAGAGACCGAATTCATCTCTTTGAGGATTTCCATGAAGCCCATAGAGCATTTACTGGCACACTCCTCCCATCTTTCCCTAATGCTAGCATCTTCCACCGGGAAGGAGGGAAACACTTGTACCCAGAGGCCCCTCGGGATTAATCCTTTTTGTAGGTATTTATCAAGAAAGGCATGATTCCACCAAATCTTGGTTCTTTTTCTCAGTAAATCTTTGAATCTCAACACCGTATCCTGTAGCCCAACATTATTCCCCTCCGAGCCCAACTACTTTGTGTCCTTAAAAACATCATTTAACTGCGTGAGCCATGCACCGTCGCGGGCCCGAAAGTCCATCCTAGTAGTGCTGGGACCTGCTGTGAAAAGCACAGAAACATATATCAATAAATATAAACCCAGACTCAATGTCAAGTGTCCAAACACCATATCCTGGACACCACCAATTCCTGCTCCAAATAGCAATCTGATTAATCAGGAGAAAGAAGGAGCATTCAAAGCACAATTTAAAAATGTACAAACTTTATTGAGACACTGAAAAACCACATACAAAACATATACTTAAAATTAAGGACACAGAGACCCATCCCTTTAACCCGCATAATATTACAAGAAAGTTACATAGTGGTAAAGGGGTTGTGTCATATCCGGAAGCCACCTCTGGGCCTATACATATACAAAGTCAAACACATATATTCCAATACATGGACCTATTTTGCAGCATATAGGTAGTGCTGGTATATTCAAGCTCCAGACTCCGGAATAGACTACAAGGGACCCACCATACTGCCAATACCATAAGTGCAAGTAGCGTAAAACGGTGCGGTAATGGTGGTCACCAGAGATTCCTCTTACCCAGGTGCAGGAGATGGATCAGGTTGGGCGACACCCCCGACGCACGTTTCGCTCCAGCGTTCTATTAGCTTTATCAAGGGGAAGTGTCCTCGCTCCATCAGAAGAGCCTTATATCCAATGCTTCCGGTCACATGACAAAACATGTGACCTGGAAGTCTACAGGACTGTCTGTAGGCGGCGCATGCGTCCATGGCCTCCGACGCCGCAACCACCCCGCCCAGCCAGGTTCACAGGCCGCATGAGTGGGAGCATAGCGTTGCCATGACACCCAGTCACCGGCGACACCGGGCGGCCGGACCGAGGAGGAGCGGAGCCGGAAGCAAACGGGCGCGTGCGCACTGCAGTCCAGGACCCGACTATGGCATGAAGAGACAATAAGATATAACCCAAAGTGCAACACCAATATAATTACACAGTGCTTCCATATAACAGATTTATAAATAATCACAAAAAGAATCATAAAGATGGAACGATGTAATGAATCCATTTTATACTTCAGCATGCCAGTATGAGATCCAATTTTCTGAGGATATACTCGAGTTCATAAGTTTTCCCAGTTTTTTGTGGCAAAATTAGGGGGGGTCGGCTTATACTCAAGTATATACGGTATTATTAATAAAGCAAATCTGGTAAAATAGATTTGATGAATCGGGGCTGTAGTTTTCTCTATCACTACCCCATAGTGTATACAATGTAAAGTATACACACTGTAATATATATATATATATATATATATATATATATATATATATATATATATATATATATATATATATATATATATATATACACATACACACTAAATGTATACTGTAATATGTACAAACTAATGTATACACACTATACACTATGTAATAAACACAACGTAATGTATACACACTGTAATATATTATGCACTAATGTACACACTATCTAATATACAATATAATGTACACACTGTAATAATGTATACACACTGTAATATATATGCACTAATGTACACACTAATATACAATATAATGTACACACTGTAATAATGTATACACACAAGGTAATCTAATATATACACACACTAGTATAATGTCTACACACACTGTAATAATATATACACACTGTGCACACTGCCATACTGGTGGGCAGAGCCCTGCGCTTATATACAGCCGCTCCCCCCAGTACAGTGACTGCGGTGTCCGGCACACACGGTTCCTATGGGGATCTCGCTCCCCCATATACAGCGAGTCCAGGGGCCCACATCTCCCAGCATGCCCCGCACGTCCCTCCGGCCTTCACGGCTTCTCCGTTTCCCGCCTTATTTCTGGCGCCAATTTTTTTTCTAAGTCGAGCAAAGTTTCAACTTCTCTTCCGGTTCGCGGCCACGCCCCATCTACACGATGATTAGCTACAAGTTAGAGTGGGCGGAGCTCTGAGTTTCATGGTTTGAGTGTCGCTGAGGTGGATTCATGCTTGGTTGGCGCTGACGCGGCATTTCCAGGAGTCGGGACTTTGGTCCGTCGTACGTTATATTGTGATAATCGATGCAGTTTATCGTCCTGATTTGAATCCGTGCTCTGATTCACTATTTTTATCGATGTTATTTTTAAGTAATGTCCTTTAGTGTTTCAGTTCTGCCCGATGTCTAGCTCTCTGCTTGCTGTCAGTGAATGGAAATCTTCGCACTGTGAGCTCCAGTGCAGACCTGAGTCACAACCGTGAGAACCGAGGCTTCCGCTGTGTCGGGGCCTCAGTATTGCTTCTCTGCTGGTCTTTAGGATGGAATTGTGTTTCTAGTCACTGACAGCAGCAGACATATTGAAGATGGCTGTAAATCTGGTATATCGTGGCGCTGCAGAGCTTTTCTTATGTCATTTTCTTATTTCTTTGTTGCAGGAACCGTGCGACGTCCGATCCACCATGGAGGACGATCAGAAGGTGCGTAGAGCGGATTCCGGCCGTGTGTATAACGTAGCGCCGCGCTGTAACCCGTTTGCTTCTTACTTCAGGAGAACGCCGTGTACCCGATAAACCTGCGGATCCTCTGCTCTCCGTCCAAGCCCCCGGCCTCTACGATATTAACGGAGTCACAGCGAGCAGCCGCCAATTTACAAACCCCGACCAAACCCTGCGACAGTAACAGCGACCCCTGGACTCCGACCGCAAACCTAAAAATGCTGATCAGCGCCGCGAGCCCGGAGATCAGGAACCGGGAGCGCGAAATCCTGGAGGTAAGCACAGAGCCGTGCCCTAAAATATGGCCGCCATACTTTACACTGCAGTGTCTGAGCTACCATCCCACGATCCCCCTATTCATTACCCGACTGCTCCGTTATAGGGCACAGTAGTGTTCAGTGACCATTCATCTCTCCAAACCCCTCAGGATCAGGAGTCTGCTCCTCATACTTTACACTGCAGCGTCTGCACTACCATCGCATGATCCCCCCCCCCCCCCCCCCCCCCCCCCCATCCATTACCCGACTGCTCCGTTATAGGGCACAGTAGTGATCAGTGACCATTTATCTTCCCATCCCCTCAGGATCAGGAGTCTGATCCTCATACTTCACACTGCAGCGTCTGCACTACCATCGCATGATCCACCTATTCATTACCCGACTGCTCCGTTATAGGGCACAGTAGTGATCAGTGACCATTCATCTCTCCAAACCCCTCAGGGTCAGGAGTCTGCTCCTCATACTTTACACTGCAGCGTCTGCACTACCATCGCATGATCCCCCCCCCCCCATCCATTACCCGACTGCTCCGTTATAGGGCACAGTAGTGATCAGTGACCATTTATCTTCCCATCCCCTCAGGATCAGGAGTCTGATCCTCATACTTTACACTGCAGCGTCTGAGCTACTATCGCATGATCCACCTATTCATTACCCGACTGCTCCGTCATAGGGCACAGTAGTGATCAGTGACCATTCATCTCTCCAAACCCCTCAGGATCAGGAGTCTGCTCCTCATACTTTACACTGCAGCTTTGCTTGTTCAGATTGACCTCATAAACTCCGCAGGTAAATGTACGGTAATTGCTTCTCATAGAAAAACAAAATAACCTGATACTGACCGAGCAAACCCCCATAGCCCTAAACAATAAAACACCTGATTGTTCAGAACGTCTCCTCCGAACTGCCCTGTAATCTGGAATCTCAAAAAAAGAAAAAAACTCCTAAACATGCGGCATCCTCCCATCGCTTCCTGCGCAGTATCGGGGCGTCTCTATCGCTTTCTACAACCATCTGATGCGGCTGCACCCATCATCAGGCGCCGCCAAACTGGGCTGCAACTCTTCTCCCATGGGGAACATCCCCATAACCCCTTTGCGACCAGATGTTTTTTTTTCTCATGAACCACAACTTGATTTTGAGTCAACATGGCTATGTGAGGGCTTGTTTGCGGTGGGACGAGATTTTGTTTTTTTTTATTGACACATCATTTTACTGTATTTATGTGTTTATTTAGCCCATTTTGCAGTGCATTATATTGATAAAACCAGAGGTGTCAAACTGCATTCCTCGAGGGCCGCAAACAGGTCATGTTTTCAGGATTTCCTTGTATTGCACAGGTGATAATTTAATCACCTGCACAGAATGATTCCAGCACCTTGTGGAATGCTAAGGAAATCCTGAAAACACTCATGGTTTGAGGCCCTCGAGGAATGCAGTTTGACACCTCTAGATAAAACGGTAAAAAAAAATCACATGGTTTCTTTATTTTATTTTTTAATCTCTTTTCATTGAATTATGTTGAGCATCCAAACGGCAATTCTGGCGGTTCTATGTTGTTGTTCGTTTTTTTTTTCAACATTAACTATACAGATTTAATATTTTCCTAGATTAAATAAACTGTTAAGGACGCAGCAATAACAAATATTTATTTTTTAATTATTCGCTGGTGAAGTGGGAAAATAGTGTGTGTGTGTATGTATGTATGTGTATATGTATGTATGTATATGTATATATATATATATATATATATATATATATATATATATATATATATATATATATATATACATACACATATATATATATATATATATATATATATATATATATATATATTTATACATACACAGTATGTGTGTGTGTGTGTGTATACTATATATTTATATACATACACACGGTATATACACAGTATGTGTGTGTGTATCTATCTATCTATCTATCTATCTATCTATCTATCTATCTATCTATCTATCTATCTATCTATCTATCTATCTATCTATCTATCTATCTATCTATCTATCTATCTATCACACCCCAGAGAAAACCTCTGGAATGTAATCAAGAGGAAGATGGATAGTCACAAACAAAGAAGAACTGCCTACATTTTTGCGCCAGTGAAGGACTGGTGGAAATCATGCCAAGACGCATGACAGCTGTGATTAGAAATCATGGTTATTCCACAAAATATTGATATCTGAACTGAGTTAAAGCATTAGTATTGTTGTGTCTAAATGATTATGAACTTGTTTTCTTTGCATTATTTGAGGTCTGAAAGCCCTGGGTTTGTTTTTTCAATTTTAACCATTTTTCTTTACATTTTACTCAAAAATATACCTAGAAAGAGAAAAATCAGACAAACTGAACATTTTGTAGTGGTCTCTTAATTTTTGCCAGAGCTGTATATAAGTTTTTTTTCCCTTTCTAGTCTCTTATGGGACTTTGATCCTGTGATCATTGAAGGCTACGTTCACATTAGCGTTGTGCGGCGCAGCGTCGGGCGCAGCCGCGGCGACGCATGCGTCATGCGCCCCTATATTTAACATGGGGGGCGCATGGACAAGCGTTGTCTTGCGTTTTGTGATGCATGCGTCATTTTGGCGCAACTGTCAGGGCGCAGAGGACGCTGCATGATGCAGTTTATTCTGCGCCAAAAATCATGCAAAAAATGAACGCATGCGTCACAAAACGCTGCGTTGTGCATGCGTTTTGCATGCGTTGTGTCGCCGACGCTGCGCCGCACAACGCAAATGTGAACGTAGCCTAATCACTGGTTCTATTTAGTGCAGTTCTGTAGTTTTGCCTGTGACTGGACTTAATGAGAGTTTATAGTTGGTGGTAATGGGGGATTTACAGTGAGCCCCCAGCTGTCCTAGCTATCCATTAGCTCCCATTGATCACTTTGAGGGGACGGATGATGAGCACCGGAATGGTTAATGCCATTTAAATGCTGCTGTCGGTGATTGACAGTGGAATTTTAAATGGTTAAACATCAGCAATTGGCACGGGCTCAGGTGTATAAGTTGGCCGGCACCTGCCATGTTCGGTATGAGCCAGGACGTCCTGTGTCTGTTAGGGGTTGCAGGGTTAAATGCTAGGCCCCGTCTCACTTAGCGACGCTAAAGCGATCCCAACAACGATACGACCTGTCAGGGATCGTTGCTGCGTCGCTATGTGGTCGCTGGTGAGATGTCAAACAGTGAGATCTTCCAACGATCGCTGCTGCGATCTCACTGTTTGACATCTCACCAGCGACCTGTAGGACCTGTACAACGATCTCACATGGGAGCTATTATGACGATTCAGTGTCTGAGTCGTCAACGAGGTCGTTGGTAAGGTGTCAAACACAGCGATGTGTGCTACCCAGCGGGACCTCAACGATCAAAACAAGGTCCAGGCCATTCCGACACGACCAGCGATCTCACAGCAGGGGCCTGGTCGCTGCTACGTGTCACACAAAGCGAGATCGCTACGGAGGTCGCTGTTGCGTCACAAAACTTGTGACTCAGCAGCGATCTCGCTAGCGATCTCGCTTAGTGAGACGGGGGCTTTACCCAGCTGTAAGATCCAATTAGCCATTAGCCCCCCATGGAGAGACCACCTGCCACTTGCTGCAGGACGTGGGACAACAGTCACATCCTCGCTAATGAGACTCTTGTAGATTGTACACATCAGCAGACATCGTGCTTGTGCCTCATTCCCGGGATCATTTCCACATGAACATCAGAAGATATGAGATGTTTGATTAAAAAAAAAATGTTTTTTGAATTTCCCACTAATCTATATTATTATTATTTATGTTTAGTAGAAAATTCAAATACATTTTTTTCTTAAATAAACAAATAATAATAAAGATTAGTAGAAAATTCAAAGACATTTTTTAAAATAATCTTTATTATTATATATATATATATATATATATATATATATATATATATATATATATATATATATATATATATATATATATATATATATATATATATATATATATATATATATATATATATATATATTTTTATAATTATTTGTTTATTTTTTACATTTTAGGAACAGTTTTCAGGTGACGAGCTTGAGAAAACGATGCCAAGCCGCAAGGAGAAAAGTCTAGGGTTGTTGTGCCATAAATTTCTCAACCGATTCCCCGATTACCCGAATCCAGCGATGAACAACAGTATTTGCCTGGATGAGGTCGCAGGAGAATTAAGTGAGTGACCGATGTTTGTTTTATTCTATGTATAATAAATGTATCAACATAAAGTTCTGTTGCTAATGGCAACCGATTCCATTGTATCTGTTACATTCTCTAATATTTAAATAAAGAAACCACAGTAAACAACAAGTCGCCAAAAGTCTGAGCTCGTAGTATCCGATCATCGGCATAAAAAACTGCTACATGTGTAACCTCAGCTTCACATATCAGATCTATGGTGTTACGGCGCAGCTTATGTAATATTATCCACAATGTTTCCAGAACATTGCCATACAGACATTGCCATTAGATGCAAAAAAAAAAGTTTTCCTTCTGCACATTTTGAGTGGATTTCATCCTTTGCAATGTGAAATCTGCATGTTATATAGTGGGTTTTGTTGCAAATCCTTTACGGATTTTTAGACTATAAAACCGGCGCTCCAAAGCCACTACATCATGATTGACTTAGAGAGCAGAAAACCTCTCCATGTTGACAGAAAAAAAGATGATTGCTCTTGGAATAAGGGGTAGAAAAATAAAAACGCAAAAAAAACTTAACTAAAAATGGATTTGTCCTTGCTGGGTTAAAGTGATTGCAATATTGTGTGAAATTGTGATGTCATATGATTTAATAGAGCCAACTTATAGGTAAAAGTCCGGAGAGATAAAATAGCCGATGTAACCTGCTGAAATTTGACGTCTGTGCAAAAAGAAGAAGAAATTGAGAAATGCTGCTTTATGTTCTCTGCACATTTGCTTCAGATAGACACTTCTTTCTCTGCCTTCACTTGTATGTACTATGTTGGGCCATTGTATCCTATTATCTTTACAATGTATGTTCCATAATTAGAAGTATGAGCTCAGAAGAGGAAATACTGACCCCAATGTTTGCTGAGTGAGCTCCCCAATGAGTGAGTAATTTCTCACTTCTGATAGGTTGCAGTTTACAATAGGAGCACTAGGTGGCGCTTGTGTTCCTGTCACTCTTCACCTTGCATTGAGGCAGAAACTTCTGATGAGGCCTCTGATTTCCTAATTAATTAATTTGCCATTGATAAACTTAGAATATTCTTGTTATGTATGAATATACATTTTATTTACAACTTTGTTCAGATCTTTCTTGGTTCATTTTCTAGTCGATGACCATTGGGATTGACCGCACACTTTTTATTTTTTTTTTTTATTTTTATTTTTTAGGGTCCACTCATTGCTTTTTACAGCAACGTGGTGGTGGTTGAGCATCTGCTCTGCCGATCTGTTGTAATGGCGCAGAACAGAGCACTTTTATCCCTATCAGACCACGACTGATCAGCAAGTGATAGATGACACCTTGTTTAACCCCTTTTAATATGGATGTTACCGATTTCCTCTTCTTAGGTGTGGAGCGTAGACGGATATATGACATTGTCAATGTACTAGAGAGCTTGCACATGGTCAGCCGCCTCGCCAAGAACAAATACATCTGGCACGGGCGCAAAAACCTCCACCAGACCTTCGGCCTGTTGAGACGAGTTGGAGAGGAGAACAAATACGCAGAACAGATCCTGCACCTGAAAAAACGAGAGCTGGAAGAGGCGGACGTAGGGGACGACGGATCAATGCCAAGATCACTGGTGAAACAGGCGGAGGTCAGCTTTGTGGAGCTGCCAGGGCTGGAGTTCAGAGCCGGTGAGTGCCGATCTAAATCCTTCCGGTGCTGCAGCGGTCAGAGCCACCTCAGTAGGACACGTTCAGTATTTGGTCAGTATTTTACATCAGTATTTGTAAGCTAAAATCAGGAGTGGAACAATCAGAGGACAAGTATAATAGAAACTCATCACCAGTTCTGTATTTCTCACCCACTCCTAGTTTTGGCTTACAACTACTGACCAAATACTAAGCGTGGCCTAAGGCTTTGACCCAGTGCTGGAAAGGTTCCCATCATATAGGAAACATGTCCCCATTCTCCCAACAATGGTGTGCTCTTTACTATAAGGTGAACGTCAGCAAAAAAGAATTTATTTTATCTTCATTTGTTGTCGATATCTAAACTTTGTATTTTTTTATTTTAGTTCTTGGTTGTCACTGAATGGGAATATTTATTCATACAAGTAGTGACCGGGTCTCCCTCCTGACCTTCTACTTCTATGCCTCCCAATTACTAATTCAGTTTAGACATTATCTCTGAGAACAATGAGGTCTGTACAATGTTTCCATTCACTGACAACAAGTAGCCATCTTTAAAATGATGTTTAATTGAAACGCAAAGTCTTTTAGAAAGTTGCCGGACTTTTCAATATACCATGATTAAGTTCTGTAGACAATGAATGGTGAGGAGGTGCGCATGTTCTCCCCTCCGCTGCATTCAGACCAGGGCTCTGTGGACCCCCAGCAATCATTATCCCTTATCCTATAGGTAGGGGATAACTTTATTTCTGGAGGCAATTCTTTTAACACCATTCTTGTTCTTCTTTTCATGTTCAGCTTCTGTTAACAGCAGGAAGGAGAAGTCGTTGCGAGTGATGAGTCAGAGGTTCGTTATGCTTTTCCTCGTGTCGACACCACAGATCGTCAGCCTGGACATTGCGGCTAAAATCCTAATTGGAGAAGATCAGCTGGAAGATTTAGATAAAAGCAAATTCAAAAGTGAGAAACTTTCTTAGGCTCTTCTTACTATTCGTTCTAATCTGAACCGGGAAAGTTCCTGATTTCCATAGACTTTGCAAATGCAAAAAAAAAGCGTATACCAAAGATGAGACGTCTGAAGACTTTTGAGGTCTATGAATACGGAATATTATTGTCATCCAGAAATTAAAAATCTATATTGATGATTGTAAGCTCCTATATGGCTGATTTTCTTGCAGAAGTTTCTGCCCCTGAAATCCGTTCCGTACGTGTGAATTTTTATTTCTGCAGCGAGTGCTTGGATTTCCGATGAATTGCCGAGTCCCAGAAGTTTCTGCAACAAATCTGCCGGATACTTTATAGGGTTTGCTATAATATATGCAGCCTAGTGGATCCTCGGAGCTCATCTGTGAGCAGCACACTTGTCTCCTGTTTCGTGTTACATCATGGTTACATTGATACATTGTACCAGGGTCTGTTGCCAACATCAATACACTATAGCAAATCCATCAGATGATCGGCTCCTGAATGAGAATTTCATTAATTGGTGATTTGAAATTATTTTAATCAGGACGAGCTGTGAAATTAACCCTGAATTTTTTATTTTTTTTTCTCTATAGCAAAAATAAGACGTCTGTACGACATAGCGAATGTGCTGAGCAGCTTGAACCTTATAAAGAAGGTCCACGTAACCGAAGAGAGGGGCCGCAAGCCGGCGTTCCAATGGACCTGTCCGGAAACGTCACCAGATCAACAAGGTGGGAAGCGGGTAATCTGACTGCTGAGTCGTGTGATCTACTAGATCTACTTATATTGTTGTACTTTTGGCTGCATCTGATAAAAAAAAAACCTTAAAAGGAAGACTAGAAGCAAAATGTATAATGTGATAATCTTGTGCATCAGTTTTGAGATGTTCTGTTTCGTTCCAAATTTCTTAAAGTATCAGTTCCTCTCCCTTTTTCTAATCGCTGCTTGTTGTCACTCAGTGGTTGGGAACAATCTGATTTATATCCGAAGGCAAAAAAAACCTCATTCATACCAAGTTCCGCTCACTTCTGAGGTTTTGTTGCAATTGTATCAGGTGCAGACAATCATTTGAGGCTCAAGTCAGCAGCGCAAATATTTTATGGCATAGTCAGACGTCTGTATAAATCGGCCCGAGAACTGAACGGACTGGCTGGCGGCTCTCCTGACCTGAGTGTGACAGCTGCATAGAAATGCATGGATGTGTTACGTTCTGGTCGGGAGAGCCGCCAGCCAGTCCACACATTGCAGTGCACACTTACTGTGTTTCTACAGTTTGTTGCAATGTATCATCATGATTGTCTAGACTGGTTACAAGTGTACCAAACTGTCAGCTGTTTCATGATGCAATCCCAATTCATTTGTAAAACTGAAATATCCAAATTAATTTGAGAAACCACTGCGGGGTGCAATCCGCAGCACTACTGATGGGTCTCCTTTACTGTACCAGCCATTACATTGCTATGGGATGCATCGCCGTGGCATGTGTCACCTGAAGGCGGTCACTCCTGGTGGGTGATAATTCATCTTCTGTTAGTGGGTTCGCCATCTTGTCTAATAGAACGTTGATTTCATTTTGCAGAATCCACGCTGCAATCTTCCATAGCGCTGGACCTTCGTTCTCCCAAAGAGAATTGCGCCAAGAATTTGTTTTCCAGTCGCGGCAAGCAAAGCTTCACTCGCCATCCGTCTCTTATAAAGCTGGCGAAGAGTATCGAAAATGATCGGAGGAAAATCAACTCTGCCCCCAACAGTCCGGTAAAGAACGGTAAGTGATGGGGCTGAGCAAGAGGAGCCATTGTGAAGCCGCAGATGGAGTCTCTGGCACGGTGTCTGCTGGGGCATGCATGGGCTCTGGACACATGCGCTGTATTTTCAAAATACAGATTTGGGGGTAAATCTTTTTCTTCTCCCTTTTTTCTATTCAAAGGTGATTCCAGCGACGGCTCATCTGTCCCTAGTAAGATGGCTCAGCTGGCAGCAATCTGCAAAGAACAACTCGACCAGACCAAGTAGGTGAATTGTTACGTTGATTTTTACAAAAGTTTACCTGTTATGTAGTAATAATATTTGTTTATCTTAAGCTATTTACAAAATTAAGGTTTGGACATTAGGTAACTTTTTTTTTTTTTACATATTTATGCCATACATTTTGCCTTTTAATATGTGAAAGACCATTGTGAGGATTCCACACCTCCCTGGTAGCCGGCAAAGTGCTATTATCACTTGCTGAACCGTATGCAGCGCTTTCAGTGATCAGGAAGGCAGAGACAGCTGTAAAGTTTCTGCCTTCGCTATGGGGCGCCCAACAGCCGACTCCCTGCAGCTGCGCAGTTTCCCTGCCCTCGCAGCTGCGCAGTTTCCCTGCCCTCGCAGCTGCGCAGTTTCCCTGTTGTTCTACATAATATCTGCTTTATTTTGCAGGGATATCAAGAAAGTGAAACTCAAAGTGCCAAGGACTGTGATTAACGGGAACGCCAAGATCGCAATGAAGCCCCAGAGTCAGCAATCTTTCAGCCCAGTTCTGCTCCAGGCTTTACCATTTGTCCAACCTCACTCCAATTCTCCCTCTCCGTACGCCGTCTACATGCAGTCACCACACGCCAATGTCCAGGCTCATCCCGTCATGTGTGCTGGTCAGACCCTGCCTGACGTCCCTCTAGGAGATAAAAGTTTACAAGGTGATGGCAAGTTCTCACCGGCTGATCGACCTGCTGAGAATGAGCCGGCGCCGGAGAAATGTCCCAGGCAGTTCTTGGAACATGAGAACTGCGGCCCCAAGAGGCTTAAAAGTTCTGCTCAAGATGACCTGTCTGAGGTTTGTAGTTCCTCGCTTGTAATACTCCAAAAATACTCTGTTAATTTGAAATGTTCTTCTTAGTATTTGCTCCAAATCCCTAAAATAAATGTAAAATATCGAATTCTTGGTATCATCTGCCACCACTAGAGGGCACTACCTGAGTGAGCGTTTTTGCTTCTCATCCTTCCCCTTTTGATCTCTTCCGTATTATTACGTTGTGCCGCCATTACATTTAAATGAACCAGTCGGGTTGCCTACGAAAATAAAGTTGTGAAAAGTTCACTATAACTTTTAGAAAAGGAGAGGGAGGGTGTTTGCTGACAGCAATAATAAAAAAAATAATAAGTTACAGATTTTGGAATATGGAGTAAAAAAAAAATTGTATGAATATGTAGAATTATTTAAAGGAAAAAAAAGTATAATATTGCATTAATGGTAATGACCCTCAAAATGAAATTAAGAGTGGCGGATTTACAATATTTATTTTTTTTCCATATTGTCCGTTGCCTTCCAAAAATTAATAAAACTATACATCGTTTTATGTAACCGATATTAAAAAAAAATTATTCCTCCCATTCAAAGAAAGTCCTTACACAGCAGAATCAACTGAAAAATAAAAATGTTGTGGCTTTTTTGGATACAGTAGTATTAAAAAAAAAAATAATAATAATAATAATTTTTGTATAGAAACGGATTGAGATGTGCCCGCTGAATACAGTCTATAACTCCAGAATCGCTGCCCTCTTCCAAGGTGGTCACGCGGGTTGGAAAATAGGGGGTGTGAGCATTTACTCTTCAAAAAAAAAATCACAATTTGGCACTTTTGAGCAAAACATTGTGACTTTTTACCCTTTTGAAACATCTACCGTATATACTCGAGTATAAGCCGAGATTTTCAGCCCAAATTTTTGGGCTGAAAGTGCCCCTCTCGGCTTATACTCGAGTCACGGTCGGTGGCAGGTGAGGGGGAGAGAGGTCTGTCGCATACTCACCTGCTTCCGGCGCTCCTGGCACTGTCCCCGCCTGTCCCACGGTCTTCGGGTGCCGCAGCTCTTCCCCAGTTCAGGGGTCACGTGGCACCGCTCATTAAAGTTATGAATGTGGACTCCACTCCCATAGGGGTGGAGACGCATATTCATAACTGTAATGAGCGGTGCCACTGACCGCTGACAGAGGAAGAGGCTGCAGTGCCCGGAGACCATCTGTCCGGGATAAGGAGCCAGGGACGCCGGGAGCAGGTAAGTATGTCATATTTACCTGTCCGCGTTCCACACGCCGGGCGCTGCTCAGTCTTCCCGTCCCCTTGCTTTGACTTTTCAGGTCAGAGGGCGCGATGACGTACTAGTGTGCGCGCCGCCCTCTGCCTGAACAGTCAGTGCGGAGAGACAGGACGCTGAGGAGCTGCGGGCAGCAACTAGAGGTGAGTATGTCATTTTTTTTTTTTAATTGCCGCAGCAGCAGCAGCATTGTATATGGGGCACAGCTTTATATGGAGCATCTTATGGGGCAATAATGAACGGTACAGAGCATTATATATGGGGCACAGCTTTATATGGAGCATCTTATGGGGCAATAACGCTTGTGCAGCACTATAATGGGGCAAGTGACTGTACGGAGCATCTTATGGGGCCATAACGCTTGTGCAGCACTATAATGGGGCAAGTGACTGCACGGAGCATCTTATGGGGCCATAACGCTTGTGCAGCATTATAATGGGGCAAGTGACAGTACGGAGCATCTTATGGGGCCATAACGCTTGTGCAGCACTATAATGGGGCAAGTGACTGCACGGAGCATCTTATGGGGCCATAACGCTTGTGCAGCACTATATGGGGCAAGTGACTGTATAGATGATCTTATGGGGCCATAACGTTTGTGCAGCACTATATAGGGCAAATATCTCTATGGAGCATCTTATGGGGCCCTTATTACCCTTTATGCGGGATTATATGGGGCATATTTTAATATGGAGCATCTAATGGGGCCCATCAAACTTTATGGAGCATTATATGGGGCTCCTGATTCAATATGGATATTCAAAAACACTTAACCTACTGATGTCTCAATTAATTTTACTTTTATTGGTATCTATTTTTACTTTTGAAATTTACCGGTAGCTGCTGCATTTTCCACCCTAGGCTTATACTCAAGTCATT
Organism: Ranitomeya variabilis; assembly: GCF_051348905.1. NCBI lineage: Eukaryota > Metazoa > Chordata > Amphibia > Anura > Dendrobatidae > Ranitomeya > Ranitomeya variabilis. The sequence continues at coordinate 447,158,863 of NC_135233.1, forward strand.
AAGTTTTCCCAGTTTTTTGTGGCAAAATTAGGGGGGTCGGCTTATACTCGGGTCGGCTTATACTCGAGTATATACGTTAAGTTGAAGGGATCTTGTCTGCCAGATAACTGACACGCCTATGACTCACTCTGATTTTATTTTTTGGCCCCACTTAATAAATTTAAGGCTTTTCCTTAAAGACTGGCCCCATAAGTTCTCCCTTATGGTGTTTTTTGCATTTTTCCCCACATATCTGTGTTTATTTTGGTCTTTGCCTTGCAGAGGTTGGTGCACTCGGGGTACCTGATCCCAGTACAGCTGGCGCCTTTGAGCAATGAACCCGTGAAAGATCAAACCGCTTCCATTCCTGATCCGAAAATCCTCACGTCTCCTCTTGCAGGTGAGGAAGTCTCGTCTAGAAATAAACCAGTTTCACAAATACATAAAAGTTGTATGCATCGGTCGTGGCTTGCTGGGACCTGTAGTTGCTTGGCCAGTCCTTACTGCTTCTATTCTAACCTGTCGTTTTCTGCAGGTGTCTTTCCCCTGAAAGTAATGTTTTCTCCGTGTGTAAGTCAGACGGCTCCGCTATCGGCGTCCACCCCCGTCACGTCCTATCCGAGCCCCAGTGCTGGAATCTTCAACTTCACCCTGCAGAACAAAGACCTGATATCGCCCCCTTGTGGTAGCGGGCAGCCCTTGACTATCTCTCCCAGAAATGGGAAGCCCGCGGATGATCTCCAGGCAGCTAAAGTGTTAAATTTCAAGCACCTATCCCCCATCCCGTATCACGGGCAGCCCTTCACGTTCTATGCTCTGCAGCAGGTATGTACAATCCTGGCCCGGATAGCCGCTCTGCGCGGTGTCACACTCTTTTCTGACGGAGGGTCCCAGCGGTTGACACCCCCTCCCTTTGTGATGTTTAGCCCTTGATCTGACTTGGTCGTATTCTTCTCTTCCAACAGCCCGGTGTTCCTCTTACACCGAAAGGATCCCAACCACTGAAGGACAGCTTCTTCCGCACCCCCGGGGGTCTGACGTCCTCCCCCATAAATTTGATCACTTGTACGGAGGCGTCTCAGGGAGCGGTCCTGGTATCGCAGCGGAAGCTTGACGTCGGTGGAGATGAATAGCGGGCAGGACACGTTTGGCTCTGAAATCTTAGCAATGGCCACAGGGTCCAGCTGAAGAGTCCTCGAGCCTCAAACCGTTGCATTCCAACTAGTTAGGATCCTAGAGGTGCAGCATTAGGTCCCTCCGCCACCCGTCATCTACCATGTCAGTTCTGCCTTTTCAGCAGCTGCACAAACAAGAGGGACCATGGTCTCTCCATGCATCAAGACCTGCAATATCCTCCGCCCTCTGTTGCCATTTACCTTTTGACAGTTGCTCCTCAGCACTCGAAAAAAAATAAAAATGTAAGGGGGTTATCTGATTTCACTTCCACATCAGGAGGCGAGCAGAGCCGGTGACTTCTCATCTGCAGCGGCCGGTATTGCCCACCTTTCCTATAAGTGCATGACATCTGCCCAATGTGCATGATATCTTACAATTAGCAAGGAATTATTGTCATTAATTGACATGGCTTTTCATTATACAAGGGCTAGGCTTAATTTTCCATAACCCCAGAATACCCCTTTAATAAAGTAGCAGCGATTAGACTTAATTTTCCATGAAACCAGGGCGCCCCTTTAATAAGGTAGCAGTTGATCATCTGCTGAGGAGCCACTGCCAGCATTACGGAAACGCAACAAATGTGAAACTTCCCTCGAAAGCGAGGAACGACTTTATACGTACTTTATATTAGAAACCCTCCATCAGCATCCAATGGTTGCATAATTAAAATCCATTAAATAAAAAGTAAAGTAGAATAATTTCAATTATTTATACAGTTTGTACCACACTCGACGTCGCGTGTAAGAAAATAATAACTTTAAAAAAAAAAAATTAAATATTTTTTTAACCCATTTTTAGGTGTAAAATCTACCGGATGGTAATGTGCACAGCCCGGCCCCTGGGAGATGCCCCCCAGTGTCGGCTCTGTTCACAGCGGGGGGGATTTGCACGCTATAGATATACTGTGAGGTCTGTGCCTTATGGGTTCACGGTCTGTGACCTTTTCTTTTTTTTTTTTATAGGATTTTGAACAAAAAAATAAACTTTGTACAGATTGTATCTAAGTGGAATGGAATTATTTATAAAGGATTCGGAATTGATCTGTAATGTATTCTTATAATAAATTTATTATAACTGAGATTTCTTCAGTAATATGAGTCATCGCCGGTCTGTCTGCACCCGATCCATGGGAGAGAATGTGACATTACAACTTCATGGCGACACGAGCCTGTGAAGCCGGACGGCCGTCGTGGTATTCTGTACTGCATTGGATGCTGTGGGTCTTGCAGTTTTAGTAAATGCTTTTCTCCATAGAGGGCTGCTGCTTATTCCTCCATGGGATGGGTGATTAATTTCTAGATCATGGAAGTCAGATTTCTCGGACGCCCACAAATCGCCAGATTAAGGGATCTTTCCAAGTGACTGTGTGCACTGCTTCCCCATTCATTTTCCATGGGACTGCCAGCGATGACCGAGTGATGTATCGGGTGATACAGAATAAATAAGGGCGACCACAACCCTATTAAAACTTAGGACAAGAGTATCCCTTTCTGTTGACTAGTCTGGGTCTGACCAGGATGTAACTCGGGATCAGTAATGTAATGTATGTACACAGAGACTGCACCAGCAGAATAGGGAGTGCAGCTCTGGAGTATAATACAGGATGTAACTCTGGTCAGTAATGTATGTACACAGTAACTACACCAGCAGAATAGTGAGTACAGCTCTGGAGTATGTAACAGTCAAAGAAAAAGAAAAAAACGCGGCAGCACTCACCTATCCTGTAGCAACAGCTTGTCTTTATTGAAGCAGAATTATCACATCTTCAAGGCACGGGGGAGTGAAGAGGAGTGAGCAGAAAAGGACGACGGCCGTTTCCCGCCAAAACAGCACTTCTACGGGTCCATGGACCCGTAGAAGCGCTGTTTTGGCGGGAAACGGCCGTCGTCCTTTTCTGCTCACTCCTCTTCACTCCCCCGTGCCTTGAAGATGTGATAATTCTGCTTCAATAAAGACAAGCTGTTGCTACAGGATCGGTGAGTGCTGCCGCGTTTTTTTCTATTCGCCACGACAGCACCCACTGAGAGAGGGGATCCGCCCCTAGGAACAGGAAACCTACAGAGAGATAAAAGGGGCGGCCCCCCCTCGCTCCTCAGTTGGTTTCCTGTTCCTAGAGGAAGCCCACAGAGAAGATCTCTGTAGACACTAACAGTGGTGTCGGAAAAAAAAAAAAAAAAAAGAAGCTTGCCTGGATGCCGCCTGTACGTCTCTGCTGAGCGGCAGGGGCTCCAGGGTGAGTAGAGGCAGAGTCGGGGATTCCTAATGGTTCCCTCCTCGTCTGCACCGGCCGAATGATGGGGCCTGAAGGATTCCAACGGTCTCCCTGCTGGGACATCGTTGTTGAAAGACAACCATAGTATACCTGGTTGATCCCGGTCTGGAGTTATGTGGACGCTGGACAGCGGTGGCTCCCCCCGGTCTCTCAGGTACGATGCGTGGGGTCGCAGTGCCGGGTGAATGCGGCAGACGCCGGCGCATGCGCAGTGCGTCCGGAATCCCGGATGTAGTATGGCCGACCCCCCTGAGGTCGGCATTGCATTTCCGGGGTAGCGGCCATATTGGATGCCTCCTGGACGGTGTTCGCAGGTTTTCCTAATACAGGTAATTAAAAAAAAAAAAAAAAAGAGATGCAGCTGCGGGGAGCTGAGATTGATAGTCCACACTATAAAGGACCGATAGGAAGGGGAAAACAGTGCGCATTATGTCGTCCCACGAGGAAGTCAGTGAGCAACCTGTAGAAGAGCCACAAATGCAAAGTGGTAATGCTGCAAAAAAGAATAGTGGACACTCCAGGAAGAGTGATTCCACTGAAAAATCAGGAAGGAGATCATCCCGTTCCACATCCCAGACCGGACGATCCACCCAACAATCGGTAAAGTATGCTTCAGAATGTTTGGGTATTTAGCTCCTTCAGAGCTTATATTGGTCTCCTCTGCTCATGTCTCTTTAGGCAAAAAGCAAGGAGAAGACCAAGCACAAGCAGTGTGCTATATGTACTGAGCCCCTGCCTGACTCTTATTCAAAAACGTTATGTCAGGCATGCATAAATAATACCCTGCGGCAGGAGGAGTCCGTTAAAATGGACGAAATACGGCTCATGATTCGGGAGGAACTCCAATCTTTGAGTGGTGGTCCCTCAGGCAGTGTTGAGAAGAGAAGTAGGAGAAAATCCTCACCTAAAGCTGACACGTCGGCGGAGAGTGGGGAAATTGATTCAGACGTCTCCCACTTGTCTGGTTCCTCAGATGAGGAGGAATATGTCTGTTTCCCGACTGAGGGAGTAAATAGTCTAGTCAAATCAGTGAGGAAAACGATGGGGGTGTCGGAGATTAAAGAACCCCAAACGGCCCAGGAGGTTATGTTCGCAGGTCTATCTCAGCGAAAGGGCCACGTATTCCCAGTAAACCAGACTATAAAAGATCTCATTAAAAAAGAGTGGAGCAAGGGGCAGAAAGGGTTTACACCAGTATCCTGTAAGAGACGTTACCCCTTTGAGGATGAAGATTTGAACACCTGGACTAAAGTTCCAAAGGTCGATGCGGCTGTCGCATCCACTTCCCGCCGTTCTTCCCTACCAGTGGAAGATTCAGGCTCCTTATCTGATCCCATGGATAGGAAATCGGATGCACTTTTGAAAAAATCGTGGGAGGCCTGTGTCACTGCATTTAGGCCGGCAATCTCCACCACATGTACCAGTAGATCTATGCTGGTTTGGTTAGACCAGCTGGACCAGAATATCAAGAGTGGTATATCTAGAGAGAAATTGAGGGCATCCATCCCCTTAAGAGCGCTGCGGCATTTATATCCGATGCCTCCGTGGATTCTCTCCGCCTGGCGGCCAGGACAGCCAGCCTCGCAAATACTGCCCGCCGAGCCTTATGGTTAAAGAACTGGAAGGGAGATGCCCAGTCCAGATCCAAGTTGTGTGCCATACCCTGTCAGGGTGAGTACCTCTTTGGAACTATTCTGGATGAGATACTCACTAAGGCGGGTGAGCGTAAAAAAGGTTTTCCTAATCCCTTTGTTCCTGCTTACAGAAGGGCATTTAGGAGGCCAGCATTTGGCAGAAAGGGAAGCTTTAAAGAGCAATGGAGGAACAAAGACTTCAGGCAGAAAGGCAATTTGTTTAACAAACGTCCCTTCAAACCAGCCGAAAAATCCCGAGAACCCTATTCCACCAGTGGGCGGTAGACTACTGAGATTTATCAATCAGTGGAGAGAAATAACTATCAACCCATGGGCCATAAAATTAATATCCTCAGGCCTCACTCTAGACTTCATCCGAAAACCTCCGGATTCCTTTCGGCTCACCTCCCTAAAGTCCAAACTACAACAAGAAGCATTGGAAGTAGAAGTCAAGTCCCTTCTTGCAAAACGGGTCTTAATAGAGGTTCCGTCATCTCAAACCGGGCAGGGGTTCTACTCCCCCTTGTTTCTGATTACAAAACCTGACGGATCCTATAGAACTATTTTTAATTTGAGAAATCTAAATATGTTCATAAAACCCACAACATTTAAGATGGAATCCATTCGATCAGCCATTAAAAATTTGTTCCCTAACTGTTACATGGTAGTACTTGATCTCAAAGATGCTTATTATCATCTTCCCATACACCAGTCGCACCAGCAGTTTCTTCGGGTAGCAGTAGTTATAGACGGTCAAGTTCGTCATTTTCAATATAGAGCAATGCCCTTTGGTCTGTCTATGGCTCCTAGAGCCTTTACTAAGTTGATTTTGGAAGTAATGTCCTTCCTACGGTTAAAAGACACATTGGTCATCCCATATCTGGACGACCTACTAATTGTGGGGAAAAATTTCTTACAGTGTGAGCAAAGGTTGGAGGAGGTGGTATCCTCTTTACAAAGGCTGGGTTGGATTATTAACTGGGAAAAATCCAGACTCCAACCCGTCACTTGTCAGAAATTTTTAGGTCTCCTCCTGGATTCAGTAGACCAAAAATGTTGGTTGCCTGATGATAAAAAGTATTCGATAATTAGTAAAGTAGATTTAGCTATCAAAAAGCGTAATATGTCACTGAGAAATGCCATGTCATTGTTAGGTTCACTATCATCATGTATCCCTGCGGTTAAATGGGCTCAATTCCATACCAGGCAGCTGCAAAAATTGGTATTGCAGGAGGACACAAAAGATAGGGTACATTTAGATCGAACAATTTTCTTAACGGCAGAGGTAGTACACTCCCTTACATGGTGGTTAGATTGGGGAAATCTATCAGAGGGGGTACCATGGGTCATCACCCCTTCTACCGTAGTAACCACGGATGCTAGTCCGGAGGGCTGGGGAGCACATTTTGGTGATCAGGTGGTTCAGGGCCTTTGGTCCAGGTCAGAGTTAGCTAATTCTTCTAATGTAAAAGAATTAAGAGCCATATATTATTCCCTACTCCACTTTCTTCCCCAGCTACGAGGCTCTCACACAAGGGTCCTCTCAGACAACACCTCGGCAGTAGCCTATTTAAATCGTCAAGGAGGTACACGATCAGAAAATCTTATGAGAGTCTCTTCGGACATCATGACGTTAGCCGAAAGTCATCTGTTGTCCTTGTCAGCGGTGCACATCAGAGGTATAGACAACATCCGTGCCGATTTCCTCAGTCGCCATACCCTTCATCAAGGGGAATGGATGCTCAGCAGAGAGATTTTCCGGCAGATAACAGACCGATGGGGCATGCCACAAATAGACCTATTCGCAACAAGGTCCAACCGTCAGGTCAAAACATTTGCTTCCCTTTGCAGACTGGACAACCCCGACATATTCGATGCCCTTCAGGTACCATGGACATTCGACCTGGCCTACGCATTCCCTCCATGGAATCTATTACCTATAGTAATAAGAAAAATAAGGGAGGAGGGGGCAAGAGTTCTGTTGGTGGCCCCATTCTGGCCCAAAAGGCCATGGTTCTCCTGGCTCAGGGCAATGTCGACTACAGACCCTTGGATCCTGCCTCAGACCAAGGACCTGTTGTCTCAGGGACCGTTTCTCCATCCTCGGGTAAAAGGCATGAATCTGACGGTATGGAATTTGAAAGGCACTTACTAACTCTAAGGGGTTTTTCCAGTGGGCTTATAGATACTCTTATGAAGAGTAGAAAGCCTTCCACTACCCAAATCTATGTCAGAGTTTGGAAAAAATTCCTTAAATTTCATACTGCACAACTTTCCGCTGAAGTTCCTATATTTGCAATATTGGAGTTCTTGCAAAAAGGACTTGAATTAGGACTGTCGGTAAATACTCTAAGAGTCCAGGTTTCAGCTCTAGGAGCCCTCTTTAGTTATGATGTGGCGGGAGATAGATGGGTTTCTCGTTTTATATCAGCATGTGAACGATCAAAACCTATTCATATACCACAGGTGCCTCAGTGGGATCTATCTCTGGTCCTAGATGCCTTGACACAAAGCCCGTTTGAGCCGCTACATGAGGCCTCATTAAAGAACATCTCGCTAAAAACAATACTGTTAGTAGCGTTAGTATCCGCTAGAAGGGTGAGTGATCTCCATGCCTTGTCTATTGACCCTCCTTATCTATCCGTGACATCTGATAGAATAATTTTAAAGAAGGACCCTTGTTATCTCCCTAAGGTAGCCACTAGTTTTCACAGATCCCAGGAGATCCTGTTACCTACCTTCTATGAAGACCACTCGACTCCAGAAGAAGCCAGGCTTCATACCCTAGATGTTAAGAGAACTATTCTAGCCTACTTAGAGAGGACTAGGGACTGGAGGAAGAGTAGGGCTCTCTTTGTCTCTTTCCAGGGAAAAACCAAGGGTTCCAGAGTTACAAAGAACACGCTATCACGCTGGATTAGAGATGCCATTATCCTGGCGTATAAAGCTGGAGGAAGAGATCCTCCAATGCATGTGGGAGCACACTCCACAAGAGCCGTGTCGACCTCCTGGGCAGAAAGGGCGAACGTGCCGATAGATCTTATATGTAAGGCTGCAACTTGGTCTTCACCAAACACCTTCTATAGACATTATAGATTAGATCTGTCTGCTGCTTCTGACCTGACCTTTGGGGTTTCGGTTCTTGATTCAGTTAACCCACCCAGTATATAGTCTCTGAAAATCTCTCAGTGGGTGCTGTCGTGGCGAATAGAAAATATCGGATTACGTACCGGTAATGCTCTTTTATAGAGCCCACGACAGCACCCATTCGATTCCCTCCCTTTTCTTTATTTAGTTGCACGTGGTGTCTTGATAGGGAGATGTATATAATAGAATAATATGGTATGAGGTTGTAAATATGTATATATGCCTAAACCTGATAAGACTAAAAAACCTGGCGGCGGTTCCTCCTTTTTCTCTGTAAAACAACTGAGGAGCGAGGGGGGGCCGCCCCTTTTATCTCTCTGTAGGTTTCCTGTTCCTAGGGGCGGATCCCCTCTCTCAGTGGGTGCTGTCGTGGGCTCTATAAAAGAGCATTACCGGTACGTAATCCGATATTTTTCTTTTTGACTGTTACATAGTACCTGTTGATTTACACGCGAGCACCTCCCGAGACTATCAGGTCCACTGCCTCTGAGATTGATTACACATTACACCTCCTGTGTGGGCTGTGCTGCTTTACTTTTTCTTGTTGGACACAGCTCTGGAGTATAATACAAGATGTAACTCGGGATCAGTAATATATGTAGACAGTGACTGCACCAGCAGAATAGTGAGTGCAGCTCTGGAGTATAATTCAGGATGTAACTAATTGGGGTCACATCGTCCTTCAGAAGTTTGGCATCAGTTCTATCCCTGCTTGTATGGTCAGGCAAACCTCCCCACATTAGAAGAGCCATATTGTATCACCCTAAATCCTCGGGGGGTATAGCTTTGTTGATTATCAGTTCTTCTGATCTAGCCTCCCACCTATCTAGAATCTTGGGCTGATGTAATAGTCCTCGGAAGGATTAAGTTGGGATTGAGAAAAGCTTTACAACCATTCTCATAACTCCCTGGTTAGACCTTACTCTGGTTAAATCACTTACAAAAAGTCTCAACATTGGGGCCATCCTCGCCTGCTGTTCCCATAGTACGGGCTAATATGATACTGCGATACTCTATGTACACTGTTTTGAGTATTCCATGGTTTCCCCTGAGCTCAGATGACAATGTCTTTCAAAATTTTCATAACAGTGGCTACTTCAGAATTGGCCATTTTGGAGCTGGACATAGGCTACCTTCATACTAGCGTCGTACGACGCACGACGAATTGCGTCGTTGCGACGTAAGCAGTGAAAGCGCCGCACAACGGGGGCAGCGGATGCTGTTTTTCAACGCATCGCTGCCCCATTGTGAGGTGCAGGGAGGAGGGGGCGGAGTTCCGGCCACGCATGCGCGGACACGACGCACCAAAAAACGTTACATGCAACGTTTTTGGGTGCCGACGCAACCGTCGCACGACGGTTGCAACGTGTGGAAATGCGTCGCTAATGTTAGACTGGAGAAAAAACGCATCCTGCAAGCAATTTTGCAGGATGCGTTTTTTATCCACAACGACGCATTGCGACGTGCAGTGCACGACGCAAGTGTGAAAGTAGCCATACCTGGCATCCCGTCCTCTTTGGGATCATGGAGATGGGGGCAGCTTTTTTCCCAATTCACTTCCTCCCAGATCCTTCTATAATACTGACAGAACAACTTTTGAGACCCCTTGCTTGAGTTGCTGATAGATTTCCCCGACCAACTTGTCACCAAATTTCAATCACAATGGGAGGGCGATTCGGGTCTTTATGGAGAGATCAATGGAGGCGAATTATCTCTTTAAGGCCGGGGTCACACTAGACCGTAATACGGACGAGTGCTATGCGATAAAAAAATCGCATAGCACTCGGCCCAATGTTAATCTATGGGGCAGCTCCCATCATCCGATATTTTCTCCACCGTATTCAGGATCCGAGTAAAATCGCAGCATGCTGAGATTGTCAGCGTATCTCAGCCGAGACTCGCCAATACAAGTCTATGGGTGCGAGAAAAAATCGGATTACACACGGACCATGCGTGTGCATTGCGAGAAATACGCACCGTTGTTAGAGAAAAGCCGGTAATTCAATTGCCGGCTTTTCATTTCTCCTTCCGAAACCCGACATATGAGACATGGTTTACATACAGTAAACACTCGTATCCCTTTTTTTTTTTTTTTGCATATTACACACTACTAATGTTAGTAGTGTGTATGCAAAATTTGGGCGCTGTAGCTTGTAAAATAAAGGGTTAAATGGCGGAAAAAATTGGCGTGGGCTCCCGCGCAATTTTCTCCGCCAGTGGTAAAGCCAGTGACTGAGGGCAGATATTAATAGCCTAGAGAGGGTCCATGGTTATTGGCCACCCCAGAAAAGGCACATCTGGAAGATGCGCCTATTCTGGCACTTGGCCACTCTCTTCCCACTCCCGTGTAGCGGTGGGATATGGGGTAATGAAGGGTTAATGTCACCTTGCCATTGTAAGGTGACATTAAGCCAGATTAATAATGGAGAGGCGTCAATTATGACACCTATCCATTATTAATACAATAGTATGAAATGGTTAATAAAACACATTATTAAAAAGTATTTTAATTAAATACACAGGGTGTTGTAATATTTTATTATTATTTATTGTTATAGCGCCATTTATTCCATGGCGCTTTACATGTGAGGAGGGGTATACATAATAAAAACAAGTACAATAATCTTAAACAATACAAGTCATAACTGGTACAGGAGGAGAGAGGAGCCTGCCCGCGAAGGCTCACAATCTACAAGGGATGGGTGAGAATACAGTAGGTGAGGATAGAGCTGGTCATGCAGCGGTTTGATCGATCGGTGATTACTGCAGGTTGTAGGCTTGTCGGAAGAGGTGGGTCTTCAGGTTCTTTTTGAAGATTTCGATGGTAGGCGAGAGTCTGATATGTTGTGGTAGAGGGTTCCAGAGTAGGGGTGATGCACGAGAGAAATCTTGTATGCGATTGTGGGAAGAGGAGATAAGAGGGGAGTAGAGAAGGAGATCTTGTGAGGATCGGAGGTTGCGTGTAGGTAAGTACCGGGAGACGAGGTCACAGATGGAGGAGACAGGTTGTGGATGGCTTTGTACGTCATGGTTAGGGTTTTGTATTGGAGTCTCTGGGCAATGGGGAGCCAGTGAAGGGATTGACAGAGGGGAGAGGCCGGGGAATGGCGGAGGAACAGGTGGATTAGTCGGGCAGCAGAGTTTAGAATAGATTGGAGGGGTGCGAGAGTGTTCGAGGGGAGGCCACAGAGCAGGAGGTTGCAGTAGTCAAGGCGAGATGATGAGGGCATGGACTAGGGTTTTGGCAGATTCTTGGTTGAGGAATGAACGGATTCGTGAAATATTTTTGAGTTGAAGTTGGCAGGAAGTGGAAAGGGCTTGGATATGTGGTTTGAAGGAGAGATCAGCGTCCAGGATTACCCCGAGGGAGCAAGCTTGTGGGACTGGGGAGAGTGGGCAGCCATTTACTTTAATGGTTAGGTTCGTTGGGGGGGGGGGGTCGCGTGAGATGGGGGAAAGATGATGAATTCTGTTTTGTCTATGTTAAGTTTCAGAAATCTAGCGGAGAAGATGAAATAGTGGACAGACATTGAGGGATTCTGGTTAGTAGGGAGGTGATATCTGGTCCAGAGATGTAGATCTGTGTGTCATCAGCATAGAGGTGATACTGGAAGCCATGAGATTCTATGAGCTGTCCCAGGCCAAAGGTGTAAATGGAGAAGAGCAGGGGCCCAAGGACTGAACCTTGTGGGACTCCGACAGATAGGGGGCGAGGTGAGGAGGTGGTGTGTGAGTGGGAGATGCTGAATGTCCGGTCTGTTAGGTATGATGAGATCCAGGATAGGGCCAAGTCTGTGATGCCAAGGGATGAGAGGATCTGTAATAATAGGGAATGGTCCACTGTGTCAAAGGCAGCCGACAGGTCAAGGAGGAGGAGAACAGAGTAGTGTCGCTTGCTCTTGGCGGTTAAGAGGTCGTTGGTGACCTTAGTTAGGGCAGTTTCAGTGGAATGGTGTGACCGGAAGCCAGATTGTAAGCGGTCAAAGAGGGAGCAAGAAGAGAGATGGGAGGACAGTTCAAGGTAGATGTGTTGTTCCAGTAGTTTGGAGGCATAAGGGAGAAGTGATATAGGGCGATAGCTAGATACAGAGGATGGGTCAAGAGAGGGCTTTTTGAGGATAGGTGTGATGGAGGCATGTTTAAAGCTTGAGGGGAAAACACCAGTTGTTAGTGATAGGTTGAAGAGATGGGTTAGGGTTGGGATGAAGACTGGTGAGGTTTGGGATGAGGTGGGATGGGAGCGGGTCAAGCGCACAGGTGGTGAGATGCGATCTTGAGAGTAGAGTGGAGACTTGATCTTCTGTAATGGTGGAGAAGTTGGTTTTGGAGGTGGAGGGCAGGGAAGTCAGGAGGAAGGGCTCTGGGGCTTGTTGACCAAAACTGTCTCTGATGCTATCAATCTTCTGCTTGAAGAATGAGGCAAAGTCTTCAGCGGAGATAAGTGGGGAGGGAGGAGGTGCTGGGGGACGGAGGAGAGAATTGAAGGTGTTAAATAACTGTTTAGGTTTGTGAGACAGGGAGGATTAGACTCTTAATCCACCTGAAGACCCTCGTTCTGTAACAAAGGAAAAATAAAAAAACAACTATCTCATACCTTCCGTTGCTCAGGTCAAGTCCCACGAAGTAAATCCATCTGAAGGGGTTAAATCATCTTACAGCCAGGAGCTCTGCTAAAGCAGTGCTTGTGCCTGTAAAACCCCGGGGAATGAATGGATTGCAGGGGAATGACCTGTAGTTACCTTGAGTCGCGGTGATGCGCCCCCTGCTGGATGTCCTCATATGAACTCGAGCGTGGGAAAAATTCCAAGGCTCCAGTTCATGAGGACATCCAGCAGGGGGCGCATCACCGCAACTCAAGGTAACTACAGGTCACCCTACTTTCCATTCATTCCCCGGGGTTTTTACAGGCAGAAGCGGCTGCATTAACAGGCTTCTGCTTGTAAAATTAGTTAACACTTTTAGATGGATTTACAACGTGGGACAGAACGACGGAAGGTATGGAATATTGTTTGTTTATTTTAAACTTTGTTTCAGGTGACAAGGGTCTTCAGGTGGATTAAGAGTCTAATAAAATATTACAACACCGTGTGTCTTTATTTAATTAAAATACTTTTTAATAATGTGTGTGTTTTATTAACCATTTCATACTATTGTATTAATAATGGATAGGTGTCATAATTGACGCCTCTCCATTATTAATCTGGCTTAATGTCACCTTACAATAGCAAGGTGACATTAACCCTTCATTACCCCATATCCCACCATTACACGGGAGTGGGAAGAGAGTGGCCAAGTGCCAGAATAGGCACATCTTCCAGACGTGCCTTTTCTGGGGTGGCTGGGGGCAGATGTTTGTAGCCAGGGGGGCCAATAACCATGGACCCTCTCTGGGCTATTAATATCTGCCTTCAGTCACTGGCTTTACCACTCTGGAGGAGAAAATTGCGCGGGAGCCTACGCCAATTTTTTCCGCCATTTAACCCTTTATTTTACAAGCTACAGCGCCCAAATTTTGCACATACACACTACTAACATTAGTAGTGTGGAATATGCAAAAAAAAAAAGATACGAGATGGTTTACTGTATGTAAACCATGACTCATATCCTGTCGGGTTTGGGAAGGAGAAATGAAAAGCCGGCAATTGAATTACCGGCTTTTCACATATCTCGCGCTGAATTAAATATAAATACAGTGTATATATGTGTGTATATATATATGTGTGTGTGTATGTGTATACACATACTGTGTATATGTTTTAACGAACATTTGAGCACATAAATCCATTAGATGTCGGTTTTGCAAGCCTGCGAGAAAATATCGCAGTACAGATGCCACACGGATGTCAAAAGGATCATTTGATGCGAGGAAATCGCATCCTCGCACTGCACACGGATCACTGTTTTGGAAACATTTGTGCGATTCTCGTCTGTGAAAAACGGACCTTTTTTTATACGTTGTGTGTGTCCCCGGCCTAACACATCAGGTATCAGGTATAAACTGCTATCTCCGTGGTCCACAATCCCAACTCGCCTTTCCTTTTATTTTTCCAGAAGCCATCCCCATGTGTTGGAGGCGAGGGGATGAGAAAGGCGCTCTACTACATATTTTTTGGTCTTGCAGGCTAATCACTCCTTTTGGGGGAAAAAGTGCAACTGGTGATTGTCTGGAAATTTGAGGTCCGCTGCAACATGGTTCATTTTTGGATTCTAACCTTGACGCCATGTATGCTGAAATTCTCTGAAAATTAACATGTAATGCACAACGCTATTCCGTCACATGCGGCTATATGCTCATTCCATATAGAAAATATCACTGGTGGTCATAGACTTTAGCCACCCGCCGACTTTTTGCCTTCTTCTTCATCTTTATTTTTTTTTTTTATATAGCGCTAACATATTCCGCAGTGCTTTACAGTTTGCACACATTAACATCGCTGTCCCCGTTGGGGCTCAGCCTTCACAGCATTGGTCTGTCATAGGGTTATACACATAAATAATATTACAAGATGCGTACTGATCTCTTTTGATCCATTTTCTTTCTATCCTTTTGTTCTCAGACGATGAGGTTTTTCTGTAGGTGTGGACAGTACGATAAGAGCGACGTGACACATCGGACGGAATGTTTGGAGGCGGCCGCGATATGTTACACCGTCTTTCATGAGGTCAGCTTTCAACACTACATGACAGCGAGGCAGCAATCGGCTGATAGTGTGACCAAAACGGTAACTTTCAAGGAAGGAAAAAAAAAAATATGACGTAATGACTGACAACCACAGACTGTGCGCTCAGTAAATCTTTCTCCCGTCCTGATACTTTGTTATATATTGTAATTCTAAACTCCACATTGTGTCGCTCACAGATGCTTGTCTAGACAGGATACAAGTGAAATCTAAGTAGGCATGTTTCTATTCACTGACAGTAAGCAGAGATCACAATATATTGGAAATTTATTGTCTAAGACTTAAATTGTATATTTTTTTCAACAGATAATGGTTTAAGAAATAAAAAATCTTTTTCCCGCTGTTGCACTGCTGATCTGTGCTTACTTTGCTGCACTGAGCATGTGCAGTACATCGACATGTGCACTGCAGCAGTGATGGCAAGATGTACGGGACAAGACCGTTGAGACCAGTAATTGGCTGCAGTGTTCACGTGAAGGTGCCACATAATATAACTAGAAATGTGGGCAGAGGCCACCAAAGCTGGCGCTAGAGTAGCAGAAGAAATCTGGTATTTAATGTTTCTTATTGTTTATTTACAAACATTCTCTACTTTAAGATAAATATTTTTAACTTAAAACAAGAGCTGGACCAAGGTCAGAAGGTGCAGAAAATGGGGCGGGGGGCTATTTTAGCAATGAGCTCATCCCCCCCCCCCCCTACGTATATATAGAATCAGGAGATTGCGGCTCCATCCTCTGAAGATAAGGAGTCTGCTGACAATCTTGGCACGTTGCTCAGTATCACACTTTGTAATGTCCGCTGGGAACTTTTCTATGACACTTGAGCTTTTCAGCTTTTTGATCTTATTCTTTGCTGTAACCCCTTGTTCCTCCCCAGGAGACGTCAATCGGGGTTCACAATATAGAACATAGGATTAATCGTTTCATTATGGGAAGATGTAACACTGTTTAATATATATTGTGCTTCACTTCTTTACCAATTTTAAGATTTGTTTGGACTCTGTGAATGAAAATATTGCTTTATACAACCAGACCTGATTCTTTTTACCTCTTAGACTTCTTTCACACTAGCGTCGGCCCGACATGTGTTGTGAAAGTGATGCCCGACGTGGGCAGCGGAAGCAGTCTTACGACGCTTCCCCTGCCCCATTGTAAGGTCCGGGGAGGGGGGGGCGGAGTTCCGGCCGCGCATGCGCGGTCGAAAATGGTGGACACAACGCGCAAGAAGTTACATGTAACGTTTTTTTGTGCCGCCGGTCCGCCAAAACACGACGCAACCATTGCACAACTGTTGCGATGTGTGGCACTCCATTGCAATGCGTCGCTATGTATAAGTCTATGGAGGAAAAATGCATCCTGCGGGCAACTTTGCAGGATGCGTTTTTCTACATAACGACGCATTGCGACATGCGTTGAACGACGCAAGTGTGAAAGTAGCCTTAGTTTGCTACAATGTATCAGTCCAGTGATCTTTACCTACACTGACACATTGTTGTAAACTATCAGGAGAGCGGAGATATGTACTGTAAGTCGGGGGACTCTGTCACGTCATTCTAACCCCTCCTACACCGATAACGTGTGCAAGTTAAAAGAACCCAAGTTAATCCACAACTTTATTAGGCCAGTCTCACATGTCCAGATAATTCCGGTACCGGAGTTATCCGTGTCAGTGTGCTCACGTGGCACACGTGCGGCAGCCGTGTGCCGACTGGGTACCACACGGACCGTGCAGGAGACAGCGCTACAGTAAGCGCTGTCCCCTGCTTTGGGTGCTGAAGCAGCCATTCATTTCTTCTCTCCAGCAGCGTTCGCTGGAGAGAAGGAATAAAAAATCGTTTTTTTTTTTGTTTTTTGCGGTTGAAATAAAGTTCCCAGTAACCAACCCCCTCCCACCCGCCCGCTGGAAATAAAATCCTCACCCAGCTCCCTCGATGCTTCCTCTCAGCGTCGCAGCTTGTCCTGTATGAGCGGTCACGTGGTGCCACTCATTACAGTGATGAATATGCGGCTCCACCCCTATGGGAGGTGGAGCCGCATGTTCATCACTAATGAGCGGCACCACGTGACCGCTCATACAGGACAAGCTGCGACGCTGAGAGGAAGCATCGAGGGAGCTGGGTGAGTATTTTATTTCCAGCGGGCGGGCGCACAGGGGGTTGGTTACCGGGAACTTTATTTCAACCGCAAAAAAACAAAACGATTTTCATTCCTTCTCTCCAGCGAACGCTGCTGGAGAGAAATGAATGGCGGCTTCAGCACCACAAGCTGGGGGTACAGCGCTTACTGTAGCGCTGTCTCCTGCACGGCACACGGACCCATTGACTTTAATGGGTCCGTGTGATCTGTGCGCTCCCACGAACACGTCTCCGTGTTTTTCAAACGGACACATGGTCCGTGAAAACACGCTGACATGTGCAGAGACACATTGATTTTAATGTGTCTACGTGAGTCAGTGTCTCCGGTACGTGAGAAAACTGTCACCACACGTACCGAAGCCGCTGACGTGTGAAACCGGCCTTAAACAGAATTGCTGCAGAGAGGTCCACTTTAGTATTTATATGTAAATTATCCTGGAAGTGCTCTGGGCGGGACAGAGCACTTCCCCTTCATTAGCTCCATTCTTCACCTAAGGGCTCGTTCACACTTGCAATTAAATCGGATGAATGCAATCCGATTAAATATTGGATTGCATAAGTATCAATTTAATCTTATACTTCTGTTCTCAATTACATTTGATTTCAGGAATCTCATGCACACATATATTTTTTTCTTTTTCCTGACTAAATTGGAAAACTGCTGCATTTCTTAAAGCTGCAGCATGTCACTTCTATCAGTGTTTTTTTTCCCGATGAGAAAGTTCAAAAACGTTGCAAAAAAAAAAAAAATTCACAGGTAGAAGGCTTTTTTTTTTGTTTGCAGCAATTTTGGCAAAATAAAACTAACTTTATTAAACATTTACTGTAGACAAATCGCACATTTTACGTGGAAAAAAAAACTAAGCAAAAATCTAAGTTTTGAACGTAGCTTTTTTACTGCAAAGAGAGCAGATTCTGGCAGAAAAAAAAGCTGCATGTGAACATGGCCTTATTGACGTGCTGCGAATTTGAAAATGTTTTCATTGTCCAAGTTTGCAAGGAATAAATAAGCAGTGCATGAGATTTCAGAAAATTAATTTATTTTGTTACTATGGTAAAATGCCACGTGTGAACGTTCCCTTAGTGTCGCGGTATTTTTGGCAATTGCAATATCATATTCAGGAGCTGAGGATGGACAATGCCAAGTGTCCGCCCGTTTGGCCTGTTTCTTCATGCCCTGGTGTTGACCATTTGATCTCTCTGATATTTTACAGTTCATGGAGACTGAGCAGCTCCAGTGAACGTAGTTTCCTGAAATCATTGAAGTCACCGAGAAACGCGAAACCCCTGATGATGTGGACAGAGCCTCAGTTTTTCCCTTGGCCGCAGGGCAGATTCTGGAATATCAATAAAGATTACAAGTGGAAAATCCAGAGCATGACTCCTGAATGCTGGATCTACAGCTGCTGCCATATTGTCATGCCCAGCGAAAAGTGCGGCCCTGAGCTCATGGGTGAACAAGAGGGGCCAAGTGTCAGTAAATTTACCAACAGTAAGTAAAAAGAAGAAAGTCAAAGCCGTATGAGAAAACGGCATATATGCAACCAATCAATGGCTGGAGATTCGTGACACAGTAACGTATGGTGGCAAAAGATCTCTTTGAAGTGGACAACCCCTTTAATTGAGGAGTAAATCTATGATTTGCACTATAATTTGTGGCAATTTCAAGAATCCTAGTAAATCTATGAAACTGATCAAAATGGACGCACCATCCCCCTTATACCACCCACTCCCCCAGGCAGCGGTGTACCTCTAATACCAACACACCATGCGGCCGTTATGGAGGACTATGGGGAGTGTATTATACTATATGGAGGTCTATGGGGAGTGCATTATACTGTACTAGATTGTGGCCCGATTCTAACGCATCGGGTATTCTAGAATATGCATGTCCCCGTAGTATATGGACAATGAGGATTCCAGAATTCGCGGCAGACTGTGCCCGTCGCTGATTGGTCGAGGCAACCTTTATGACATCATCGTCGCCATGGCAACCATTATGACATCTACGTCGATACTATGCCCGTCGCTGATTGGTCGAGGCCTGGCGGCCTCGACCAATCAGAGACGCGGGATTTCCATTATGACATCCTCCACCAATCAGAGACGCGGGATTTCCAGGACAGACAGACAGAAAAACCCTTAGACAATTACAATCATGGCCAAAAGTATTCACACCCCTGCAATTCTGTCAGATAATACTCAGTTTCTTCCTGAAAATGATTGCAAACACAAATTCTTTGGTATTATTATCTTCATTTAATTTGTCTTAAATGAAAAAACACAAAAGAGAATGAAGCAAAAAGCAAAACATTGATCATTTCACACAAAACTCCAAAAATGGGCCACACAAAAGTATTGGCACCCACAGCCTAATACTTGGTTGCACAACCTTTAGCCAAAATAACTGCGACCAACCGCTTCTGGTAACCATCAATGAGTTTCTTACAATGCTCTGCTGGAATTTTAGACCATTCTTCTTTGGCAAACTGCTCCAGGTCCCTGATATTTGAAGGGTGCCTTCTCCAAACTGCCATTTTTTGATCTCTCCACAGGTGTTCTATGGGATTCAGGTCTGGACTCATTGCTGGCCACCTTAGAAGTCTCCAGTGCTTTCTCTCAAACCATTTTCTAGTGCTTTTTGAAGTGTGTTTTGGGTCATTGTCCTGCTGGAAGACCCATGACCTCTGAGGGAGACCCAGCTTTCTCACACTGGGCCCCACATTATGCTGCAAAATTTGTAGGTAGTCTTCAGACTTCATAATGCCATGCACACGGTCAAGCAGTCCAGTGCCAGAGGCAGCAAAGCAACCCCAAAACATCAGGGAACCTCCGCCATGTTTGACTTTAGGGACCGTATTCTTTTCTTTGAATGCCTCTTTTTTTCTCCTGTAAACTCTATGTTGATGACTTTGCCCAAAAAGCTCTACTTTTGCCTCATCTGACCAGAGAACATTCTTCCAAAACGTTTTAGGCTTTTTCAGGTAAGTTTTGGCAAACTCCAGCCTGGCTTTTTTATGTCTCGGGGTAAGAAGTGGGGTCTTCCTGGGTCTCCTACCATACAGTCCCTTTTCATTCAGACGCCGACGGATAGTACGGGTTGACAATGTTGTACCCTCGGACTGCAGGGCAGCTTGAACTTGTTTGGATGTTAGTCGAGGTTCTTTATCCAACATCCGCACAATCTTGCATTGAAATCTCTTGTCAATTTTTCTTTTCCGTCCACATCTAGGAAGGTTAGCCACAGTGCCATGGGCTTTAAACTTCTTGATGACACTGCGCACGGTAGACACAGGAACATTCAGGTCTTTGGAGATGGACTTGTAGTCTTGAGATTGCTCATGCTTCCTCACAATTTAGTTTCTCAAGTCCTCAGACAGTTATTTGGTCTTCTTTCTTTTCTCCATGCTCAATGTGGTACACACAAGGACACAGGACAGAGGTTGAGTCAACTTTAATCCATGTCAACTGGCTGCAAGTGTGATTTAGTTATTGCCAACACCTGTTAGGTGCCCCAGGTAAGTTACAGGTGCTGTTAATTACACAAATTAGAGAAGTATCACATGATTTTTCAAACAGTGCCAATACTTTTGTCCACCCCCTTTTTTAGGTTTGGTGTGGAATTATATCCAATTTGGCTTTAGAACAATTCTTTTTGTGTTTTTTTTCATTTAAGACAAATTAAATGAAGATAATACCAGAGAATTTGTGTTTGCAATAATTTTCAGGAAGAAACTGAGTATTATCTGACAGAATTTCAGGCGTGTGAATACTTTTGGCCATGACTGTATATATATATAGATGGAGGACTATGGGTGTGCATTATACTGTATGGATAACTATGGGGAGTGCATTATACTATATGGAGGTCTATGGGGAGTGTATTATACTATATGGAGGACTATGAGGAGTGGATTATACTATATGGAGGACTATGGGGAGTGCATTATATTATATGGAGGTCTATGGGGAGTGTATTATACTATATGGAGGGCTACGGGGCACATTATACTCTATGGGGTGTGTATAATGCTATGTGGAGGACTATGGGGTGAGTTATACCAAACAAGCAAAATGCTGCCTATTCGAGTGATTGTATGGTTTATGCTGGAACACAAATCATTGTTCTCAGCAGCACATTGTCCGGTGAAAACTGCAGATAACATGATAATGTATGGGGACAGATTGATCTAAAAGTGATCGTTCTGTGGACATCATTCTTCCTCAGCCGGTGTAATGAGGCCGGGAAACAAGCAAACAACTTCAATATTGTCGATTACACTCATTTAACGGTCTGAAATCAGAGCATGTAAATACAAGACATATTTCTGTGTGATGGTGCACTATATCAGCATTTGGGGCCTCACTTTAAACTTTTGACCAGGGCCCCTCTTTTTCTAAAATCGGCCCTATTGCATATTATTAGACACCTATAACTTTACTAACACCCCATCTTTATGAGCAATCGCCCTCCTCACGCTTGTGCCACACCATTACGAAGTATTTGGCAGGGTCTCGCTTCCAGTGGCCGTCATGTGCATTAACTCCCTCCCTGCTGCAAGGATTTCAATAAAGCTTTGTGCTTTTTTTTGGGAAGGTATGGGGAGTACAAAGGGGCCCCCTACTGGAAATCTTTGCCCCAGACTGAAATTCCAGAAGTCATTGTTATCCAGCTCCCTCTCTGGCAGAGTTATGAAAAGATCCAGGGATTGATCAGCGGCTATTTTTGGCAGCCTGATTTCAGAGATGTTCTTCTCCATCAATCATCACCCCAGGAAAGATCTTTCTGGGGAATTTAAAGGGTCCAGGAATCTGTCCAGACCTCATAGTGCCCGAGATATCTCCAGCGGACTCATTTGCGGAGCTGGTGAGTGTCATGAGGGTGATGCTTGTGTCTTGTACATTTTGGATCTGAGTGCTTACACTTCTTTCTGGACCATTCACCCAATCATCCTGCATTATTAGATTTTGTTTCTTTCTTGTTCCCATCTTAAGTTTATCATTTTTGTACTTAATTTATTATGTTTAGAGCTAAAATAATGATTATGATTTAAATCCTCCTACCGTTTTGTGTATACAGCTCCTATGCACGACCATGTGTTTCTATAAATTTAGTGTGATCTTTCAAACATACCACTTTCCATATGCTCCCTGTTTGGCAATATATATTAGGTGAGTAACTAAAGATCGCAGAATTGGCATCTTGTCAATCACACAAGTCTGCATAGAAGCTAAAGAGGACATTTACTTATCAAGACTATTTTACAGTGCTTAATTTCTTGAGCTTTTTTTTTTTTTTAACACATTGGTGTAGCTAAATATTATTGCAAACGTGTGCACGCCTTTAAATATTTTTGTCATCAGATAAAACATGCAGAAATGCAGATTGTTGTATTGTTATATACTTAAAATAATGATTGTATCTAGGTGGAACTAGATACAATGGGACACTTTTCTTAATGGCATCTGTCACAAAGGATTTGGCCACAATTTGCACCAAGTGTCACACTGATAAGTTTAAAAGAGACAAGTAACTGTAAACAAACAATAATTGTGCTGATCAATTGTACTTTTTTTTTTGCTTTTGCACCATCTTTTTTTAAAATCCGTCATCCATGCCACAGAATAAGTGCCTGTGCACACGATGCAGATTTGTTGCCGTTTTTTTTTTTTATTTTCCTGCTCAAATTTGTCACAGGATTTGTCCTGATGTCAGCAAAGTGAATAAGAATCCAGAAGTCTCATGCACGCGTTGCTTATTTTTTTTACTTGGAGATTTGTTGCAGATTTATATAAATCTGCTGAACATCAATTCTTTCAGTGTTTGTGCTGCAGATTTCACTCATACTAATGAAAGGGATTGTCACTTTTTTAACTGTTTTTTTTAATGTTTTTGTATAGTGTCAGTAATAATAAAAATGTTTCTTTTCTATATGGGAGTGTGTACATCTATTGGTTAGTCCTTTTTCTCCTTGTTCTCTTAATTCTAACAGCTTTAGATATCTGCAACTTTTTGTCCAAACAGCAATTGGTAAAATAGTCAAAGGATTTGTATCGTTTTATCACATTTGTATGTATTGTTAAACTAAGGGCTCACTCAGACGTCCAATTTTCTTGGAAATGAGAAAAACTAACCAATTATTTTGATAAGTATTTGAGAAAGAGTTCGGTCCGAGTGTCATCACTATTTCTTGTATCGTGAGAAAAAAAAAATGTTTCGTCATCTTCTCCTTTCCGACAGTCCATGAAAATCGGACTGCACTCCGATGGTGTCCGATTTTTTTTTATGGACGCTTTGACTTGCATTGCCGATTTTGATCTGATCCTTGGATCAAAATCGGACATGTCTCCACAATTTTCCACAGACTGCTCCTCAATAATCACGGACGTGTGAATGATTCCAGACTATTGCAGATACAAATGCTATCTGCGAAAACCACCGACAACACGCATACGTCAGAAATCTGAATGAGCCCTTAGAGTAGTAAAAAGATTCATCGCAATAACCAGCCTGCTGCTTGTCGATTGTTTCACGTAATGTAACGCTTTCTTTATTAAATATAACGAAGACGTTGTATACTCGTTCCAGACGGGTATTGTTGGACAATGCCAAATCTGGGTGGAGGTGCCAAGTGTGGAGCTTGCGGGAAGACGGTTTACCATGCAGAGGAGATCCAGTGCAATGGACGCAGCTTCCACAAACCATGCTTCATATGCAGTGAGTACATAACAAGATGCCAAATGAACTTAGCAAGAAATTAGTGAACCCAGGGAATTATTCTGCTTACTATTTTTTAAATCCTCATAAAATGTGTTAATGTCTCAGGGTCTACAGCAGGGGGTGTCCAGGTTTAGAAGGTATCTAACTTTTTATTTATCCTAAGAAAGCAGCAAATGTTGCAAAAGGAAAAATAAACAAAAAAATTAACACTACTCATCCCTTCTCCCCCTAACAATCCAGCACAGATACTCCATCAGTCTTTGTTTATAGTGACTGCTGCAGACAATCAATGGCTTCATTAGTCTCGTTGCCTACTCCTAACATCACTGCTGTTAATACTGAGCTCTGTTGTCAGCATACAGGACATGGCCACAGATTGTTTGCAGTGGTGAAGTTCCGTCTAAGCCTGGAAAGAGATAGAAGACCCTTTTTGCAGGCCCAGATGGAACGATACCGCTGCAATCAATCAGTGACTGTCATGAAATGTCTCCTGGACCAGGAAGAGAGGAGACTAAATGGGGTAAACATGCAGTATTATGGATTTAGTAGATAACTTATTTTTGTACAATAATGCACATAACCCCTTTTATTTTGCTTACACAGTGAAGATCAGTGTTTCTACTGTAGCTGCATGGTCTGTTGGAGTCTTAGGTAGTCTGAAATCTATTTCCTCTATCATCAGAGTCAGCCATACAAATAGGATCAAAGCCATCCAATCCAAAACTGTGTGTGATATGTGGGCGCTCGTACTCTTCCCTGCCAGCAGATGTTGGAGAATAAGACAAAAAGACAAAAGTGCAGGTGCAAATCTGTAGGGACTACAATCGAAAAGCTGCACTTTGTCACAATAGTTTGGCCATCTTATCGCTGATCCTTCTCCATGCTTTACACTGCAGCTTGCACAGGGAACTATGATATGATCCTGCACATTTAGCTTCCTCCATCTATTGTGTATGCTCGTTACATTCCGTACATAAAAATATCAAGTCTCAGTTTTCACTACAATTAAATTTATTCTCTTTTGTTGAAGCAAATTCTTCCACACTTTTCCAAGAATAACCGAGGATTATTTATCAAAGTTCCGGACCCCCTGCCCCAGGGTTTACAAATCTGACCGAGCTCCGATATCTTGTGAGTCACCAAGTATTCTGGTTGTGAGGACAGAAATAACGGCTGACTCTGGACATTATCTCCGGAGCGCTTTGTTCTGGGTTGTGAGATTATCAACTGAGACCTGACTGCGAGACGGAGCTTACTGACATGTTATATTGGGTCTCATGTAACGTTTGCTGCAAGGACAACAGAAGGTCACAGCGGCAGCAGAGAAAGCCCAAAGTCCCATGTCTTCAATGCTGGTGACCGAAAGGTGCTTTTACACCAGAGGTAAAGTGGTAAAATGCATCCTTGGTCCTAACCAATGATACACTAATATCCGTTCTGTCTTAAACTCCAGAGCTACATTTACAGGTTTTAGAGCAGAAATCTCCATGCACTCACACTGCTTGTTCAGTGTCTGCACAGAGCTTGCTAGATTGATTTTAACGTAGGAAAGTGTTCTCCCAATTGTACATGCAAAATAGAGAGCCCCTGCAAATGTAGAAGCTCAGCTAAGCTGTAAGGGGTGTATGAAAAAATATTTATCATTATATTCTACAGAGAGAAGCAGAATAGTGAGTGCAGCTCCGGAGTATACCATAGAATGTAGGATATGTAATATAATGTACTGTGTGTACACAGCGACTGTACCAGCAGAATAGTGAGTGCAGCTCTGGGGTATAATACAGGATGTAACTCAGGATCAGTAATGTAATGTATGTACACAGTGACTGCACCAGCAGAATAGAGTACGGCTCTGGAGTATAATACAGGATGTAACTCAGGATCAGTAATGTAATGTATGTACACAGTGACTGCACCAGCAGAATAGCGAGTGCAGCCCTAAAGTATACAGAAAGTAACTCAGAATAAGTAAAGCAATATATGTACACAGTGACTGCACCAGCTTTCTAGATATGGTAAGCTATATATTGCAGCCAATAAGTGCCCCCAGCAATCACATGCCTTACTACCGATTTATCCACCCACCCAGTGATGGAAGCCATAGACCACTGGGCTTCTGTGCTGGATTATTGGAGGACTGGAGAAGAGAGTACTTTTTTTTTTTTTAGAACTTACGGTGTTGTTTGATTTTTCAAAGAATGAACCCCTCTAATTACTTCTCAGATTCGTCAACGTAAAATATACATTAGACTGATGTTGAAGGAATAAGGCCTAACGAAGGCCTCTTTCACACTTCCGTCTTTTTTTTTCCGTCACAATCCATCGTTTTGTGAAAAAAATGGATCCAGCAAATGTTTCTGCTGGATCCGTTTTTTTCTCATAGACTTGTATTAGCGATGGATTGTGACGGATGGCCACACGTTTCATCCGTCGTGCACTGGATCAGTCGTAAAATTGCTGTCCGTTGGGCAGAGAAAACGCAGAGGAACGTTTTTTTCTGTACGTTGGAAAATCGCTCAGCGACGCATCCTGCGCTGTCTGTCGTTGGCTATAATGGACACAGGGATCAGTCGCTGACTGTCAAAAGCAGAAATCCAGCGACAGATGCCATCTTTTGAAACTGAGCATGCGCGGAAGAATTTCCCGTCGGGGAAATTCTCTCTCCCTCGCTCTCTCTTTTTACTATTGATGCTGCATAGCATCAATATTAATAAGATATGTTAAAAAAATAAATAAATAATCGTGTTATTCTTACCATCCAGAGTCCCCCGTGGCTTTCCTGATGCTCGCGATGCTGCCAGCAGCTCCCGTTCCCAGTAATGCATTGCGAAGTGACCCGATGACGTAGCGGTCTTGCGAGACCGCTACGTCATCAGAGGTAATTGCTCGCAAGGCATCACTGGGAACGGGAGCTGCCGACAGCATCGCGAGCATCGGGAAGGCTGCGCGTGATGCCGGAAGTTAAGAATATCACGTTTTTTTTTAAATTATTTTTAACCTGGGTTGTGTTGTGTATGCATTTTTACAGCGGAAAAAGGCGGCGAAGATGCATACACGTGTGCACATAGCCTCGACGGACCTGTCAAAAAAACGGACCCAGTGTACCCGTTTTTTACAATCTGCACAGGATCCGTCTTTTCAACATTTTGATGGATTGTGACTGATTGTAAAAAACGCAAGTGTGAAAGAGGCCTAAACACTAAGGGTACGCTCCCACGGTCCGTAAACGCTGCATACATCCACAGCGTCCAATCCGCAGCATCCAGATGTTACAGCATAGTGGATGGAATTTCAAGAAATCCAATGTCCACTATGTGTGCAGGGACTCCTCCGGCTTCCCTGCAGAGACGGACATGCGGTGCGTCTTTCCAGACCGCAGCTTGTCTATTTATAAATCTCACCCGTACAATGTATAGGGTGCGGTGATTTCGTATGGTTCAATGAACACATGCAGAATCACTTGCATTCAAAAGCCAACAGCGCTCTGGACAGAGCGGACATGTGCTGCGTCCAAAGCGCTGCCTAATACTGACTGTGGGGACGTAGCCTTAAGGCCCCGTCTCACATAGCGAGATCGCTAGCGAGATCGCTGCTGAGTCACTAGTTTTGTGACGCAACAGGGACCCCAGTAGCGATCTCGCTATGTGTGACACGTACCAGCGATCAGGCCCCTGCTGTGAGATCGCTGGTCGTGTCGGAATGGCCTGGACCTTTTTTTGGTCGTTGAGGTCCCGCTGACATCGCTGAATCGGTGTGTGTGACACCGATCCAGCGATGTCTTCACTGGTAACCAGGGTGGTAAACATCGGGTTACTAAGCGCAGGGCCGCGCTTAGTAACCCGATGTTTACACCCTGGTTACCAGCATAAATGTAAAAATAAACAAACAGTACATACTCACCATCTGATGTCCGTCAGGTCCCTTGCCGTCTGCTTCCTGCTCTGACTGACTGCCGGCCGGAAAGTGAGAGCAGATCACAGCAGTGACGTCACCGCTGCGCTCTGCTCTCACTGTACGGCGGCTCAGTCAGAGCAGGAAGCAGACGGCAAGGGACACCGAAAGGCGAGTATGTACTGTTTGTTTTTTTTGGTAACCAGGGTAAACATCGGGTTACTAAGCGCGGCCCTGCGCTTAGTAACCCGATGTTTACCCTGGTTACCCGGGTGCTGCAGGGGGACTTCGGCATCGTTGAAGACAGTTTCAACGATGCCGAAGTCGTTCCCCTGATCGTTGGTCGCTGGAGAGAGCTGTCTGTGTGACAGCTCCCCAGCGACCACACAGCGACTTACCAACGATCACGGCCAGGTCATATCGCTGGTCGTGATCGTTGGTAAATCGCTATGTGAGACGGGGCCATAAGATTTAGGACAATTGGATTATTTTTTATATATTGGTAGAAGATCCTTTTGCATCCAGTAGATTTGCCAGATAAGATTGTGGATGACAACTACCGAAACCTTTACCTTTGCACTGTATACAATCTGCATGCTCTGTTGCAGTGGTTTGCAGGAAGGCTCTGGACAGCACCACGGTCGCTGCACATGAGTCTGAAATCTACTGCAAGTCCTGTTATGGGAGAAAGTATGGCCCCAAAGGATACGGCTACGGACAAGGTGCCGGCTGTCTGAGTACTGACACGGGAGAGAGATTTGGCATTGAAGTTGCTCAGTAAGTAAAATGTTGCATATCATGTATCATTATTACAGTTCTTGTTATTTTCAAGATCTCTGCTTGCTGTGAGTGAATGGTAACATTTTAGTTTGAGACTGAAGGCCACTTACTAAAGATAAGTGAATGGATTTTCATGGACCCTGGTCCAGTATTTCGAGGAGGATTGCAGAGCTATCTTGTTGAAGGATGTCCCTGCAGCTAATTCCAAGTGTATTTCCAGGACTCATCCTTCCCGCAGCTCGCCCACTACCATGCACTCTTCCAAGTTCGCACAGAAGTTTGGAGCGACGGAAAAATGTCCCAGATGTGGAAAATCAGTCTATGCTGCCGAAAGAGTGATGGGTGGTGGAATGGTAAGTATGAACAGGGTTTATAGGGAGAATCAAAAGTCAGGACCCCCTTGAGCGTTACATATCAGTGCAGTAATCCCAGCTTTATTAATGTTGGGGGAATTCCTGAAATGTTTTCACTCCTGGAGAACCCCCCTCTTTTTACGGTATTTCTGGCCCAAAACTTTTATTGTAGGAGTTGAGATATGCTCCGAGATGCCATAAATATCTAGAAGGATAATAGCATTTAAGAGCCAAAACGGCAACATCTGGATCTTTTATTTCTTCGCAGCCCTGGCATAAAACCTGTTTCCGGTGTGCACTGTGTGGGAAGAGTCTGGACTCCACCACCGTCACAGAGAAGGATGGAGAAATCTACTGTAAAGGTGAGAGGATTGCGGAGATTTCAGTACTAATGAGGGACAAGGAGGCGTTTAGGTCCATTTGATGCACAATTAGAAAAAAATCTGAAATCATACTGTTTTCACACTGGAAATTTCACCCTCAAGAGCAGCAGCATTGAACCCGTGACTCTTTAAGATGTGAAAACTACAACTCCTATCATTCCCTGACAGGCATTTCACGACTGGTAGATCTACAAGTTGCAGTCTACGTTCCCGGAGAACCTCCGAGTAGAATAAGCTTATAATTGGCATTATAGATGATCACAATAATAACGATTTCTTTTCTCTCCCCAGTTTGTTATGCCAAAAACTTTGGTCCAAAAGGAATAGGATTTGGAGGGCTCACGCAGGTGGATCAGAAAGAAGGCTGAACGGCATGATCTTAGAAAATATTTCTATTGCTTGAAGCCGTTAGATTCTGGAAAGACTCCTTTGGATTGCATAGTACGGACTGGATCGGTTCTGGAATGTTAAACAATAAAGAAAGTTTTGGAAACTTTTGAAAACGTTTTTTTTCTTTCAAAGAAAGGATGAAGCAACAAGTTATATTTGTTTGTTTTTTTAAATAAATCTGCAATATATTAATATGAGATAGAAACTACACTGTCCAAATCTTTCCGTGACAGTCTAAGCCCGAATACTGGCTTCCCAATATTGGTTACGGACTTCCTTTAACATTGAAAATATATTTGGGTGCAGTTTTACTTTTTTTTTTTTTTGAGGCTCTGCTGCCCTGACCCCAGTGACACCTAAAAAGTTATGCAACATCAACAAGTGACAGTTTCTCATTGCAGAGTTACTCTATATAAAGCCACAAGGACAAGAATCTTCTTGCCCACCCCAAATTTCCTAAACATGTGACCTCTATCTCCTAGAGTCCAAGCTTCTATTTTTTCATGCTGTGATTAGTAAGCGAAATACAAAAACATTTAGAAAAATCCATTGCGACTAATTCTACCATAATAGACAGTTGTTAACTTTTTAGGGGTCTTTTTGTGACTAGTTTCCAAAATTTCATGCCACACATATCTCTATACAGAAAGTACATGAAAAATACCAAAATGAAAAAAAAAATAATATTAAATAAAAACAAAGTTAAATTCTAAGAAATGACTTAACACTTCACATTTAATATACATAGTGCATAGCATGAAATAACAGAAGACTTCACCTCTCCTGACATTTCCACCAGCAAATCCTCTGGGATATTGGCTAGTTCTAGGAAAATATCACCAGCTTATCAAAATCCAGCGTCTCTAAGATGAGTGTACGGATTGTCATGATGTCAGATTACTGCGGTACCCCCAATCCGATAGTCACATTACAGCAGTGTATCTAAGAGGCCATTTATACGACATGATCACTTGTTTCACCATAACCCTGCAGTATAAAACAGGCTGCCGATCCCCCGACGAATGAGCAAAACGTTTGCTCGTCAGGGACAACAGCAGCCAATGAGCAGTGAACGATCAATTACTGATGATTCAGGGCGCAACAGGATAATAAATGACCGCTGATCAGCAAATAACCGAATGGTGGTCGTTTAGTGCAGGTGTTAACACACAGATCTAACAAGAGGTGCAGCAATACCTGAAAATACCGGTCAAGTCCTGCGTCTCCATACTTCCCCAATTTTAAGATCTCTGCTTGCTGTAGTCAGTGAATGGAAACATTCCCATTTACATTCAGGGAGATTAAAAAAAAAAAATATTCTTATTACGGTATGCCATTTTGAACCAGCTGTGTTAAGCGAGCGTGGATTTTTTTATTTTATTTTTTTTTTTACGTAAATGGGTATGCGTATCTCCAAGATCCAATTCCAATATGCAGTAGATGTAATAATAATAATAGCAAATACCTCCAATTAGAAATGTAGTGTAGCTCTTCTAATTAGCTATGTTGCTTATCCCATGTGCAGGGCATTGAAGTAGCTTAGGTATCCATGGTTACGACCACTAACAACTAGCTAACTGTCACTGTAACCATGGATAAGTGAGCCACTGCAATGTCCTGCACATTATGTAAGCGACATAGCGAATCAGATGAACTATACAAAATTTATAATTGAAGGTATTTCATAATATGCAACATAGCAAATGAGAAGAACTATACTAAGTTTATAATTGGAGGCATTTGTGAATATTATTACTACTACACCTACTACATATTGGGATAGGATCTTGGAGATGGGAATACCTCTTTAATGCCAGTAAGCAGAAATATTAAAAAAAGGTAGAAGCTAAAGAAAAAAATTTTGGAAAAAAAAAAATTATATAAAGCACAAGTAAATATTGAAAAAGAAGACAAAGTTTTAATGCGCCAAAGACAGAAGAGCTGCAGAGGTCATCTGCTAAATCAATTCTAAAATATATTGGTCTTTTTTTGTTTGTCATTTTCCAGCTGAAAGTGTGCATTTAAGGATATGCAAAAAATCACGTATGCCCTTTCCTAAAAGGAAGAAAGAATTGGTGAAGGAGATTTTTGTATCTATAACAGTGTCAGTAATTAAATAGTTGCCTGTGAAAAACCAACTACTCACCTGTTAGTTTCCCCACCACTTCAGCGTTGTGACTCCAGTGGTCTTCGACGGTCTCCGTTTACTTTGCCCGTACACTCATATGACCAATGCAACTGCTCGTTGGCCTCAGCGGCGATGCTTTTATGCATATCGCGTGATCGGGGCAGCAAATTAAATAGAGACAAGTGGAAAATCACCAGAATTTTTCTTTTATTTATATATCCTGGACAACCCTTTTTCACAGCCAAAAGAAAAAAAAATAATGCTGCTTGTCTTTGGGTTGCCCTACCCGTCTGCTCCTTGGCCTCTGCAACAAGAGATAGTTGTCAGAACGCTAATGAAATTGGGCACCCAGAAACTAAAATGTTAATATTTATGTACAACTGCCCATTCTTAGTCTTTTAGGAGAAATGGGTCCTCTTTTACAACCACCTTTTCTTCTTATTCCATAAGCCAATGGAAAGATACAAAAGCATCAGCGGAGTCTGGAAATGAAGTGCTCTCTATTTTATGTTTTTTTTTTTTTTTTCTTTTATACAAAATTTGTAAAAGGTGAACAAGAGCAAGGAATGAATATATATACTGTATATACACACGGAAAGGTAAGTACTTTAGCAGAGTCCTGGACTATACAGGTCAGCCAGAAACTTTTATAGGGGATGTCTTAAACTCTCATTTTCGTCCAATCTATAAACAGACAAAGGTCCTGCCAATCGTTCCGGAGGGTGGGCTATACAAGGTTCCCCCAGGTGTTACCGTCCTAGCACGTCACCCCAGGACGGTGGTAACTAGTAGGCACTGGATGGCTGCTAGGTCACAGAGTACCTCTAGACAGACTGGGCACCCCTCATCATGGAGGCCTGGAAGATGTTGTGGTATTGCTGTGTCCAATCTACGGGATTGGTTTTGATTAATCCGAAGCACTGACAGCGAAAGAAATCTGCCAGATTCTGGATACAGCCACGGCTGGAAGACAGAAAATTCAGGTCATCACTCCACCGTACTACTGAACAGGAGGAGCCATAGGATGGCACAGGTGATGCATTGCTATGGAAGCAGCTAGCTAAACGAGAACTCCACATCCACAGATGCTAAAAATGATTTTCTGCTTCAATAGTGGAAATCAAGAGCAAAAATGGTCGATCTAGGAAGCAAATACAGCGCACACAGCGAAAGAACAAGCAGCCTGTATTAATATTAAAGAAGCACTCCTCCTATTAAAGCATTTATCCTCTTACTATATTGCAGTCATATTATATAGCACTGTGTACTTACAATTGCTCATTTTGCCTTTCTACCCAGCCACCACTTCTCTTTTCTCCGCTCTATGTAGAAACAGGAAGTCTCTTGTCCCTATATTTATCATCCCCCTCTTCAACACCTGACCCAGCTGCTCCCTCCTCCCAGGGACTTTTGCAGTGATTCATGACTTTTGCAGACAAAATTGTCCTCCTGCTACTTCATAGAGCTTAGAAGGATTCAGCTAGTCAATTTTTAACCACCTGATGTCATTTACCTAATTGAAGAGAGAAGAATTAGCAGGGTAGAAAGGCAAAGTGAGCAATTGTAAGTACACAGTGCCATATAATATGAGGACTGCAATATAATAAGAGGATACAAATTTTGAAAGCAGTCAGCATAGCTGCTGCAAAAAGGCATCCCATGTGCCATAAGGAAAAAAAATGATTCAGAGA
Source organism: Ranitomeya variabilis (assembly GCF_051348905.1). Lineage (NCBI taxonomy): Eukaryota > Metazoa > Chordata > Amphibia > Anura > Dendrobatidae > Ranitomeya > Ranitomeya variabilis. The sequence goes on from NC_135233.1 coordinate 447,192,225, forward strand.
AAACATTGCATGCAGTCTTCGGCTTCAAAAATTATGTGTGTATGCCGGCATCTAAAAAAAGACGCTGTGTGCACGTGCTCTAAAAGCTGCATTAAAAATTATCACTCTCAGCAAAACATCATCCTGTGTAAACAAGTAATGTGCTGCTATGAACAAGACGTCCCAAGTGCAAAGAATGATAGTATTAATGATCTTTTTATGTGCATGAATGTGTGGTCGGCTTATCTTAACAGGCCATTAAATGATCGTAGCTCGGCGTGGATGTAGCCAATCAATGGTTGTTTAACAGGCTAAATGCAGCCGTTGTGCCTTGTCGTCATGTGTCTCCAATGACTAGACACATGTGAACTGGATGCACAGAGAACACTTACTTAAAGGGAGATCTCCGCAGCGGCACTTGGTGCTTACTGTATCGGTTCTGCACTTGGAGATTGAACCTTTCTTGAGTTGTTAGACCCAGAAACATGATCTACAAAAAAAAAAAAAAAAAACACAACAAATGTGAAGTACATCAATTGTTCAATGCATTAAATATGTTCTGTCCTTTGGCGTCAAGATCTTCCTCCTCTCTTTCACATTCTTCGGTAAGGTTATGTGCGCACGTTGAGTATTTGCTTGCAGAAGTTTCTGCATCTCTTGGCAGGAAAAACAATGCAGAAAAAAACGCGGGTTTTTTGTATGTGTTTTTGTACAGCAATGAATTTTATTTTTTTTTTTAGCTAAAGATATTTTTAAAAAAGTGTTGTGATGTAATTTCTTGGTTCAACACCAGATTTTTCATGCTGATGAAGTGTGGCATCAGGGTAATGGGATTAGGGTTTGATATCAGCATCTGTTATTGACAGCTAGCTCTAGGCTTGGTAATGAAAAGGTATCAGCCTGACACCCTCATTACTAAGGGTACCGTCACACAGTGCCATTTTCATCGCTACGACGGCACGATTCGTGACGTTGCAGCGTCGTATAAGTATCGCTCCAGCGTCGTATACTGCGGTCACACGTTGCAATACACGGCGCTGGAGCAATAATTTCATGACGTATTTGCGATGTAGAAGCCGTTGGTTACTGTGCGCACATCGTATACAACCTGTGTCACACGATGCAATCATGCCGCCACAGCGGGACACTAGACGACGAAAGAAAGTTTCAAACGATCTGCTACGACGTACGATTCTCAGCGGGGATCCGGATCGCAGTAGCGTGTCAGACACAGTGATATCGTAAATGCATCGCTGGAACGTCACGAATCGTGCCGTTGTAGCGATCAAAATTGCACTGTGTGACGGTACCCTAAGCCATTAAGTACACACACTGTCACAGCCTATGTAGGAACCTTAAAAGAACAAACGTACACAGGCTGTTACCAGACAGCAACTGGTAATTTTAAAGAAAAAAAAGTTGCGTGGGCTCCCGTGTAGTTTTAATAACCAGCAGAGGGAAAGCTGAACGCTGATGTTAATATTCTATGAAGGAGCCAAGAGCCATGAAAGGTTCCCAGGCTATTAGCAGCTCACATATCTTTGCTTAGCCTTTACTGGCTAATTTACAGGAGGACCCAAGAAAAAAATTGAAGTAGGGTCCCTCTATAAAAATCTACCTTTCTAGTAAATCTTCCACACGACCGCAGGCAAGAGGAGTTTGGATAATGAGGCACAGTGGAAAAAGCTCAAGAAAGTCCTTATCCAGCACCTATAAGGCCCCTTTGATGGAGATTTAGAAAACTGTGTCTGTATATTGATGTAGATTTTGTTACCTGATATATTTGCAGTATAAGCATCAGCGTAGACCACACAGTGAGAAAACACACAAGGATGAAGATATACAGAACCCACGGGGAACACGATATAATCTCCGCCAAGAAACCTCCAATGCCGTCTTTCTGTAAATTAGTGGAGCACTGACTGACCCAGACTGTGAGAAAAGAAGAAATAGATGCGATCATGTATCAAGCACATAACGCGAGTGGCCGCACATGTGCCGATCTGTACTTACATATAGAGGAGGCATAGATCATCCAGTGACCCATGACTGTCAGGGCAAAGAGGAAGAGCACAAAATAATGATGGTTCCCAGCACCTGGAGGAACAGGAGGATTTAGATAAGTGGTTATCACGACTATACAATGTTTCAATTGCCATTCAGGTTTCTGGGAAAGTTGGGTGACAATGCTAGAATTATATTAGGGTTTTCTCTATTTTCAGGGGAATATTGCCACTCACCAATACAATGTCCAGTCCATATACAGTGTTGATCAAACTTAGCCACACAGGCATTGCATGCGTGACAGTGCATAGACCTCAGTGGCTTCTTTACCTGCAGGATGACACAAAGGGTTAATAGGAGCTAGCACAAATAGTTAAGGACTATAGTATTATATACAGAGGAACTGAAGCGGTTTGGATTATACAGCAATTTCCAGATTATAAGGACTGAAATATCCTAAGAGGCTATGTTGATCCCTACTTTGCAGCACTATTCATAAGGGACCAGAATGACTTATATTGGGGTCTTAGCCCTGTACTTGGCTATTTCCGTCAGTTGTACAGTCATTGGTAGTGTGCAAGCAAGACAGTATACATTCAAAAAGGAACACGAGACCCCCTTTCTGTGATCGCGTGGGGGCCAGGGGTCAGATCCCCAGTAATCCAACATTACCAATTAGCCTGAAGTGTCACAGCCGCCTCTGCCCACTCAATGTGATAGTTTTACCATAAATAATTTACAAAATATAATCAAAAAGGAAACACATACCAGGCAGGAAGTACAGAACAATCTAACGTCCAGACACCCGGCTTCAGCAAGACTAATAATGGTCTGCAAAAAAAATAAATTACAACTTTATTAAATGACAGTAATCAGATATGACATACACAGATGTTTTCTCCCAATGTATACCCCTACCAAGAAAAGGCTGTGGCATATCCATCCCTTGGGTGAATAAAGACCTAGATATAGAATTGAGGCATACACCCGTAATTTTTCTGAAGTTAAAAAGGTGCCACTAATAATTCTATTGTACTACCTCACATATTTAAGCAATAACACTTCAATAACAGATGACGTACCTGCTTCTTCTCCTCTTCTGAACTTTTGATGTATCCGGGATCCGTTCTCCATGTCTTGTAGAAATAATATGCAAGTAAAAAGACGCTGATCACAAATGGCACCTGGATTGTTGCTTGAGCCAAATGTGATGGATAGCAACCTCGTTAAGGAAAATGACAAATATTTGCCACTTAGAACTGAATGTAAAGAACTATTACATTTATTTAAAGGAGACTTCTTTTTTTTTTTTTTTTTTTTTTACCCCACCCCTTCCATATGCTATACTGGAGCATAGGGGTCCAGCTCATCAGTTTATGCTTTTATGCCAAATTGCAGGAATTCAGGCACATTGGCATATTCTCCTTCATGAAGTGAACATATCAGGTTTTACCATTATCTGCCTTTTTATGCGTCTTCAAGGCAAGATGGGGAATGAGATTTTTTGTTGCTACTTTGATGGTAGTACCCCAAGTAGCAGAGTAAAAAAAAAAAGAAAAAAAAAAAAGGATATCAGGCAGGAAGCAGATAAACCACGTCATAAACATCCAGAATATTGAACTGATGAAGAAGATGGCGGGCATGTGCTTCTGACTGGATGGACCGACAAATCGTCTGCAAAAGAAAGTACAAAAGTGTATCAGTTATTTGCCGTCTCAACATGGCGGTGTATCACAATGTCACCCATTGGGTCATCTCCTTCCCTCTCTAAGACCTCTGCCGTCTCATCATGGCTGTGTATCACAATGTCACCCATCGGGTCATCTCCTTCCCTCTCTCGGACCCCTGCCGTCTCATCATGGCAGTGTATCACAATGTCACCCATCGGGTCGTCTCCTTCCCTCTCTCGGACCCCTGCCGTCTCATCATGGCAGTGTATCACAATGTCACCCATCGGGTCGTCTCCTTCCCTCTCTCGGACCCCTGCCGTCTCATCATGGCAGTGTATCACAATGTCACCCATCGGGTCGTCTCCTTCCCTCTCTCGGACCCCTGCCGCCTCATCATGGCAGTGTATCACAATGTCACCCATCGGGTCTTCTCCTTCCCTCTCTCGGACCTCTGCAGTCTCCTCATGGCTGTGTATAACAACATCACCCATCGGGTCATCTCCTTTCCTCTCTCAGACCTCTGCCGTCTCATCATGGCTGTGTGTCACTTCATCACCCATTCTGTCAACTCCTTCCCTCTCCCATATGTGGAAATTTTAAGACTTCATGCACTAGACTTACTCTTTTCTCTCTAACATACAGCAATAAAAATAGGCATTCAGCAAACCTGGTTAAGAGCTGAGACCCAGCAGTGACCAATGCGAGGAGGGTCCCTTTTAAGAGCCAGGAATCTGTATGCATGTTCATAATGTATCCGACGCCCCCCAAGAGAGACAAGAACACCAACGTCACCAATGAGATCTGATGAAAAGAGGGAGAAAAAAAGTTATGTGAGTACTATCTTATTAAAGAGTAATCCCAATTCTAGAGTAAAAGGTTTATCAGAGAAACCTTAAAAGATCCCCAACTCATTGATAAATCATGAGCATTTGGTAATTCAATATACATTATATATACAGAAACAAGTACCCACAGGACACAGTCAGATAACAATGACCAATCTCTTCCTGAAACTGTTGGGATAAGGGTGACCACCGATCCCTGCAATTTTAATCCCTTAGGTGCCGTGATCAGAATTTAACAAGGCATCTAAGTGGTTCAAAAGAAGGAGGTGGCTCCATTTAGCCCCAATGTTTGGGGAGCTGATGTGGTATCATGGAAGTTCCTGATAATGCCCCCAATGACTGACATCTTAGTCCTCCCACTGGACCCTGCCATAAAAAACAAAACAAAACACAACTCACAAAAAATAGGCGTTTGTATTTAACGACCCCAGTGTGTATATATTAAAACGAAAAGAATAAACAAATGACAGAATTGCTATTTTTCATCCATATACCTACCCAGCAAACCAAAAAAATAAAATACAAATCATGTGTACTCCAAAATAGTACTAATAAAAATATCAACTGCAAAAAAAAACCCAAACAAACCAAGGCCTCAAATATCATTGTTGATGGCTTGCAGAATATGTACCATATATTTGACCCAAATAAATGGGTTTTTTTTGTTTTTTTTTACTTGTACAAAATAAGAAAAAGAAAATATATACACTTGGCATTGCCTTACTCCTACTGTCCTGTAGAATAAAAGGCTTTCAAGCGCATAACTACCTCAAAATATCACAATTAAAAATTACAACTTGTCCCACAAAATGCAAGCCCTCATATGGCTGTGTTGAGCGAGACCATGGAATAAAAAAAAAAATAAAAGCAAAAAACTGCTGTGTCCTCAGGTCCAAAATTGCTGAACCATGAGAGGGTTAAAGAAGACTTGTAGCAGCAAAAAACTAGAATATGCCAAAAAGAAACCTGACCTATATAAACACTGCAGACAATGATGGGTTGCTTAACTACATGGCAATATTGCATCAGAGGCTAGAACCAGATCCTGTCCATAGTGGAGTAATATGCCCCGATTCTTGCCCCATGACGTCTGGCCCAGGAATTAGACCATCCTAAACATAACATATGGGGTTGTACAACCATGCACTTATAGGACGCCTGGTGTTATTTTAGGGTCAGAGGACTGATGATACCAGGACCCCACCTCGTACTTCTGTAGGGTCTTTAGGGCTCTAGAGCTCCGTCCTGATCTGGAGTTTGCTTCACTTGTCAAAATATGGAGGATTAGGCGATTTCTGGTTTCTTTGGCAAGATCAAGAGGCGTTTCCCCCTATGACACAAAAGAACCAAAAAAATTAAAGTCAGTAGTAGAAGGAGTGACAGAGTGAAAAAACTGTGTTTAGTGGGAGCGTATATGTAACCCCCACAAAATGGACTTCCAAAGAAAAAAAAACAAAAAACAGTAGGATCATATCAGACCTTATCGTTCTGCACATCCAAACTTGATCCAGCCTCTAAGAGCAAATCCACAGCATTCACATTGCCGGAGGAGACCGCCCAGTGAAGCGCCGTGTTCCTGTGGATCTTGTCAGCGAGGTTCACAGACGGGTTCAACTTTAGAAGAAAACTAGTGGGTTCCATGCTGACAGAAAGCAGAGATCTCATCACTATGCGACTTTAGGATTGTTTTACATTTCTAAAACACTTATGAGCCAAAGTGTTCCGACCCACATGGCGCCATGGCTCTTATTGGACCCACAGCTGATGGAGAAAAGTCAGTCCTAAATGATTGGCGATGGGTCACTACAATGATTATAAATAAGTGTGGGGGTAATGCGTAAATCAAGACTTATATGATTATTAAATCTGGTGACACATACTCATTAAATGATGTGTGGACCTTAGTTTTTGAGTGCATCTGTAATGAAAACGAAGCAACTTCACAAATAATCATAAAAAAAGCACTTTTACCGTTTCTGATATGCGGCTTCTACACAGAGCTATGTGTTTCCATGGTTTCAGACTAGAAACAAGCTATGTGTAGTCTGGTCCTGCAGTCATTCTCTTTTTACATAGTAATAACGGTTTTAGAATTGATCTACATGGGGTTTGTTTATAGTGTGTGGCCAAGAAGCCAAAGATAAAGCAGTAAGAATTTATTTATTATGGCTATTTGCAAAGTTCTTTCATTTTACTTTATAGGTGCATTGGGGATGGATGTGTATAAATAGCGTAATGTTTATACAATACAATTCAATAACCAACAGTTCATTAAAGAAGGCTTTCCCAGGAACTGAACACTTGATTTCTTAAATTATTCGCACGGTCCTCTAGCGCACAATGTGAATCTGAAACCCAATTATATACAAAGTCTTTACTGTGGACCAGTCCTTAAAAAACAGAGACCCTCAAAGTTATCCATGGCGACACAAACTTCTGGCCCACATTGAAAAATAGTCTGAGTCATGCGGTATCGGTATGTGACGGATAATTTAAAAGAAAAATTTAAGGTCAGCCAAAACATAAAAAAAAAAAAAAATCTTCTGAGTGCTTCTCTATAGGGCGCATACATTTTTAAATTCCCTGTAAGTTTATACCGAGTCATCATTTCCATTACCCAATAATTTTCTGTGCAGACAGCATGAGCGGCGTCATCCCATTCACATCCGGCCCATCGATGTTCTGTAAGTAGAAGACTCGCAGCTGAAGTCATATTGTGAGAGGAGAATGGGCTAACACGTCGCTGAGTAAACCATACTGAAAATATTGAGAAAATTATAGTTCTGCAATATGTTAATATTTGTTGTGATTAAAGGGATACTCTATGGGAGTTATAGAAACAACCAAGTGAATACAAAATACAGGCACATCTGCAAAACCGCTTATTCATTCATTCTGTGGACGTGGCAGTATTCAGTATGTGGACCGAGGGACAGCGTTCTAGAGATAGGTGATGATACCCTGGTCCTGTGAATTAGCCATAAATGTCTACAGGTGGTAATACACCTTTACATTGATTTAAATTGTAAAGATCTGTTTACAGTCAATGAATGGGAACAACCCGAAAACAATTTTACTATAAAAGGACGCCATACATGTTAGACCAGTGTTTCTCAACTCCAGTCCTCAAGACCCACCAGCAAGTCATGTTTTCAGGATTTCCTTAGTATTGCGATGGAATTAATGCTTGAGCAGGTGATAAAATTATCACCTGTGCAATACTAAGGAAATCCTGAAAACGTGACCTGTTGGTGGGTCTTGAGGAATGGAGTTGAGAAACACTTTGTTAGACTAACATTGGCCAATAGTCTAATGTATGGCGGACCCCCAACTCTCCCTGACTGATGATACTGAAGGAGTTAAGAATATACGATTTTAGATTATCGCTCTTTTTGGACCCGGTGAGATCATCTGCTGGCAGAGGCTTTCTCATACAGGACGCAGGAGCGCGGGGTCAATTAGACTGTTCCTGTGAATGGAGGAATTGAGGCAGATAGATAGTGGATGATCGAACCATCACTTGACCAACAGCCATCTACTGTGTAAGGGGGGCTTAACTGTATCCAGGCAAGACATTCCTCCATTAACTTATAGGGTTATTCCCAAAATCAAAGTGGTCTCAGTATTCCGTACATGCAGAATTACTCGTGTGTCAACACAGTCGGTTTCTAAATCTACACTGATCTGCAGAAATCACACTAAAGGCCCCGTCTCACATAGCGAGATCGCTAGCAAGATCGCTGCTGAGTCATAAGTTTTGTGACGCAACAGCGACCTCAGTAGCGATCTCGCTATGTGTGACACGTACCAGCGACCAGGCCCCTGCTGTGAGATCGCTGGTCGTGTCGGAATGGCCTGGGCCGTTTTTTGGTCCTTGAGGTCCCGCTGACATCGCTGAATCGGTGTGTGTGACACCGATCCAGCGATGTCTTCACTGGTAACCAGGGTAAACATCGGGTTACTAAGCGCAGGGCCGCGCTTAGTAACCCGATGTTTACCCTGGTTACCAGCGTAAATGTAAAAATAAACAAACAGTACATACTCACCATCTGATGTCCGTCAGGTCCCTTGCCGTCTGCTTCCCACACTGACTGAGCGCCGCAAAGTGAAAGTGAAAGTACAGCACAGCGGTGATGTCACCGCTGCGCTCTGCTCTCACTGTACGGCGGCTCAGTCAGAGCAGGAAGCAGACGGCAAGGGACCTGACGGACATCAGATGGTGAGTATGTACTGTTTGTTTTTTTTGGTAACCAGGGTAAACATCGGGTTACTAAGCGCGGCCCTGCGCTTAGTAACCCGATGTTTACCCTGGTTACCCGGGTGCTGCAGGGGGACTTCGGCATCGTTGAAGACAGTTTCAACGATGCCGAAGTCGTTCCCCTGATCGTTGATCGCTGGAGAGAGCTGTCTGTGTGACAGCTCCCCAGCGACCACACAGCGACTTACCAACGATCACGGCCAGGTCGTATCGCTGGTCGTGATCGTTGGTAAATCGCTATGTGTGACGGGGCCTTAAGGGCTTGTGCACACGCTGCGGATTCCATTGCGGAATTTTTCGCAGTGGATTTGATAAATCCGCAGTGCAAAACCGCTGCGGTTTTTACTGCGGATTTATCGTGGTTTCTATTGCGGTTTCTTCTGTGGGTTTTCACCTGCAGATTTCTATTGGAGCAGGTGTAAACCCGCAGCGGAATCTGCACAAAGAATTGACATGCTGCGGAAAATAAACCGCTGCGTTTCCGCACGTTTTTTTCCACAGCATGTGCACTGCGGATTTCATTTCCCATAGCTTTACATGGTACTGTAAATGCATGGGAAACCGCTGCGGATCCGCAGCAAAATCCGCAGCGTGTGCACATACCCTAAACCTTCCCCTCATAATGGCCCCTAAGGGCTCTCTACTCTCCGTTGCCACTGAATCCATCCTCCAATAGTACGGACGTTGTCGGGATGGTTGCAAACTCAGATGCACCTAATGACCCTGTCTGATTAAACATCTGACAGCCGGGTTGTAGCACAGCTCGGCTATACTGAAGAGCTCACGGATAACAGTTGCATTTGCAAATAATGACCCTAATTAATAAAAACAGATGAACTCATGACTTTGTCTAATAGAACAGACCCAACATGGCTGTCATGGAAAAGAGGATTCCCAAGACCAACTTATGGCATCCTCCTTTCCCCGAGAGACATGTTGTAACACAGGTTAACTATGCATGCAGTCGAGAGAAAGATCATGCTCTGAAGACCCCCATGATTATTGGTCAAAATAGTGGGTCACAGTCACTACATTCAAAACTATTGATGGACACCTTATCACACAAAAAATTGCCCATGTTGAGATCGCTTTCTATCAAGAAGCACAAAGGAGAGCAGAGCGAGGGGCCCGCAGCACCAAGGAGAAGTAGGATGCCGCTGGGAAATTTAGTTTAAGCACCTAAGAACAATACCTCCCATTCAGCAGTATGAAACTGGAGTCACAGAAAAGAAAAAAAAATTATAGACAAAAAGGTACAACATACATACAGGTCCTTCTCAAAAAATTAGCATATAGTGTTAAATTTCATTATTTACCATAATGTAATGATTACAATTAAACTTTCATATATTATAGATTCATTATCCACCAACTGAAATTTGTCAGGTCTTTTATTGTTTTAATACTGATGATTTTGGCCTACAACTCCTGATAACCCAAAAAACCTGTCTCAATAAATTAGCATATCAAGAAAAGGTTCTCTAAACGACCTATTACCCTAATCTTCTGAATCAACTAATTAACTCTAAACACATGCAAAAGATACCTGAGGCTTTTAAAAACTCCCTGCCTGGTTCATTACTCAAAACCCCCATCATGGGTAAGACTAGCGACCTGACAGATGTCAAGAAGGCCATCATTGACACCCTCAAGCAAGAGGGTAAGACCCAGAAAGAAATTTCTCAACAAATAGGCTGTTCCCAGAGTGCTGTATCAAGGCACCTCAATGGTAAGTCTGTTGGAAGGAAACAATGTGGCAGAAAACGTTGTACAACGAGAAGAGGTGACCGGACCCTGAGGAAGATTGTGGAGAAGGACCGATTCCAGACCTTGGGGAACCTGAGGAAGCAGTGGACTGAGTCTGGTGTGGAAACATCCAGAGCCACCGTGCACAGGCGTGTGCAGGAAATGGGCTACAGGTGCCGCATTCCCCAGGTAAAGCCACTTTTGAACCATAAACAGCGGCAGAAGCGCCTGACCTGGTACTTTTTTCTGATGAAAGCAAATTTTGCATGTCATTCGGAAATCAAGGTGCCAGAGTCTGGAGGAAGACTGGAGAGAAGGAAATGCCAAAATGCCTGAAGTCCAGTGTCAAGTACCCACAGTCAGTGATGGTGTGGGGTGCCATGTCAGCTGCTGGTGTTGGTCCACTGTGTTTCATCAAGGGCAGGGTCAATGCAGCTAGCTATCAGGAGATTTTGGAGCACTTCATGCTTCCATCGGCTGAAATGCTTTATGGAGATGAAGATTTCATTTTTCAGCACGACCTGGCACCTGCTCACAGTGCCAAAACCACTGGTAAATGGTTTACTGACCATGGTATTACTGTGCTCAATTGGCCTGCCAACTCTCCTGACCTGAACCCCATAGAGAATCTGTGGGATATTGTGAAGAGAAAGTTGAGAGACGCAAGACCCAACACTCTGGATGAGCTTAAGGCCGCTATTGAAGCATCCTGGGCCTCCATAACATCTCAGCAGTGTCACAGGCTGATTGCCTCCATGCCACGCCGCATTGAAGCAGTCATTTCTGCCAAAGGATTCCCGACCAAGTATTGAGTGCATAACTGAACATTATTATTTGATGGTTTTTTTGTTTGTTATTAAAAAACACTTTTATTTGATTGGACGGGTGAAATATGCTAATTTATTGAGACAGGTTTTTTGGGTTATCAGGAGTTGTAGGCCAAAATCATCAGTATTAAAACAATAAAAGACCTGACAAATTTCAGTTGGTGGATAATGAATCTATAATATATGAAAGTTTAATTGTAATCATTACATTATGGTAAATAATGAAATTTAACACTATATGCTAATTTTTTGAGAAGGACCTGTACATACTGGGCTTAATTTATATATTAACAATAGTTATACACACACTGTCCTGTATAAAAAAAAAAATAAAAAAAAGGATTGCCAATGTGGGTTTAAAAGCCTTGACACCGGTCTGAAAACTTTTGCTGACACATTGTGACAAAATATTTAGCTCAGATTGGTTTAGAGGACTGAATATAACTGTAGCAAACTCTCAGCAGTGAGGAGTTGCATTTTATATTAACAACTTCACGACCTTGGGATAATCCATTTTTTTGCTCCCCTTCTTCCCAGAGCCATAACTTTTTCTATTTTTATGTCGATATGGCCATGTGAGGGTTCATTATTTTGTGGGACAAGTTGTACTTTTGAACAACATCATTGTTTTTACCATATACTGTACTGGAAAAACGGGAAAAAAATTCCAAGTGTCGTGAAATTGAAAAAAAAAGTGCAATCCCACACTTTTTTGTTTGGCTTTTTTGCTAGTTTTTTTTTTTTTTATTTAAATGGTGAAAAACATTTATAAAGTTTATAAAAAAAAAAAAAAAATGGAGCTACTTTCCAAGACCCGATGTGTCAATTTTTCTGGATATGGAGCTTCGTGAAAGCATTTTTTTTTTTTGCGAGAGGACGTTTTAATTGATACCCTTTTGGGCTAGATACAATGTTTTGATCACCTGTAATTGCTTTTATGCAATGTTACAGGGAACAAAACACTAGCTCTGTAGTTTTTTTTTTTGTCGCGTTACATCGTATACCGATTGGATTAATTCTTTTTATATTTTGATAGATCAGGCGTTTCTGAACGCAGAGATACCCAATGTGTGTATATTTTTTAATTAAACCCTTAAACCCCCGCAGCTTTATTCGGTTTTGCGTTCTCGTTTTTCACTCCCCTTCTTCCCAGAACCGTAACATTTTCAGGCAATATGGCCATGTGAGGGCTTATTTTTTGCGGGACGAGTTGTACTTTTGAACGACATCATTGGTTTTACCATATTGTGTACTAGAAAACGGGACAGAAATTCTAAGTGAGGTGAAATAGCAAAAAAAGTGCAATCCCACACTTGTATTTTGTTTGGCTTTTTTTTGCTAGGTTCACTAAATGCTAAACCTGACCAGCCATTATCATTCTCCAGGTCATTACGAGTTCATATACACCAAACATGTCAAGGTTCTTAATTATCTAAGTGGTGAAAAAAATGCCAAACTTTGCTTAAAAAAAAAAGGTGCGCCATTTTCCGATACCCGTAGCGTTTCCACTTTTTGTGATCTGGGGTCGGGTGAGGGCTTATTTTTTGCATGCCGAGCTGACGTTTTTTAATAATACCATTTTTTTAAAAAACAGGATTTTTGGTTGCTTACCGTAAAATCTGTTTCTCTGAGCCTTCATTGGGGGACACAGGAACCATGGGTGTATGCTGCTGCCACTAGGAGGCTGACACTATGCAAATAAAAAAAGCTAGCTCCTCCTCTGCAGTGTACACCCCACCGACAGGAAGTAGGATATTCAGTTAGGCTACGTTCACAACGTACGACGGATCGGAAACGCACGCAAAAACGCACCATGTTTGACGCATGCGTTTTACGACGCATGCGTTGTCAAACAATGATGTCTTTCCACACAATTTGTCTAGACAAACACCACCAATGATTAGAAGAGGGTGGGTCTAGTGTCTAGACAACAGATAATGCCACCAATGGGTAGATGAGGGTGGGTATTAATGTAATAGTGGTATATATATATATATATATATATATATATATATATATATATATATATATATATATATATATATATATATATATATATATAGTGACATATAGTGACAAACAATATAGTATAGTGGTATACAGTGGTATAGTGACAAACAATCCAACATTTTCTTTAGATATGGGGGATGTTTTTATCACTGTTTGCACTGTCTAGACACTTTTTTTAAAATTTTATGTAACGACGCATGCGTCGCACAACGCACGCACGACGCGCACACGCGACGCAAGTGCGTTGTCAATGGTTTCAATGGGAAATTGTAACGCAATGACGACGCACGAGCGACGCAAGTGCGACGCGTGCGTTTTTTTGACGCTACAAAAATGCAACATGTAGCGTCTCCGACGCCACCCAGGTGCGGTGAAACGACGCATGCGTCGTGCGTTTTACCGAAAACGCACGCCAAAGCAACGCATGCGTCCCCAATGATAAAGATAGGGGCGCATGATGCATGCGTTGTCGTGCGTCGACGACGCAGCGTCGCATGACGCTAATGTGAACGTAGCCTTAGTGAGAAAACAGTAGGAGAAGCAACGTGTAAACGAGAAAGAATAATATTATAATAATAATAATAATCATCTTCATTTATACAGCGCCAACAAACTTAAGCAGAGCTTTACAGTCTAAAAGTTTCAAACACTCAAAGAGCGTTCAAAGAAAATACCGGATTACTCACCGGTAATGCTCTTTTATAGAGCCCACGACAGCACCCACTGAGAGAGGGGATCCGCCCCTAGGAACAGGAAACCTACAGAGAGATAAAAGGGGCGGCCCCCCCTCGCTCCTCAGTTGTTTTACAGAGAAAAAGGAGGAACCGCCGCCCGGTTTTATTAGTTTAACAGGTTTAGGCATATATACATATTTACAACCTCATCTCATATTACTCTATTATATACAACTCCCTACTAAGACACCACGTGCAACTAAATAAAGAAAAGGGAGGGATTTGAATGGGTGCTGTCGTGGGCTCTATAAAAGAGCATTACCGGTGAGTAATCCGGTATTTTCTATTCGCCACGACAGCACCCACTGAGAGATTTTCAGAGACTATATACTGGGTGGGTTAACTGAATCAAGAACCGAAACCCCAAAGGTTAGGTCAGAAGCAGCAGATAGATCTAATCTATAGTGTCTATAGAAGGTATTTGGTGAAGACCAAGTTGCAGCCTTACATATAAGGTCTATCGGCACATTCGCCCTTTCTGCCCAGGAGGTCGATACGGCTCTTGTAGAGTGTGCTCCCACATGTATTGGAGGATCTCTTCCTCCAGCTTTATACGCCAGGACTATGGCATCTCTTATCCAGCGTGATAGCGTGTTCTTTGTGACTCTGGAACCCTTAGTTTTTCCCTGGAAAGACACAAAGAGAGCCCTACTCTTCCTCCAGTCCCTAGTCCTCTCTAAGTAGGCTAGAATAGTTCTCTTAACATCTAGGGTATGAAGCCTGGCTTCTTCTGGAGTTGAGTGGTCTTCATAGAAGGTAGGTAACAAGATCTCCTGGGATCTATGAAAACTAGTGGCTACCTTAGGGAGATAACAAGGGTCCGTTTTTAAAATTATTCTATCAGATGTCACGGATAGATAAGGAGGGTCAATTGACAAGGCATGGAGATCACTCACTCTTCTAGCGGATACTAACGCTACTAACAGTATTGTTTTTAGCGAGATGTTCTTTAATGAGGCCGCATGTAGAGGCTCAAACGGGCTTTGTGTCAAGGCATCTAGGACTAGAGATAGATCCCACTGAGGCACCTGTGGTATATGAATAGGTTTTGATCGTTCACATGCTGATATAAAACGAGAAACCCATCTATCTCCCGCCACATCATAACTAAAGAGGGCTCCTAGAGCTGAAACCTGGACTCTTAGAGTATTTACCGACAGTCCTAATTCAAGTCCTTTTTGCAAGAACTCCAATATTGAAAATATAGGTACTTCAGCGGAAAGTTGTGCAGTATGAAATTGAAGGAATTTTTTCCAAACCCTGACATAGATTTGGGTAGTGGAAGGCTTTCTACTCTTCATAAGAGTATCTATAAGCCCACTGGAAAAACCCCTTAGAGTTAGTAAGTGCCTCTCAAATTCCATACCGTCAGATTCATGCCTTCTACCCGAGGATGGAAAAACGGTCCCTGAGACAACAGGTCCTTGGTCTGAGGCAGGATCCAAGGGTCTGTAGTTGACATCGCCCTGAGCCAGGAGAACCATGGCCTTTTGGGCCAGAATGGGGCTACCAACAGAACTCTTGCCCCCTCCTCCCTTATTTTTCTTATTACTATAGGTAATAGATTCCATGGAGGGAATGCATAGGCTAGGTCGTATGTCCATGGCACCTGAAGGGCATCGAATATGTCGGGGTTGTCCAGTCTGCAAAGGGAGGCAAAAGTTTTGACCTGACGGTTGGACCTTGTTGCGAATAGGTCTATTTGAGGCACCCCCCATCGGTCTGTTATCAACCTGAAAATCTTTCTGCTGAGCATCCACTCCCCCTGATGAAGGGTATGGCGACTGAGGAAATCGGCACGCACGTTGTCTATGCCTCTGATGTGCACCGCTGATAAGGACAACAGATGACTTTCGGCTAAGGTCATGATGTTTGATGAGATTTCCATAAGATTTTCTGACCGTGTACCTCCTTGATGATTCAAATAGGCTACTGCCGAGGTGTTGTCTGAGAGAACCCTTGTGTGAGAGCCTCGTAGCTGGGGAAGAAAGTGGAGTAGGGAATAATATATGGCTCTTAATTCTTTTACATTAGAGGAATTAGCCAATTCTGATCTGGACCAAAGGCCTTGAACCACCTGATCCTCAAAATGTGCTCCCCAGCCTTCCGGACTAGCATCCGTGGTTACTATGGTAGAAGGGGTGATGACCCATGGTACCCCCTCTGATAGATTTCCCCAATCTAGCCACCATGTAAGAGAGTTTACTACCTCTGATGTTAAATAAATTGTTCGGTCTAAATGTCCCCTATTTTTAATGTCCTCCTGTAATATGAATTTCTGGAGCCGCCTGGTATGGAATTGTGCCCATTTAACCGCAGGGATACATGATGACAGTGAACCTAGCAATGACATGGCATTTCTCAGTGACATACTACGTCTTTTGATTGCTAGGCCTACTTTGTCAATAATAGAAGACTTCTTATCATCAGGCAACCGACAAATTTGGTCCACTGAATCGAGAAGGAGTCCTAGGAATCTCTGACAAGTGACGGGTTGGAGTCTGGATTTTTCCCAGTTGACAATCCAGCCTAGCGTTTGTAAGGAAAACGCCACCTCCTCCCACCTTTGTTCACACTGTAAGGAGTTTTTTCCCACAATTAGTAGGTCATCCAGATATGGAATGACCAGAGTGTCCTTTAGTCGCAGAAAGGACATTACCTCCAACAGCAATTTAGTAAAGACCCTAGGGGCCATAGATAGGCCAAAGGGCATTGCCCTATATTGTAAATGACGAATTTGCCCGTCTATAAATACTGCTACCCGAAGAAACTGCTGGTGTGACTGGTGTATAGGAAGATGGTAATACGCATCCTTAAGATCCAGTACTACCATGTAACAGTTTGGGAACAGATTTTTAATGGCTGATCGAATAGATTCCATTTTAAATGTTGTGGGTCTTATGAACGTGTTCAGTCTTCTCAAATTAAATATAGTTCTATAGGATCCGTCAGGTTTAGTAATCAGAAACAAGGGGGAGTAGAACCCCTTCCCTGTTTGAGATGACGGAACGTCTATTAAAACCCGTTTGGTAAGAAGGGACTTAATTTCTATTTCCAGTGCTTCTTGCTGCAGTCTAGATTTTAGGGAGGTGAGCAGGAAGGAATCCGGAGGTTTTCGGATAAAGTCTAGGGTGAGGCCTGAGGATATTAATTTTATGGCCCATGGATTAACAGTTATTTTATTCCACTGATTTATAAATCCTAGAAGTCTACCGCCCACTGGTGGAATAGGGTTCCCGGAATTTTTCAGCTGGTTTGAAGGGACGTTTGTTGAACAAATTGCCCTTTTGCCTGAACTCTTTGTTCCTCCATTGGTCTTTGAAGCCTCCCTTTCTGCCAAATGATGGCTTCCTGAATGCCCTTTTGTAAGAAGGAACAAAGGGATTAGGGAAGCCCTTCTTTCGCTCACCCGCCTTAGTGAGAATTTCATCCAACACGCTTCCAAAGAGGTACTCACCCTGACAGGGTATGGCACACAATTTGGATCTAGACTGGGCATCTCCCTTCCAGTTTTTTAGCCATAAAGCTCGGCGAGCAGTATTGGAGAGGCTAGCTGTCCTGGCCGCCAGGCGGAGAGAATCCACGGAGGCATCGGATATGAACGCCGCAGCACCTTTAATCAAGGGTATTGAGGCACGTAACTTCTCTCTAGAAACACCGTTTTTGATATTTTGGTCCAGCTGCTCTAACCAAACCAGCATAGACCTACTGGTACATGTGGTTGAGATTGCTGGCCTGAAAGCAGTGACACAGGCCTCCCATGATTTTTTAAGGAGCGCATCCGATTTCCTGTCCATGGGATCGGATAAGGAACCTGCATCCTCTACAGGTAGAGAGGAACGACGAGATGTAGATGCCACTGCCGCATCGACTTTCGGTACTTTAGCCCAGGAATCCATATCCTCGTCATCAAAGGGGTAGCGTCTCTTGCAGGGTATTGGCACAAACCCCTTTTGCCCTTTACCCCATTCCTTTTTAACGAGGTCTTTTATGGCCTGATTTACTGGAAATACCTGGCCCTTCCGCTGAGAAAGACCAGCGAACATAAGTTCCTGTGGCGTTTGGGGTTCTTTTGATTCAGCCAACCCCATCGTACTTCTCACTGACTTAATTAAGCTGTTGACACCGTCAGTAGGAAAACAGACATAGTTCTGTTCCCCTGATGATTCAGACGTTTGAGACACATCCGAATCCACCTCTCCACTTTATACAGGCCTGACACAGCTTTTTAAGGTAAGAGTCAGGCAGGGGCTCAGTACATATAGCACACTGTTTGTGCTTGGTTTTCCCCGTCCTCTTTGCCTAAAAACATAAGCAGAGTAAATACTATAAGCTTTCTTGAAGCTGTATAACACTCACCCAGAAGCACATGTATATACCGGTTGCTGGGTTTGCCTGGCCTGGGGTGTGGAACGGGACGATCTCCCTCCTGATTTCACAGTGGAATCACTCCTCTTTGAGCGTCCACTACTCTTATTCCTGGTCTCACCACTGGGTACTAGTGGGTCCTCCATAGGGCGCACAGAGACTTCCTCTTGGGACGACATGATAGCGCACTGTCTGTCCCGCTCATGTGCAATTTATAGTGCAGGAATTAAACACACCCCCCCCCCTTTTTTTTTTTTTTTTTTTACCTGATCCATTGGTGCAGCGCCAGGGGGATAAGGAGTAAACCGCCCAGAGGAAACCAATATGGCGGTTCCCCCGGAAATAGACTGCTGACCTCCTAGGGGCAGGGATCTACTTCCGTGATGCGGCTTCACTGCGCATGCGCCGGCGTCTCGGCCGGCCGGCTCTTCAAGCGCTACTTCTGCCCATGTCACCGCCATACCTGAGGGACTGGGGAAACAGCTGATGACCGCTCCACACACTCCGGAGGGTATCGTCACCTGGCTCCGGAAACCTGCATCCAGGTAACTCGGTCGGCCCAGGCACACCGCATCACCGGTCGTCCCTTACAACGATGTCCCAGCAGGGAGATCGTTGTTCTCCACCGACTACAACAGATGAGGGGGGAACCAGCAGGAACGCCCGACTCTGTCCACTCGCTCTGGAGCCCCTGTTGCTCAGCAGAGACGCACAGGCGGCATCCAGGCAAGTTTTCCTCTTGACATTAATTCAGAGAATCTTCTCTGTGGGTTCCCCTTTAGGAACAGGAAACCAACTGAGGAGCGAGGGGGGGCCGCCCCTTTTATCTCTCTGTAGGTTTCCTGTTCCTAGGGGCGGATCCCCTCTCTCAGTGGGTGCTGTCGTGGCGAATAGAAAACAAACGTTAACAGTATAACACAATAAACAGAGCTGTTCAACTTGGGAGGGTGCTGTGTCCCCCAATGAAGGCTCTGAGAAACAGATTTTACGGTAAGCAACCAAAAATCCTGTTTTCTCTATCGCCTCTGATTGGGGGACACAGGAACCATGGGACGTCCCAAAGCAGTCCCTGGGGTGGGAACAGCAGAAAAAACTCCATTCAGGTCGGAGGAATCACCACTGCCGTCTGCAAGATCCTTCCGCCTAGGCTGGTAACTGTCGAAGCGCAGGTATGGAGTTTATAACCCTTGGGAAAAGAGTGAACGGAACACCAGGTTGCCGCCTAGCAAAGTTGTAGGGCGGATGCCCTATGGTGTACTGCCCAGGAGGCGCCCATTGCCCGGGGCAGAGTGAGTCTTAATACCAGGAGGAATCACTCTGTTCTTGACCCGGTGAGCCTCCAGAATGGCAGGTCTGATCCAGAGAACAATCGTAACCTTGGAGGCCGGCAGGCCTCTTGGCGTATCGTCTGGAATGACAAAAAGACAGTCAGTCTTCCTAAAGAAGGCGGTCCTAGACAAATAGATCCTCACCGCCATGACCAGGTCTAGCCTGTTCAGCGAACACCCCAGAGCAGGACAAAGGTGGGAAGGACGATCTTATTGAAATAAAAGGAGGACACCATCCTGGGAAGAAAAGGCGGTGAAGGCCGTAAAACTACCTTATCCTGGTGAAGAACCAAGAAATGGGAAGACAGGAGAGAGCCACCAACTCCGAGGCGCGCCTAATGGAGGCGATGGTCACCAGAAACGCCACCTTGTGTGACAGGGCAGTGAGGCCTCATGGGGAGGTTCAAGGGGGGGAACCCCACTGAGCCTCCAGAACAAGATTGAGGTCCCAGGGATCCGCGGGAGTCTGGTACGGGAGAGAGCCGCATGCGCCACTCCTTGAAGAAAAGTTCTGATCTGAGAACGGGACGTATGTAAATCTTTGTACCGTGTTAGCCAGTAGCTAAGGACCTCTGAAAGGGACTTCAGAAAAAGGATGGAAAAGGTTGCTATCTGACCCTTCAGAGAACTAAGGGCAAGACCAGCATCAAGTTCTGGGGGGGGGGCTCCAGCCAGGGTGCTCTTACAAGGCTGTTTGGTCCATCTATCTATGGTCCCTGAGACCCAGGTAGAGGCAATGTCCGAGGAACAAAGTAGAAGCAGCCGTTTCAAAGGCTAATTTATCCAGTGGATCTATAATTGTATCCTTTGAACCTATGCCAAGTTGGCAGACAGTCTGGGAGCTGAATTGCCGAGGAATCAGTCCAGTTAGCGATGAGCTCAGGAGAGAAGGAATATAGGATGCCGAGACGCTTCCCTGTCTGAAAGCATCTGGTATGGCTCGCATTTCCCCTGGTAAGTACCACTACAAATTCAGTGTGTGGGGCAAAGACCTTGGAAGGTGGTTTGACCCTCTAAACGAAAACCGCCTATTCTGCGGGTTCCGTAGAGGTATCCATGATGCTTAGGGTCTGGTTGATCGCATCTGAAACTTCCTCTGCAAACATGACCAAGGAAGTCCGTTTCTCTCTCGAGAGAGAGGAGGGTCAGGAAGAGGGATCTGACTGGTCCAGACCAGAGAGCAAGATGGAGCGGGAAAGAAAGTTGTCAGACGTCCATGGGGCTGATGGTGGACGTCCTGGTCTCCTCCAACCGACAGGCTCTGGAGGGCGAGTGGGTGGGGAATGGAGCTGGGACCGAACCTCTAAGCACGCTTGTGTGCTAGGATCATGGTCCTGCTGTCGGATCAATGAGGATACGGGGTGGCGGTACATGCCGTACTCATAGTCCATAATGTGGGATTACAGGTGTGACTGTTCACCCTGTATCCCTTCTTGTGGCCTGAGTTGAACAAGGCTGGTCGGAAAATCCTGTGACCCACTAGCCATTGCGGTCAGTTACGGACACCAAGGGCGTGACATCCTGGTGAAGTCTGCCCCAGACTGAGACAGAAGGAAAGCCCACCCAGGGATAATCATGGGTCTCGGTCTCACCCTTGGTAGGGACTCCTGGACAGGGAGTTGCTGCAGCTGACAAGAGGAAGCAGGAGAACGGGAACGCTCTCCTTATAGGATTAGGCCTGGGAGCAGACCCACTAAACGATGCCCGAAGGTTAGGGGAACAGGAGAGGGGAGTAATAGACTGCATAGCAGAGTTACTCACAGTAATACTAGAGTCCTGTAGACTGCTCCCGGCTGTAGCTGCGACCGGCATCATGGCACAGGTCCAGGGCACCAGCGATGAGACGGCAACCTAAGGAGGATGCAGGGGACCCCGCCGGAGAAAGCGTGTGCTGGCCGATGGTAACTGTTGAAAGGGCGCTGGAACGTGCGCCCTGCTGCGATGTAGCGGCAAGCAGCGGCGTAGAAGTCATGGGCCCGGGAGCACCAAGATGGCGCCGGTGGGCGGGGAGTAAAGAGATTGTCGGGCGGGAGAAAGCCCGCCCGAAAAAAACCGTAAGTGGAGGAGCGCGGTACCGGAAGTAGGCCCCGGCAGAAGCCGGGACATAAATTAGAGGCCGGCGCCGCCGGAAAAGAGACCGCGGTTCCGGAGCAGTGCGCCGCAGAGCAGCGCGGCCGCCTGCCAGGGCCGCCAGAGGGAACGCAATTGCCAGGGTCGCGGCACAGAAGTAGGCCCCGGCCGAAGCCGGGGCCTAAATTAGACGTCAGCGCCACCAGATATAGGAGGAGACGCCGCCTTGCAGCGCCGAAGCCCGTAGGAAGTAAGTAGCACGGCAGCCTGCCAAGGCGGCCGCGCAGGCACTGCATTGCAGCCGCAGGGGGAAGTGGTGCCCCTGTAAGAGGTGACATTGCGGCCGCCGAACAGAGCGGCCGCAGGGATGAAGGGGATAGGAAGAGGGAAGCGCGGCAGCCTTTACCGCGCGAGATAAGCTCGACTAGGGGCCCCTGGGATCCCTATTAAAATTATTTCAGCGCCGCCATAGAGGGTCGTGCAGCGCGCCTGTAGGAACTTCTACTCCCCCACACTGTGAGGGTGGGCAGGGAAGGATCTGGGGGATATAGGGAAATACTCACCTAAACATCCCACGTCGTCCGCTACTAACCTGTGGGGAATGAGACGTCCACGGAGCTGTGATGGACGTCCTCGTCTCCTCCAACCGACAGGCTATGGTGGGCGAGTGGGTGGGGGACGGAGCCAGGACCGGACTTCTAAGCACGCTTGTGTGCTAGGCTCTTGGTCCTGGAGAGGGATCTATGAGGATACGGGGTGGCAGTACACGCCGTACTCATAGTCCGCATTGTGGGACTACAGGTGTGACTGTTCACCCTGTATCCCTCTGGAAAATCTGAAAAGAAACGACGCACATTGAGGTAGATAAGGGTCTAGTGAAAGACCCGTGTCCACCTCCTACTGACACTAAGCTAAACTGAATATCCTACTTCCTGTCGGTGGGGTGTACACGGCAGAGGAGGAGCTAGCTTTTTTTATTTGCATAGTGTCAGCCTCCTAGTGGCAGCAGCATACACCCATGGTTCCTGTGTCCCCTAATGAGAGGCGATAGAGAAATACGTTCTTTCGATCGCCTATTATTGCATTTGAATGCAATGTTGCGGCAACTAAAAAAACGTAATTCTGGGGTTTTTAATTTTTTTCTCGCTATGCCATTTAGCGATCAGGTTAATCCTTTTTTTATTGATAGATTGGGCGATTCTGAACGCGGCAATACCAAATATGTGTAGGTTTGATTTTTATTTATTTTTTTATTTTGAATGGGGCGAAAGGGGGGCGATTTAAACTTTTATATATATATTTTTTTCACATATTTTAAAACTTTTTTTTTTATACTTTTGCCATGCTTCAATAGTCTCCATGGGAGGCTAGAAGCTGGCGTAGCCTGATCGGCTCTGCTAGATAGGAGCGATGCTCAGATCGCTCCTATGTAGCAGAATTACAGCATTGCTATAAGCGCCGGCCACAGGGTGGCGCTCATAGCAATCTGGCATCAACAACCATAGAGGTCTTCAGGAGACCTCTGGTTGTCATCCCGACACACCGCTGACCCACGATCATGTGATGGCGGTCAGCGGTGCGCGCATTTCCGTCTGGATGTGCTTGTTAAATGCCGCTGTCAAGAGTTTCATAGCGCCATTTAACTAGTTAATAGGTGCGGACGGATCGAGATTCCACCAGCGCCTACTGCGGGCACATGTCAACTGTTCAAAACAGCTGACATGTCCCGGCTTTGATGTGGGCTCACCGCGAGAGCCCGCATCAAAGCAGGGGATCTGCCATCAGATGTACTATTCCGTCTGATGGTAGAAAGGGTTTAATTTATTTAGCATGGGGGTGATTTGAACTTTTATATTTTTTAAATATTTTTTAAAACTTTTACATAAAATGGGAAGTTGAAATTAAGTCATATTCCATTTTTCAGCATCACTTACCTGTCCCTTTGCGATTAGGTAAGCTATGATGGGCAGGTGCTGGTACAGGACGGCCAGGTGCACGCTGTTATATCCTTCCCCATCTATCAGACTCGGATCAGCACCGCATTTCATCAGAAGTATAATAGTCTGGAGGTGTCCTTGTCTGAGCAATAAGGAGGGAAAACAAAGAAATGTAACCACATCAACCAAAGAAACGTGTTAAAATAGGAGTCTGTCAGTGCCATTATAATTCGAGAGCTTTTTTGTAGGATGGGTCCATCATAAGCTAATTATTGCCGTAAGAAGCCCTAATAATCTTTAATTCTTGAGGAAACCTAGCGGTAAATTTTCAATTTTCCTACAGCACCACCCACTGGTGAAACGAAGTATTACATAGTTCTCAATAGGGAGTCATGCAATACAAAGATCTCCAGAGACACAGACACAGGGTCCTCCAGAGTGAGACACAAATAGATGAGGGTCCTAAATGTGGAGGTGGTCCATATCAAGGATAAACTAGCAACGTATATGAAGATGGATTTTTTTTTAAACCAGGTTAAATCGCACCAAGGCCAAGGCTATATACAGTCAATGCAACTTCAACTACAGAGAGTTGCAAAAGTTGGAACCAGTGCACTATTCCTGTCACGGTTCTTCCGCTATTTTCAATCCATACGTAATAATTGCAGTTCCGTAATAACAACAATAATTATGTAACTGAAAAACTAATTGCTCTGTATCTCCAGCCCATATGCCACTGTTTTTCCTAAAGAACAGGACAGGAATTAATGGCAGGGATGTGCAGCTTCCTTCCCAGGGGTCCCCATCCCATATCCTTCTCTGCACAACACATTAATGGAGCAACATCAGAATATTATATTGCAGGCAATATGACAATCTACTCGCAAACGCCAATCAATGATGTTGCAAGTCAATTGGAGCTTGCTTGTTCTAAGGGCCTTAAAGCTGAATTTGTGGCTGCATTGTTTTTTTCAAAAGCACAGCAAAAAAAAAAAAAAAAAAAAAAAAATCACAGTAAAAAACTATGATTTTAAGGCTATGTTCACACGCTGCGTATTCACAGCGTGTCCGCAGCAGTTTCCCATGCATTTACAGTACAATGTAAACCTATGGGAAACGCAATCCGCAGTGCACATGCTGCGGAAAAAACCGCGCGGAAACGCAGCGGTTTACATTCCGCAGCATGTCAATTCTTTGTGCGGAATCCGCAGCGGTTTTACACCTGCTCCATAATAGAAAACCGCAGGTGTAAAACCGTGGTGGAATCCGCACAAAAACCGCGGTAAATCCACGATAAATCCGCAGGAGAATTGCAGTGTTTTTGCCCTGTTGATTTATCAAATCCGCTGCGGAAAAATCCACAGTGGACCATTCTACGTGTGCACATACCGTAAAGCGATTTTAAGTACTGTGGCAAGAACAACGCCTGTCTAGCAAGGTCTTAACTCGAAAATAAAGCTTTATCAGAGCTCATTGAAAAGTTCAGTAACTTCCTAACACACTTTGTGATTCAATTTTCTACAATTTTCAAGATCTCAATGCTGCTTTCCAAGATTGGAAACATTCCTGTTTCCGTCTAGAGTCCGGAAACCTGTAGTTTTCAGCTTTAAGGCTTCATTCACATATTGACAGTAGGTTGGAATTGAAAGTACGGTATATTATAAAGTTGATAAACATTTCATTGAAATACAGATAAACTTTATTTACAAGTAGACAGTTAGGAAGCAGATACCTGACCCACTGCCACAAAGCGGAGTATCCCGGCAGCAATTATTACTGCACATTATTTCACCTGGCCGGCCTCTCCCTGCCGAGATGGTTATCCAGATAACACATGGCAGATGGGCCGGTTTACCTAGAATGTGACTCAATGAGGAACTTTCTGCATTTTCAGAATTCCCACAGCAGTAATCTTATAACGACAGCTACAGGGGGGAGGAAGGCTACCACTTACCACACAGGATATGGGTTTAGTAATCAGAAGCCAGAGGCATGCAGCCTTACTGGTTACTACCCCATTTCCTCTTCTAATAACCTGAAAAGGTATGGACCGTAAATGTTTTGTATTTATCTATTGTTAAATATTTTTTTACCCAATGTGTCCACTTAGAAACCATAAAAAAATATAACAAACATACAAAAATATAACTACTACAATACTGCTCCTATGTTCAAGAATATATCTACTATAATACTGCCCCCTATGTACAAGAATATAACTGCTATAATACTGCCCCTACGTACAAGAATATAACTACTATAATACTGCTCCTATATACAAGAATATAACTACTATAATACTGCTCCTATGTACATGAATATAACTACTATAATACTGCTCCTATATACAAGAATATAAAACTACTATAATACTACTCCTATGTACAAGAATATAACTACTATAATACTGCCCCTATGTACAAGATTATAACTACTATAATACTACTCCTATGTACAAGAATATAACTACTATAATACTGCTCCTATGTACAACAATATATCTACTATAATACTGCCCCCTATGTACAAGAATATAACTACTATAATACTGCTCCCTATTGTGAGACTGTGACCCCTGTTACAGCTAGGGGGCGCTGTTTGTGCTTCCCAGAATGCGTATGAAGGTCGTAGGTGTGCATGGCATTCGCAGGTGTAGCTGTGATTGCAATGTGAGGTAGTGACTCGTGTCACAGGTAGGGGTCGCTGTGTGTTCTCCCCAGGTTGTGCATCCAACCTGAAGAATGAAGAATATAACTACTATAATACTGCTCCTATGTACAAGAATATAACTACTATAATACTGCCCCTATGTACAAGAATATATCTACTATAACACTGCCCCTATGTACAAGAATATAACTACTATAACACTGCCCCTATGTACAGGAATATAACTACTATAATACTGCCCCTATGCACAAGAATATAACTACTATAATACTGTCCCTATGCACATGAATATAACTACTATAATACTGCCCCTGTGTACAAGAATATAACTACTATAACACTGCTCGGTAAGTACAAGAATATAACTACTATAATGCAAGCCATTACTTATGCATGAAATGAGGCAATGGCTGTGGTGCTTTTCAATGGATTTTGATGAACATGGACAGACACTTTTTTCTTTATTCCCTATAATTGCAGTCTTTAATACTGATGAATTAAGGCTCCAGTACCTGACGGCCCAATGAAGTGGAGTGGAGTTTAAAGTTCCTCCAAGCTGATCCACAATTGCTCCTTTGGAAATGAAGTACCTGGGTTTGAAAGAATCATATTGTCAGGAAAATATCAGCACTTTCAGTTGTTCTGTAGATTAATGCAGTATATGAGCAGGGCATGTATACACAATCACATACTTTACAAGATTGACTCTATTATTAATAGCCGCCCAGTGCAGGAGAGTCACATTCTCACTATCTGGTTGTCGAACATCATAACCCGCCTCTACCAGCTCTCTGCATCGATCAAGTAAGCCATGTCTGAAACAAAACCAAAAGATATTATTGCTCACACAAAGGAAATTTGAGAACAGCAGACAGCTTATTTTATTATACAATACAGGTGGAGAAGCATTTAATACAATACTGCCGCACCCATAATGGAAGGGCGAAGGCGGAGTGAAGAAAAAGCGAAGGCTGGGGAGAAGGCGGGGGGAGGAGAGGAGAGAAGGCGGGGGGAGGAGAGGAGAGAAGGCGGGGGGAGGAGAGGAGAGAAGGCGGGGGGAGGAGAGGAGAGAAGGCGGGGGGAGGAGAGGAGAGAAGGCGGGGGGAGGAGAGGAGAGAAGGCGGGGGGAGGAGAGGAGAGAAGGCGGGGGGAGGAGAGGAGAGAAGGCGGGGGGAGGAGAGGAGAGAAGGCGGGGGGAGGAGAGGAGAGAAGGCGGGGGGAGGAGAGGAGAGAAGGCGGGGGAGGAGA
The DNA here is from genome assembly GCF_051348905.1 of Ranitomeya variabilis. Classification (NCBI taxonomy): domain Eukaryota; kingdom Metazoa; phylum Chordata; class Amphibia; order Anura; family Dendrobatidae; genus Ranitomeya; species Ranitomeya variabilis. The sequence continues at coordinate 447,219,919 of NC_135233.1, forward strand.
GGAGAGAAGGCGGGGGGAGGAGAGGAGAGAAGGCGGGGGGAGGAGAGGAGAGAAGGCGGGGGGAGGAGAGGAGAGAAGGCGGGGGGAGGAGAGGAGAGAAGGCGGGGGGAGGAGAGGAGAGAAGGCGGGGGGAGGAGAGGAGAGAAGGCGGAGAAGAGGAGAGGCGGGGGAGGAGAGGAGAGAAGGCGGGGGAGGAGAGGAGAGAAGGCGGGGGAGGAGAGGAGAGAAGGCGGGGGAGGAGAGGAGAGAAGGCGGGGGAGGAGAGGAGAGAAGGCGGGGGAGGAGAGGAGAGAAGGCGGGGGAGGAGAGGAGAGAAGGCGGGGGAGGAGAGGAGAGAAGGCGGGGGAGGAGAGGAGAGAAGGCGGGGGAGGAGAGGAGAGAAGGCGGGGGAGGAGAGGAGAGAAGGCGGGGGAGGAGAGGAGAGAAGGCGGGGGAGGAGAGGAGAGAAGGCGGGGGGAGGAGAGGAGAGAAGGCGGGGGGAGGAGAGGAGAGAAGGCGGGGGGAGGAGAGGAGAGAAGGCGGGGGGAGGAGAGGAGAGAAGGCGGGGGGAGGAGAGGAGAGAAGGCGGGGGGAGGAGAGGAGAGAAGGCGGGGGGAGGAGAGGAGAGAAGGCGGGGGGAGGAGAGGAGAGAAGGCGGGGGGAGGAGAGGAGAGAAGGCGGGGGGAGGAGAGGAGAGAAGGCGGGGGAGGAGAGGAGAGAAGGCGAGGGGAGGAGAGGAGAGAAGGCGGGGGGAGGAGAGGAGAGAAGGCGGGGGGAGGAGAGGAGAGAAGGCGGGGGGAGGAGAGGAGAGAAGGCGGGGGGAGGAGAGGAGAGAAGGCGGGGGGAGGAGAGAAGGCGGGGGGAGGAGAGGAGAAGGAGAAACAAAAAGGATCATCCTTGATGGAGTTCTCACACTATACAAATGAATGTTTCCGTATATATATGATCATATAAATCTGTATTCTTTAAGCCAGAGCTGTGGAATGGAGTTCATGGCCATTTTGGGGGGAGTCGGAATAAAATGGACTGACTCTGAAAATATATAATAAATTGGCTACAGTAGTTCAATGCAGTACATTTAATAGGAATTTGGGAAAAGTTATGAAATGTCCTATGACTATCTGTTCTGTTCCTGACCTAAGGATCTTGGCTTTTAAGCCCCCGTCACACTAAGCGAGGTCGCTAGCGAGATCGCTGCTGAGTCACAAGTTTTGTGACGCAACAGCGACCTCAGTAGCGATCTCGCTATGTTTGACACGTAGCAGCGACCAGGCCCCTGCTGTGAGATCGCTAGTCGTGTCGGAATGGCCTGGACCTTTTTTTGATCGTTGAGGTCCCGCTAGGTAGCACACATCGCTGTGTTTGACACCTTACCAACGACCTCGTTGACTACAACGTCACACAGGACGTCCCTCATCGAGGTCTGAATCGTCATAATAGCTGCCATGTGACAGGGTCACAACGACCAACGACATCGTTGTACAGGTCGCCGCATCGCTGCTGCGTCGTTGGGAAGATCTCACTGTTTGACATCTCACCAGCGACCACATAGCGACGCAGCAACGATCCCTGACAGGTCGTATCGTTGTCGGGATTGCTTTAGCGTCGCTAAGTGTGACGGGGCCTTTAGTTGAGATGAACCTGTGCTGCACTTTATGTACATGCTCAGTAGTGAGGAGGTGCGGTGGAGTCGGGAGTCAGGGAAATTGAGTAGTTGGAGGTTTGGCTTACTGACTCCACAGCTTTGCTGGCAGCGGTCACAGGGGACATAAGTCTGAATGTATACAGACCAAGGGTGAAAGCATTATCACAGGAACATCCGGGGAGGTAAGTATAGAGTAAGTTAACCCGTACACCATCAGCTGATTTCAGTAGGTTTGAGAAAGGCTTTGTGGAACCGAAATGTTACCTGTTGCACATATGGCTTATTAAAAATTTCACTGGATGTATGGTAGTTTTCAATTTTTTGAGTGCTGCTGGCTTTTTTTTTTTTAAAATTGTCATATGATCTGTTTTTTGGACTACTGCAACCAGTGATATAACATTGATCCTTGACTCCAAAACTGGTGCGGCGTCATTTTTTTTCATTGATTGATAAGATAACAGACGAATGGAAAGAGAACAAGAATGAGAAGGGGAAAAAAAAAAAAGGGAAAAGAAAAGAAAGACACTGAAAGACACCTCTGGTTGTGAGGCCCTCATAAACAGCTGGTCCCATCAATTTCCATTTAATGTGAATGTGGGAGGAGGGCCATAATGAGAGCTTCTTTAAAAAAAAAAAAAATCTAAGAGCCAGAAAAAGAAAGTTTAGTTTTATTTTTTGTTTCCCATTTGCTCATTCCGAGAGCCATACCTTTAGGTTTCTGTAATAGTAGCTGTATTTTTTTTTTTTTTTTAGTTGATTTACTCACTTAGGCTGCTTTCACACTAGCGTCGGCACGGGGCAGGATGCGTTTTTTCTCCTAAACGACGCATTGCGACGTATTCAAAACGACGCTAGTGTGAAAGTAGCCTTATATAGCGCCACTAATAACACACATCGTTATAGACGGCACTGTCCCCACTGGGGCTCAGAATCCAGAATCCCTATCAGTATGTCTTTGGAATGTGGGAGGAAACCCAAGCAAACACAGGGAGAACATACAAACTCCTTGCAGATGTTGTCCTTGGTGCATGAGAACTTACTTTGTTTACTTTGCAGGGGAGTATTATTTTTATTATTTATTTATATAGCACCATTGATTCCATGGTGCTGTACATGAGGAGGGGTTACATACAAATTACAGATATCACTTACAGTAAGCAAACTAACAATTACAGACTGATACAGAGGGGCGAGGACCCTGCCCTTGCGGGCTTACATTTTACAGGATGGTGGGGAAGGAGACAATAGGTCGAGGCGTTGGTGAGGCGGTAGCTTCGGTAGCGGTGAGGAGGCAGCGCGGTCAGTGCAGGCTGAAGGCTTTCCTGAAGAGGTGGGTTTTCAGGTTCCGTCTGAAGGATATGAATGTGGTTGATAGTCGGACGTGTTGGGGCAGAGAATTCCAGAGGATGGGGGATATTAGGGAGAAGTCCTCGAGGCGGTTGGGTGAGGAGCGAATAAGTGTGGAGGAGAGAAGGAGGTCTTGGGAGGACCGGAGATTACGTGAGGGAAGATATCGGGAGATTAGTTCAGAGATATATGGAGGAGACAGGTTATGGATGGCTTTGTAGGTCAGTATTAGTAATTTGAACTGGATATGCTGAGGGATTGGGAGCCAGTGAAGAGATTTGCAGAGGGAGGAAGCGGAGGAGTAGCGAGGAGAGAGATGACAGAGCTGTCAGTCACACCAGGTTTCTGTCCTGAAGAAGAGGTCCTAAGCAACCTCGAAACACGTTGACCTTGTAAACCTTTAAAGGTACCGTCACACTAAACGATATCGCTAGCGATCCGTGACGTTGCAGCGTCCTGGCTAGCGATATCGTTTCGTTTGACACGCAGCAGCGATCAGGATCCTGCTGTGATGTCGCTGGTCGCTGAATAAAGTCCAGAACTTTATTTGGTCGTCCGATCGCCGTGTATCGTTGTGTTTGACACCAAAAGCAACGATACCAGCGATGTTTTACACTGGTAACCAGGGTAAACATCGGGTTACCAAGCGCAGGGCCGCGCTTAGTAACCCGATGTTTACCCTGGTTACCAGCGTAAAAGTAAAAAAAACAAACAGTACATACTCACCCAGCGTCATACCTCCCCCAGCGTCTGCTTCCTGACACTGACTGAGCGCCGGCCCTAAAGTGAAAGTGAAAGCCGCTGTGCTGTTAGGGCCGGCGCTCAGTCAGTGTCAGGAAGCAGAAGCTGGGGGACGCGCAGGTGAGTATGTACTGTTTGTTTTTTTACTTTTACGCTGGTAACCAGGGTAAACATCAGGTTACTAAGCGCGGCCCTGCGCTTAGCAACCCGATGTTTACCCTGGCTACCCGGGGACCTCGGCATCGTTGGTCGCTGGAGAGCGGTCTGTATGACAGCTCTCCAGCGATCAAACAGCGACGCTGCAGCGATCGGCATCGTTGTCGCTATCGCTGCAGCGTCGCTTAATGTGACGGTACCTTCACACAAAGCGACGCTGCAGCGATAGCGACAACGATGCCGATCGCTGCAGCGTCGTTGTTTTATCGCTGGAGAGCTGTCACACAGACAGCTCTCCAGCGACCAACGACGCCGAGGTCCCCGGGTAACCAGGGTAAACATCGGGTTGCTAAGCGTAGGGCCGCGCTTAGTAACCCGATGTTTATCCTGGTTACCAGCGTAAAAGTAAAAGAAACAAACAGCACATACTTACATGCGTCCCCCAGCGTCTGCTTCCTGACACTGACTGAGCTCCGGCCCTAACAGCACAGCGGTGACGTCACCGCTGTGCTTTCACTTTCACTTTTAGGGCCGGCGCTCAGTAAGTGTCAGGAAGCAGACGCTGGGGGACGCATGTAAGTATGTGCTGTTTGTTTTTTTTACTTTTACGCTGGTAACCAGGGTAAACATCGGGTTACTAAGCGCGGCCCTGCGCTTGGTAACCCGATGTTTACCCTGGTTACCAGTGTAAAACATCGCTGGTATCGTTGCTTTTGGTGTCAAACACAACGATACACGGCGATCGGACGACCAAATAAAGTTCTGGACTTTATTCAGCGACCAGCGACATCACAGCAGGATCCTGATCGCTGCTGCGTGTCAAACGAAACGATATCGCTAGCCAGGACGCTGCAACGTCACGGATCGCTAGCGATGTCGTTTCGTGTGAAGGTACCTTTACACCTTTACAATAAACATTATAATTTTTATCCGTTGGAAACCATTGTGGATGTGACATCACCATCCCGATTGTTCCGTACTGTTTGGTCTGTCCAGTGCCCAAAGTCCTTGCAGCAGCTGATATAGATTTCATGCCAGTTTCATGTTGCTCTGTAGCAACCATACAAGGTGAGTGGATTCCTTTCCACCTCCATTTTACTGGTTAAGACCCTATTGCGCTTTCTTTCGTTCCCAGTTTCGTTTTTGTATACTCAGATTTTGATACAGATCGTACAAAAAAAAAAAAAAAAAAGCTCTTGGTAAAATCTGCAATTGATTTTCTGCATAACGTAAGCACACCAATACTTTGCGGAGAGGATGAGGGTTAAAAGGGTTTTTACCACTTAACCCCCAATCTCCAGAACCACATAGGCTTCTTTCACACTTGCGTCGGTACGGGTCCGTCGCCAAGCGTCGTTGCGACGTACCGACGCACGCTGTGAAAATTTGGCACAACGTGTGCAGCGGGATGCAGTTTTTCAACGCATCTACTGCCCATTCTAAAGTTTGGGGAGGAGGGGGCGGAGTTCTGGCTGCGCATGCGCGGTAGGAAATGGCAGACGCAACGTACGAAAAAAACGTTCCCTTGAACGTTTTTTCGTGCCGACGGTCCGCCAAAACACGACGCATCCAGTGCACGACGAACGCGACGTATGGCCATACGTCACGATCCGTCGGCAATACAAGTCTATGGGCAAAAAACGTATCCTGCTGGCACATTTGCAGGATCCGTTTTTTCCCCCAAAATGACGGATTGCGATGGACGTCACACGACGCAAGTGTGAAAGTAGCCTTAGATGCTACAGTTGTAATGAGCGATGACATCCAAGGGGTTACACTGAGTGATTGCTAATTCCAGTTTTTGCAGACGTCTGTTAGTTCCAATTGAATTCTGGCAATAATTTTGGAAGACCAGCAGCTATGCCTCCACAATGCCCCATGATGTCCAGTACATGTGCAGTAGATACGCAACGTTTGGACGGGGGCAAGTAGTGGCAATTGCTTTATATGTAGATATTGATATACGGTAGATGGTAATCTGACTGATGGCGATCAGAGCAAATTCCTGAATGTCTCAGTAGTGCAGCCTCAGGCTGTCATGTTTGCTTTAAGGGTGTTGCCATCTATCTATAATGTGCATTGCAGCATCGGTATAGTTATATTAAGGTACCGTCACATTAAGCGACGCTGCAGCGATAGCGACAGCGATGCCGATCGCTGCAGCGTCGCTGTTTGGTCGCTGGAGAGCTGTCACACAGACCGCTCTCCAGCGACCAACGATGCCGAGGTCCCCGGGTAACCAGGGTAAGCATCGGGTTGCTAAGCGCACGGCCGCGCTTAGTAACCCGATGTTTACCCTGGTTACCAGCGTAAAAGTTAAAAAAAACAAACAGCACATACTCACCTGCGCGTCCCCCAGCCTCTGCTTCCTGACACTGACTGAGCTCCGGCCCTAACAGCAGAGCGGTGACGTCACCGCTGTGCTTTCACTTTCAGTTTAGGGCCGGCGCTCAGTCAGTGTCAGGAAGCAGAGGCTGGGGGACGCGCTGGTGAGTATGTGCTGTTTGTTTTTTTAACTTTTACGCTGGTAACCAGGGTAAACATCGGGTTACTAAGCGCGGCCCTGCGCTTAGTAACCCGATGTTTACCCTGGTTACCAGTGTAAAATATCGCTGGTATCCTTGCTTTTGCTGTCAAACACGGCGATACACGGCGACCTAGCGACCAAATATAGTGCAGACCTAGCAGCGACCAGCAATTTCACAGCGGGATCCAGATCGCTGCTGCGTGTCAAATACAGCGATATCGCTATCCAGGTCGCTGCAACGTCACGGATCGCTGGCGATATCGCCTAGTGTGACGGTACCTTTATTGCAGCAGGCATTTCCCACAGTGTTGTGTTATGGGACAGGGTAGAACAAAGGCTGCCTGAATCATTGAGGCAAAGTAAACAGACGGTAATTTACACTACAATACAGTGCAGGTTAATAACCCTGTACCAGTCAAAAAGCAAACAGACACTGGGTGGGGGGAGGGGACGACAAGAAAAGAGGCACAGAGGAGGCAACAGTTATCTGCAGTGCAAGAAACAAACCAACCCGCCTGGTGGTGTGGAGTTTCCTGCACAAAAGGTTGTCCCCTGCTGCTGGTTAAAAGCCAAGAAGCCAGAGAGAAATCTCTAAGGCCCCTTTCACACCAGTTTTTTGCCCTCAGTCACAATCCGTTGGCTCAACGGATCCGTCACAGATTGTGAACAACAGATTTGACAGATTCGTTTTTTTGAGGGATCCGACTAGCGGATCTGGCTAATTGGATCCTAAATAAATTGGAGCATGCTCAGTTAAAAAAAACGGAATCCGTCGCTGGATTCCGTAATTTGACAGATCTGGCGCCCATAGGCTTCCATTCGAACAAACAACAGACGGTGACTGATCCATCGCTGTCAGATTTTTCGACGTACACAAAAAAAAGTTAAAAGATGCGGCGGCATCAGTCACCGGATTCGTTTTTGTCAAAATTCGATGGATTGCAACTGATAGCAAAAAACTAATGTGTGAAAGGGGCCTTAGAGGCAATAAAACATGTGCCAGTAACAAAATGCCAGAGGTTTGCAGCCTCCCAGGTACAGTCCACAGGATGAAGCTGCTGCAGACACGAAAATGTTCCTTTGGATGCAGCTTTGATAAATGCTTCGGACTTCACCCTTTGCGCTACAAGAAGCAGACAGGCAATTTGCTCTTTGGATTTTCTCTGAAATGAGGTAACCCCGGAGATACCATTACAATTTGTGCCTCTATGATGTGACATTTTGTCAAAGCCATGCCGAGCTCCCAGGTGGAGTAAATCGTACCCTTCTTTCAGCAAAAAAAAAAAAAAAAAAAAAAATCTGCCGTCCCAGCAAAGTGACTGATCTCATTAAAACTCCTGCATTCTGAATTTATTGGCATCTTTTTTTCTCTATAGGCATCTATGAAGAGCCTTAACAAATCCTTGCAAAAAAAGAAAAAAAAATTGCATTTTTAAGTCCAGAATCAAAACTTTTCTGTACTAAAAAAAACAACTTATTTAAAAATGCTTCTTCAAATCGGCATCAAAGGCGAAAATGCATGAAAAAAAAACAAAAAAAAAAACACACACAACAAAAACACAATAATCAGAGTCTATAGTTACTGTATATTTTGGAACGGATATCTGCAGAACACATCCACGGCCTTATACTTCTTTCTATGTGAATCAATTATTTTTGGCATTTATTTAGCATAAGGACCACTGGGTTTATGATTGGTGGGGGTCCCCAAGATCTGTAACTGTCCACCTCTTTTGGATCTTTAATAGGCTGCAATCTTGGTAGAACTCATTTAAATGGAATCTATCAGCAGGATTTCACCCCCCAAACTATTGGAATGCGCTTGGAGCTCTTTCAAACAAAAAGACTGGTCTGTTCTTCCATTCATGAGTAATCAACATAAGAATTGATATTCAAATGAGGCTGAAGGATTATGGTAGATCTGAAGCCTCTGTCACTCCAGCTCTATTCCCCACCCAACATAAAACCCCTTCCTCATGCTTGACTGATGCTCCTTTGCCTGAAGTAACAGAGCATGGTGGCTGTCAGTCAAGCAGGAGGAGGTCGGTGAGTAGAGCTAGAGTGACAGAGGCTTCAGACCTATCATAGTCTGTCAACCTCATTTGCATATCAATTTAAATGTGATTTCTCAGTAACAGAGAAATGGACTAGCCACGTAAGCCTACTATGACCTTTTGGTGCATTTTTGATGCTCCATATTTTTGCTGCACCAAAAACTCGGCAGCTTACAGTTCCAACAAAGTGCACGAGATTTACAGAAATCTCATGCCCACTATGCTTTTTTTCCTCTGTGTTAACCGATCTACAGGGAGGGTGATTCAAAACCGCATCATGTCAATCTCTCTTGCGTGTACATTCTGCGTATCTTGACGATAGACTTATATTAGATGCAGAAATTCCGCAGCTAAAAAACACACATGTATGTTTAGTGCATTTCCGTGGAGGAAACACATGAAACACGCATGTAATCCGCATCCAAGTATGTCAATAAAGTTTTCTCAAAGCTAAATACCAGGGAGTATCAAAAACAAAGCAGCTTTATTTGAAGCATGACACACCAAGCAGACAAAAAAATGCAGTGCCAAAAAATGTGTTGAAAATTGATACATCACTAGAATTAGTATCTCTGCCCCTACATTTTGTTGATGTCCGATGGTGTAGCAAAACCCTGAAGACAAATTCCCTTTAATTCTATATTTGCTGTGTTTTTTTTCCTCTTCATTATACTTACTGAGTGGCCTTTACAATATCCCAGCTGCTGTAATCCTCTACTGCTTGCTCGGTTGACACTTCTTGGTCCACCCTTGGTCCGCCATGTTGCCCTGCATGGTGGTGGTGACTGTGCTGGTGACAGTGTGAATGCGGTGATTTACACTACAGGAAAAAAAAAAAAAAAAAAACGACGCAAGAATTATACAAGTATACACTAATACTGGATGCTATTTATATAGAAAAAAATATTTGTGCCAAAAATAAAAATTAACCAACCTAAATCCTTCTAACACATGAAAGCTGTGGGCAGAACTCGCTCCTAAGAAGCAGCAAATTTGCAAGTAGTTTACCTTTAATGACAAATCTATTACCGTTTTGTGCCTACAGTTCCGATGCAGACCTATGTATCCCATGGCTGCAGACTGAAAACAAACCTTGCTCAGTTTGATTCTGTAGTCACACTTACTTACATTTGCCCCCGCTTTTGGCTAAACTTCTTTTCGCAAGAGCTAATTCACACTACTGAAAATCACCCATACACTCTCTTCCACAAGTCCCAGGCCAATCATGGGTTTCGAGACCCAAAAACAGTATCATATACACTCCTCATTCCTCAGCAATGAAATTGCAACACCAAGGAGGAGTCATGGAACGATGGAAACGGCACGGATCTGCAAATCAGGAAAAAAATTAAACAAAATCTCAATTTCTTCAGTCTGGATTAAGAGCCACGTGCAGAAATCCCAACGGTTACGGCCTCGCCTGCTATCACTCAGGTTATTAATGGTCGTCTGAGGAACATTCTGTTGCACTGAATGCATTTGGGCAAATCATCAAGATCCGCTGCTGGCAGCTTCTGTGTAATCACTGACCAATGACGTCCCCAATGGGAGACAAGTCCGGAGACGATGCAGCCATGCGAGCACATTTAGGCCACAGTACCACTAGCAACATGTGATCTGGGGTTGTCGTGCTAATAAACTACTCCCGGGACACTAGAGATATGGCTGCACCACTGGCTACATGATCAAATCAATTTAACGAAGAGCTGTTAGTTATCTAGAATGAAGACTAGAGGGATCCGCTACCGTACATTATGTCACCCCACACAATCATTCCGGAAATAGGACTGGGATGACAATTCCTCGTGGACGCTTCTTCATGGCTTTTTACACATGGCTTCTTACACATGGCTTCTAGATGGAGACCAGAGACCGGAATAGAGGTCTATCACCTTCAGCGATTAATCCTACATTTGTCTTGGGCACAATGATAGACGGAGATTAGGCTGGAGACCACATGGGCAACGCAATGAAGAGGAATTCACGAGGTATCGACACATTGGTCCTACTCCCAGGAATATGGTGTTGGGTGGCATAATGTATGGTAGTCAGACCCCTCCAATCTGTATTCAAGGTGCACAAACAGTTCAGCATTTCATTGATTTGGTTGGGGAACCATTGGTGCGGCCAGTCTCCAACAAGTCCCAGAAGCAGTTTTTCAACACGACAACCCCACGCCACATGTTGAGCTGTGGTGTGTGTTTGCAATCCACAACAGGTCAACTTCTCTTGCGGGTATTAGATGCGGAAAATCTGCAGATAAAAATGCATGTAAACAGCACACGACTATATATCAGTAAAGCCTTGTCAAAGCCAAAAACCAGGAAGTATCAAAGACAAAGCAGCCTTGTTTAACCCTTCCCGACATCGGACGTACTATACCGTCCGATGTCGGGTCCCCTGCTTTGATGTGCGCTCCGGCGGTGAGCGCACATCAAAGTCGCGACATGTCAGCTGTTTTTTACAGCTGACATGTGCGCGCAATAGCGGCGGGTGAAATCGCGATCACCCGCCGCTATTAACTAGTTAAATGCCGCTGTCAAACGCAGACAGCGGCATTTAACTACCGCATCCGGCCGGGCGGCCGGAAATGAGCGCATCGCCGACCCCCGTCACATGATCGGGGGTCGGCGATGCTTGTATATTGTAGCCATAGAGGTCCTTGAGACCTCTATGGTTACTGATCGCCGGTAGCTGTGAGCGCCACCCTGTGGTCGGCGCTCACAGCACACCTGCAATTCTGCTATATAGCAGCGATCTGATGATCGCTGCTACATAGCAGAGCCGATCGGGCTGTGCCTGCTTCTAGCCTCCCATGGAGGCTATAGAAGCATGGCAAAAGTAAAAAAAAAAAAAGTAAAAAAAAATGTGAAAAAAATAAAAAAAATATAAAAGTTTAAATCACCCCCCTTTCGCCCCAATCAAAATAAATCAATAAAAAAATATCAAATCTACACATATTTGGTATCGCCGCGTTCAGAATCGCCCGATCTATCAATAAAAAAAAAGCATTAACCTGATCGCAAAACGGCGTAACGAGAAAAAAAAAATCGAAACGCCAGAATTACGTTTTTTTTGGTCGCCGCGACATTGCATTAAAATGCAATAACGGGCGATCAAAAGAACGTATCTGCACCGAAATGCTATTATTAAAAACGCCAGCTCGGCACGCAAAAAATAAGCACTCACCCGACCCCAGATCACGAAAAATGGAGACGCTACGGGTATCGGAAAATGGCGCAATTTTATTTATTTTTTTGCAAAGTTTGGAATTTTTTTTCACCACTTAGGTGAAAAATAACCTAGACATGTTTGGTGTCTATGAACTCGTACTGACCTGGAGAATCATAATGGCAGGTCAGTTTTATCATTTAGTGAACCTAGCAAAAAAAACAAACAAAAAACAAGTGTGGGATTGCACTTTTTTTGCAATTTCACCGCACTTGGAATTTTTTTCCCGTTTTCTAGTACACCAATGGTGTCATTCAAAAGTACAACTCGTCCCGCAAAAAAATAAGCCCTCACATGGCCAAATTGACTGAAAAATAAAAAAGTTATGGCTCTGGGAAGGAGGGGATTGAAAAACGAAAAATCCAACGGTCATGAAGGGGTTAAAACATGACAAGCCAAAAACGTGATAAAACGTATATTAAAAAAAAACACTCCGAAAAGCAATGAAAAATTAGCAATCTAATAATTGCTGAAAATCTGCAACACAAAAAAACCCTCAACAAAAACTCATCATGGAATTTAGCTTTACAAAGGGATTATATACCATATGATAGATATCAATATCTTTACAGGGGGATTATAAACTATAGGATAGATACCCGCCCGCTTATAGGGGGATTTATATACTATAGGATAGATACCCGCCCCCTTACAGGGGTGTTATATACTATTGGATAGAAACTCGCCCCCTTACAGGGGGATTATATTCTACTAGATGGTGGCCTGATTCTAACGCATCGGGTATTCTAGAATATGCATGTCCACGTAGTATATTGCACAGCCCACGTAGTATATTGCCCAGCCACGTAGTATATTGCCCAGCCACGTAGTATACAGCACAGAGCCACGTAGTATATTGCCCAGTGACGTAGTATATTGCACAGCGACGTAGTATATTGCCCATCCATGTATGTCACAGGTTAAAAAATAACAAATAAACATACTCACCTTCCGATCCGAGGGCCCCTTGTAGTTCTAACATACTCACCATACTTGTAGTTCTGTCGCCTGTGCGCGGTACAGGCGGCAGCTTCCGGTCCCAGGGTGTGATGACGTCGCGGTCACATGACCGTGACGTCATGGCAGGTCCTTCTCGCGCAGGACCTGTGATGACGTCGCGGTCACATGACCGTGACGTCATGGCAGGTCCTTCTCCCATTCAATCCTTGCTACCGGAACCTGCCGCTTGCACGGAGCGGTTACCGGAGGGTCGCGAGGAGCAGGAAAGGCGGCGGAAGGTGAGTATATAATGATTTTTTATTTTTTTAAATTATTTTTAACTTAATATCCTGTAAAAACTTGGTCACACAGGGTTAATAGCGGCGGTAACGGAGTGAGTTACCCGCGGCATAACGCAGTCCGTTACCGCTGGCATTAACCATGTGTGAGCGGTGACTGCGGGGAGTATGGAGCGGGCACTGACTGCAGGGGAGTAGGGAGGGACTAATAGGACTGTGGCCGTCGCTGATTGGTAGCGGCAGCCATGACAGGCAGCTGGCGAGACCAATCAGCGAATGAATATCCGTGACGGAGTTGCCGACAGACAGAAGGACGGAAGTGACCCTTAGACAATTATATAGTAGATAGGATAGATACCTGCCCCCTTACAGGGGGATTATATTCTATAGGATAGATACCCGCCCCCTTACAGGGGGATTATATTCTATAGGATAGATACCCGCCCCCTTACAGGGGGATTATATACTATAGGATAGATACCTGCCCCTTACACGGGGATTATACAGTATAGGATAGATTTATGAACACAGTCTACCAGTTCAATATAACTAGAGAATATATCCCCTAAATATACAGTATCTACACCTCCCCAAATAATTTAATTTAGGGAAAGAGGATCCATTCCACCAAATAATATAAAATAACCAATGTTTATTTCAACAACTAAAACAATGTAAAAAATTCAAGCAGGAATAACAAAAGTGACAAGTGCAAGTCTACATATTCATGATCAAATCAATCCAAGTGGATATAAGCTCATAGGCATAACAATTATATACCAAGTACATTAAAAACTATCCCCTATACTCCATTTTTTCTATAAAACCAGAACACTTCCTTTTCTGAATCCTGCTCATACATGTATTGTACATATGACCAGGTTTTAAATACATCAGATAGGGATTACATACATTAGTTAGGACTGCTCTGTTATGGGTATACCTTGACGTTTGGTAGAGCGGCTTAATATACATTTTTTGCAAAAAACGTTTCAACCAAATGCCCTGTTTTTTCCATCTTTTTACTAGCACTTGCTGTCCACTGTGATTTTTTTTTGCAACAGAGTGTTTTTGGTTTTACTGTGCTTTTTTGTGTTTTCATTTTTTCTATAAAGCATGAATATAGGTACAGCCAATGATCCCAATGTAAAGTGCATGTGCCAAACAATTGCAGTGCTTAGTGTGCCTAAAACTATGGTAAGAGAGAAATTGCTCTCAAAATGACAGGACAAAAGCGAAAATAGGGTGCCCTTGAAGTACTTACATAAAGTGCCTATAGCTTGAGAGTGAGGTAGACTCAGCTAGATGTCACCACCCCGATGACGCCGTTTCGCCATATGCCACTTCAAAAAGGGGCAACATTTTTTGCGATCGCCGCATACCTCAAATCGCTGCATGCGGACACATCCACATACAATGCATGTCCCTGCGTACCCAATATTAAAGATAGGTAAGCAGGGAACCGCAGGACGCAGTAGGCAGAGTCTGGGCGGAGATTCACGGAGGAAGCAAGAGAAAGCACGCAGCCATCCGCAGCGCAATGAAACGCAAATGTGAAACCAGCCTTATTGAAAATAAATCTGTCTAAAAAAAAAAAAAAAAAAAAAAAAAAACACTGCTATTACTACCATATTGTGCTAGATACCACTACTGCAGAACATACAGAAGATTACACTACAGTTATAGATGGTGACTTACAGGTGATGTTCTTTCTGATGGAAACATTCGCATTTCCCGTCTTTTCCATCTGGCACAAACCAACACAACTTCTCCAGCCAGGACTCAGCTCCAGAGATTACAACAAAGACACATATTATTTCTCACTTTTCCAGCCCCGTTCCCATCTATTCCCTGCCTGCACAAACTCATCTTACTGATACTGACCTGTTTGACAGTCACAATACTCTGAGTGCCCCTATAACAATAATAAATTACCATACCGCGGAACAAAAAGTGGAATAACACGCGATCAAAAATACAGATATAAATAACCATGATACCGCTGAAAACGTCATCTTGTCCCGCAAAAAACGAGCCGCCATACAGCATCATCAGCAAAAAAATAAAAAAGTTATAGTCCTGAGAATAAAGCGATACCAGAATAATTATTTTTTCTATAAAATAGTTTTTATCGTATAAAAGCACCAAAACATAAAAAAATGATATAAATGAGATATCGCTGTAATCGTACTGACCCGACGAATAAAACTACTTTATCAATTTTACCAAACGTGGAACGGTATAAACGCCTCCCCCAAAAGAAATTCATGAATAGCTAGTTTTTGATCATTCTGCCTCACAAAAATTGGAAAAAAAAGCGATCAAAAAATGTCACGTGCCCGAAAATGTTACCAATAAAAACGTCAACTCGTCCCGCAAAAAACAAGACCTCACATGACTCTGTGGACTCAAATATGGAAAAATTATAGCTCTCAAAATGTGGTAACGCAAAAAATATTTTTTGCAATAAAAAGGGTCTTTCAGTCTGTGACGGCTGCCAATCATAAAAATCCGCTAAATAACCCGCTATAAAAGTAAATCAAACCCCCCTTCATCACCCCCTTAGTTAGGGAAAATATAAAAAAAATGTATTTATTTCCATTTTCCCATTAGGGTTGGGATTACATTTAGGGTTGGGAATAGGGTTGGGTGTGTCTGGGTTAGAGGTGTGGTTAGGGTTACTGTTGGGATTAGGGTAAGGGGTGTGTTTGGATTAGGGTATCAGTTATAATTGGGGGTTTCCACTGTTTAGGCACATCAGGGGCTCTCCAAATGGGACATGGCATCCGATCTCAATTCCAGCCAATTCTGCGTTGAAAAAGTAAAACAGTGCTCCTTCCCTTCAGAGCTCTCCCGTGTGCCCAAACAGGGGTTTACCCCAACATATGGGGTATCAGCGTACTCAGGACAAATTGGACAACATCTTTTGGGGTCCAATTTCTCCTGTTACCCTTGGGAAAATACAAAACTGGGGGCTAAAAAATA
This sequence comes from Ranitomeya variabilis, assembly GCF_051348905.1. Classification (NCBI taxonomy): domain Eukaryota; kingdom Metazoa; phylum Chordata; class Amphibia; order Anura; family Dendrobatidae; genus Ranitomeya; species Ranitomeya variabilis. The sequence continues at coordinate 447,235,822 of NC_135233.1, forward strand.
AGTTTTGTGGGAAAAAGATTTTTTATTTTCACGGCTCTGCGTTGTAAACTGTAGTGAAACACTTGGGGGTTTAAAGTTCTCACAACACATCTAGATAAGTTCCTTGGGGGTCTAGTTTCCAATATGGGGTCACTTGTGGGGGGTTTGTACTGTTTGGGTACATCAGGGGCTCTGCAAATGCAACGTGACGCCTGCAGACCAATCCATTTAAGTCTGCATTCCAAATGGCGCTCCTTCCCTTCCGAGCTCTGTCATGTGCCCAAACAGTGGTTCCCCCCCACATATGGGGTATCATCATACTCAGGACAAATTGGACAACAACTTTTGGGGTCCAATTTATCCTGAAACCCTTGTGAAAATACAAAACTGGGGGCTAAAAAATCATTTTTGTGAAAAAAAAAGGAATTTTTATTTTCACGGCTCTGCGTTATAAACTGTAGTGAAACACTTGGGGGTTCAAAGCTCTCAAAACACATCAAGATAAGTTCCTTAGGGGGTCTAGTTTCCAAAATAGTGTCACTTGTGGGGGGTTTTAATATTTAGGCACATCAGGGGCTCTCCAAACGCAACATGGCGTCCCATCTTAATTCCAGTAAATTTTGCATTGAAAAGTAAAATAGCGCTCCTTCCCTTCCGAGCTCTGCTATGCGCCCAAACAGTGGTTTACCCCCACATATGGGGTACCGTCGTACTCAGGACAAATTGCACAACAACTTTTGTGGTCTAATTTCTTCTCTTACCCTTGGGGAAATAAAAAAAATAGGGGCGAAAAGATCATTTTTGTGAAAAAATATGATTTTATATTTTTACGGTTCTGCATTATAAACTTCTGTGAAGCACTTGTTGGGTCAAAGTGCTCACCACACATCTAGATAAGTTCCTTAGGGGGTCTACTTTCCAAAATGGTGTCACTTGTGGGGGGTTTCAATGTTTAGGCACATCAGGGGCTCTCCAAATGCAACATGGCGTCCCATCTCAATTCCAGTCAATTTTGCATTGGAAAGTCAAATGGCGCTCCTTTCCTTCCGAGCTCTGCCATACGCCCAAAGAGTGGTTTACCCCCACATATGGGGTATCAGCGTACTCAGGACAAATTGTACAACAACTTTTGGGGTCCATTTTCTCCTGTTACCCTTGGTAAAATAAAACAAATTGGAGCTGAAATAAATTTTGTGTGAAAAAAAGTTAAATGTTCATTTTTATTTAAACATTCCAAAAATTCCTGTGAAACACCTGAAGGGTTAATAAACTTCTTGAAAGTGGTTTTGAGTACCTTGAGGGGTGCAGTTTTTAGAATGGTGTCACACTTAAGTATTTTCTATTATATAGATCCCTCAAAATGACTTCAAATGAGATGTGGTCCCTAAAAAAAAATAGTGTTGTAAAAATGAGAAATTTCTGGTCAACTTTTAACCCTTATAACTCCCTAACAAAAAAAAATTTTGGTTCCAAAATTGTGCGGATGTAAAGTAGACATGTGGGAAATGTTACTTATTAAGTATTTTGCGTGACATATGTCTGTGATTTAAGGGCATAAAAATTAAAAGTTGGAAAATTGCAAAAATTTTGCCAAATATTCGTTTTTTTCACAAATAAATGCAAGTTATATCGAATAAATTTTACCACTAACATGAAGTACAATATGTCACGAGAAAACAGTGTCAGAATCGCCAAGATCCGTTGAAGCGTTCCAGAGTTATAACCTCATAAAGGGACAGTGGTCAGAATTGTAAAAATTGGCCTGGTCATTAACGTGCAAACCACCCTTGGGGGTGAAGGGGTTAAAGGAACCAAAAGTAATTGGACAATTGATTCCAAGGCTATTTCATGGACAGGTGTGGGCAATCCCTTCGTTATGTCATTCTCAATTAAGCAGATAAAAGGCCTGGAGTTGATTTGAGGTGTGGTGCTTGCATTTGGAAGGTTTTGCTGTGAAGTAAACATGAAGTCAAAGGAGCTCTCCATGCAAGTGAAACAAGCCATCCTTAAGCTGCGAAAACAGAAAAAACCCATCCGAGAAATTGCTACAATATTAGGAGTGGCAAGATCTACAGTTTAGTACATCCTGAGAAAGAAAGCACTGGTGAACTCATCAATGCAAAAAGACCTGGGCGCCCACGGAAGACAACAGTGGTGGTTGATCGCAGAATAATCTCCATGGTGAAGAGAAACCCCTTCACAACAGCCAACCAAGTGACCAACATTCTCCAGGAGGTCGGCGTATCAATATCCAAATCTACCATAAAGAGAAGACTGCATGAAAGTAAATACAGAGGGCTCACTGCACGGTGCAAGCCACTCATAAGCATCAAGAATAAAAAGGCTAGATTGGACTTTGCTAAAAAACATCTAAAAAAGCCAGCACAGTTCTGGAATAACATTCTTTGGACAGATGAAACCAAGATCAACCTCTACCAGAATGATGGAAAGAGAAAAGTATGGCGAAGGCGTGGTACAGCTCATGATCCAAAGCATACCACATCATCAGTAAAACACTGCAGTGTGGTGGCTTGGGCATGCATGGCTGCCAGTGGCACTGGGTCACTAGTGTTTATTGATGATGTGACACAGGATAGAAGCAGCCGAATGAATTCTGAGGTATTCAGAGACATACTGTGTGCTCAGATCCAGCCAAATGCAGCCAAACTGATTGGTCGTCGTTTCATACTACAGATGGACAATGACCCAAAACATAAAGCCAAAGCAACCCAGGAGTTTATTAAAGCAGAGAAGTGGAATATTCTTGAATGGCCAAGTCAGTCACCTGATCTCAACCCAATTGAGCATGCATTTCACTTGTTAAAGACTAAACTTCAGACAGAAAGGCCCACAAGCAAACAGCAACTGAAAACCACCGCAGTGAAGGCCTGGCAGAGCATCAAAAAGGAGGAAGCACAGCGTCTGGTGATGTCCATGAGTTCAAGACTTCAGGCAGTCATTGCCAACAAAGGGTTTTCAACCAAGTACTTGAAATGAACATTTTATTTAAAATGATTTAATCTGTCCAATTACTTTTGGTCCCTTTAACCCCTTCATGACCTTGGGATTTTCCATTTTCCCGTGTTAGTTTTTCACTCCCTTCCTTCCCAGAGCCATAACTTTTTTATTGATCCATCAATTTGGCCATGTGAGGGCTTATTTTTTTGCGGGACGAGTTGTACTTTTGAACGACATCATTGGTTTTACCATGTCGTGTACTACAACACCAATAATATATCCTTCAGTGGTTAACCGCACATCAAATATATACCTATAGAAGAAGGCAGCACAAACCATGGATTGTAATGTTTGATACTAAATAACATGCAATGTGAGCGTAATAGATGTATTAATGTATTAATATATGTATATACATTGCTACGATTGTGTACCAGGAGTCTACCCTTTTTTTCTGTGTTTGTTGTCTCTTACCTGCTGCCCATGTTTGGCTTTTTTAGGACCATTTATGGTCTGTACTTTTTGATACTAATAAAGTGATTTTTATATCATTTGTGCGTGGTGCCTTCTTCTATAGGTATATACATGTCGTGTACTAGAAAACGGGAAAAAAATTCCAAGTGCAGTGAAATTGCAAAAAAAGTGCAGTCCCACACTTGTTTTTTGTTTGGCTTTTTTGCTAGGTTCACTAAATGCTAAAAGTGACCTGCCATTATGATTCTCCAGGTCAGTACGAGTTCATAGACACCTAACATGACTAGGTTATTTTTCACCTATATGGTGAAAAAAAAATCCAAACTTTGCAAAAAAAAAAAAATAATAATTGCGCCATTTTCTGATACTGGTAGCGTCTCCATTTTTCATGATCTGGGGTCGGTTGAGGGCTTATTTTTTTGCATGCTGAGCTGGCGTTTTTAATGATAGCATTTTGGTGCAGATACATTCTTTTGATCGCCCGTTATTGCATTTTAATGCAATGTCGCGGCGACCAAAAAAACATAATTCTGGCCTTTCTAATTGTTTTCTCATTACGCCATTTATCGATCAGGTTAATGCCTTTTTTTTTTTTATTGATAGATCGGGCGATTCTGAACGCGGCGATACCAAATATGTGTAGGTTTGATTATTTTTTTATTGATTTATTTTGATTGGGGCGAAAGGGGGGTGATTCGAACTTCTATATTTTTTTAAACTTTTGCCATGCTTCAATAGCCTCCATAGGAGGGTAGAAGCAGGCACAGCACGATCGCCTCTGCTACATAGCAGCGATCTGCTGTTCGCTGCTATGCAGCAGAAAAGCAGGTGTCCTGTGAGCGCCGACCACAGGGTGGCGCTCACAGCTACCGGCGATCAGTAACCATAGAGGTCTCAAGGACCTCTATGTTACAATACTGAAGCATCGCTGACCTCCGATCATGTGACGGGGGTCGGCGATGACGTCATTTCCGGCCGCCCGGCTGGATGCGTTAGTTAAATGCCGCTGTCTGCGTTTGACAGCGGCATTTAACTAGTTAATAGCGGCGGGTGAATCGCGATTTCACCCGCCACTATTGCGGGCACATGTCAGCTGTTCAAAACAGCTGACATGTCCCGGTTTTGATGCGGGCTCACCGCGGAGCCCTGCATCAAAGCAGGGGAGCTGACATCGGACGTACTATCCCGTCCGAGGTCAGTAAGGGGTTAAAAACAGGGTGGCACATGTTAAGGAGCTGAAACTCCTAAACCCTTCATCCAATTTTAATGTGGATACCCTCAAATGAAAGCTAAAACTTCAACTGCATCTGAATTGTTTTGTTTAAAATTCATTGTGGTAATGTCTATAACCAAAATTAGAAAAATGTTGTCTCTGTCCAAATATATATGGACGTAACTGTATACAGCAGTGTTCCCCAACTCCGGTCCTCAAGAGCCATCAACAGGTCATGTTTTGAGGATTTCATTAGTATTGCACAGGTCATTGAATGCTTGCCTGTCCAGGTGATGCAATTATCACCTGTGCAATACTAAGGAAATCCTGAAAACATGACCTGTTGGTGGCTCTTGAGGACCGGACTTGGGGAACACTGGTATACAGTATTATGGGCCCACATGTTCCCTATACACAGTGTGATGGGTCCACAGCTCCTCTATGCACAGTATGATGCTCCCTCAAACACAACATAATGACCCCCCCACAGAAACACCCACACTATATAATGGCCTTCACACTGTCTAATGGCTCCCACAGTAGCCCCAATACTATATATTGGCCCTCACACTTTATAGTAGCCTCTACAGTAGTCTCCACACTGTATGATGGCCCCTAATCTGTAGAATGGCGCTCATATTAGCCCTCACACTGTATAATGGCCCCACAGTAGTCCCCACACTTTATATTGGCTACCACAGTGTATGAGGGCCTCTCGCAGTAGTCCCCATATTAGCACCCAACCTGTATGATGGCTCCAAGAGTAATACCCACACTGTGTAATGGCCCCCACAGTATGAGGGCCCCTGAAATTTTATTCACATTGGACTAATTGGATTGTGAATATAATGTAATTCTTGTTGCATACCTCTCTTAAGTGCCGAGTTCTACTTATATTAACATTTAATAAAGTCCCCCCATCCCCCATGTACGTACAGTAATAATGGCCCATGACTCCCCCATGTACAGTAATGCCCCCCCGAGTCCATCGACGTACAGTAATAATGTCCCCAGTATCAGTAATGTGAACAGGTGGTCATGTGACCGCAGGTATACAACTTGCAGTCATGCGTCGACTACACGCTTTCGGCTTCTTTCAATACTTTTTTTATTGAAAGACGCCAAACGTTTCTAGTCGGCACATTCAAATAGCAAACATGAGCTTGCATAACCGCCTGATTGGACCTGATCGGACTCATGGCAGCAGGCGCAGTGCACTTTGTCATGATATGGCAGTCTGCAGTCACATAGATTGACTGCAGACTTTTATCCCAAGCCTGGACTACCCCTTTAAAGGGAGCCTGACAGGTGATACACGCTGCACATAGTTTGAGCAGCCTGTATCAGCACCGGCTGTAGTATCTCACCAGGTATGTTTGTCTCTGTAAAGCTGCGGCGTTTCAGAGAAAAACATACTAATAGCTGCTGGGGAGCGAGCGGTGCTATGCACTAGTCCTACAGACAGGTCCCTGGTGGCTTCTCCCCGCCCGCTGACAGTGATGTGCACTAGTCCTACAGACAGGTCCCTGGTGGTTTCTCCCCTCCCGCTGACAGTGCGGTGCTGTGCACTAGTCCTACAGACGGGTCCCTGGCAGCTTTTCCCCTCCCGCTGAGGGTATGTTTCCACGGTCAGGAAACGCTGCTTGTTTGACGCTGCGCAGAGCTGCAGCGTCAAACAAGCAGCGTCCAGATGTTCCAGCATAGTGGAGGGGATTTTATGAAATCCCGTCTCCACTATGCGTGGAAACCCGCACGCGGCGGCCCTGCGACTCCGGACATGCTGCGCGTCTTTTCAGATCGCAGCATGTCCGTACACCTTGCGGGGACGCAGCGTCCCCGCAAGGCATATCACAGGGCCCTATGGGACAGAGCGATCATCCCGGATGTGAAGAGTTAACACATCCGGCATGATCGCGTCCCAGAAAGGGGGCGGGGCTTAGCGCCGAGCGGCTTCGCCGCTGCGGCGATACCGCCGGCCATCCTGAACGTGGAGACATAGCCTAACAGTGCGGTGCTGTGCACTAATCCTACGGACAGGCCCTGGTGGCTTCTCCCCTCCTGCTGACAGTGCGGTGCTGTGCACTAGTCCTACAAACAGGTCCTTGGCGGCTTCTCCCCACCCGCTGACAGTGCGGTGCTGGGCACTAGTGCTACAGACGGGTCCCTGGTAGCTTTTCCCCTCCCGCTGACAGCGCGGTGCTGTGCACTAGTCCTACAAACAGGTCCTTGGTGGCTTCTCCCCACCCGCTGACAGTGCGGTGCTCTGCACTAATCCTACAGACAGGTCCCTGGCGGCTTCTCCCCTCCCGCTGACAGTGCGGTGCTGTGCACTAATCCTACAGACAGGTCCCTGGCGGCTTCTCCCCACCCGCTGACAGTGCGGCGCTGTGCACGAGTCCTACAGACAGGTCCCTGGCGGCTTCTCCCCTCCCGCTGACAGTGCGGTGCTGTGCACTAATCCTACAGACAGGTCCCTGGTGGCTTCTCCCCTCCCGCTGACAGTGCGGTGCTGTGCACTAATCCTACAGACAGGTCCTTGGCGGCTTCCCCCCACCCGCTGACAGTGACTGACACGTGTCAAGCTACGTGCGGGTATAACAGTCTTGTCAGTCACTGTCAGCAGCCGGGGAGAAGCTGCCAGGGACCCGTCTGTAGAACCAGTGCACAGCGCCGCTCGCTCCCCAGCAGCTATTAGTAGGTTTTTCTCTGAAACGCCGCAGCTTTTGGGTATGTGCAGAAGTTCAGGAACTGACGGCGCTTTGGACGTAGCACATGTCCGTCTCCATGGGTGCCGATGTGTTGTTTTAATTGGTTTTAGATTTTTTGCTGTTTGGTGTTTACATTAATAAAAATCATATATATTTATATTTTTTCATGACTTTGTAGCAGGTGTGCACTCATTTATGCATGGGCTTTCCTCCTTGGCATGGGTGCCGATGGACGCATAGTGGGAATGGGATTTCCTGAAATCATCCACTCTGCTGTAGAATCTGGACGCTGCAGAAGTACGCAGCGTCCAACCCGCAGTGTTTACCGACCGTGTGAACATACCCGGCTGGTACACTACAGCCGCTGCTGATAGATGCTGCACAAACCATGAGCGGCCGGTATCACCAGTCAGGAGAGCATTAATAGCTTTATTATAACAATAAGTCGCTTACTAGAACAGTATTACATATAACACAGCTCATGCCGTGGATACTGTATGGGGGCTTCTTATACTCACAGGCTGGGCTTGTACTAAGACCCCTGGCTGTAAGAATAATAAGCCCCTACCTCCCTGTCAGCCCCCCAAACAGCACATGTGATGTAGTATACACACTAATATTAAGGCCCCCATCTTATCACATACCCCACAGTGACCATTACATACCGGAATGTAATTAGCATCATACATTGTGGCCGCCCTCAGATGAAGTTTACAGGCAGTTTACAGAGGGCCCCGGCAATGTGTGATCTAGTGCTGCAGGTGAAAGGGTCGGATCAGGCCCAGGCAGTGTCTGAGGTAACTCCGCGGTGAGCACTAGGACCCAGGGGAGCCCCAGCACCCGGGGACGGAGCGGAGCCTGTCAGAAACTTATCGGGTGAGCAGCGTCTCAGGAAGATAAGGGAGCGCGCAATTCACCGTGCTCTCCCTCAATGCAGCCTTAGGACAGAGGCGGCCGTGGATCCAGAGGGGGCCCTTCATGGGACGGGGCGAGGGCTATAATAGGATAGATGATGATACCGAATATTTCGGGCACTTACCGGGGAGCTCATGGTGACGGCAGGCTCCTATACAGACCGCTCCCCGCTGTCACCACAAGCAGTTACTTCCTGGTTACTACACTCCGCTCCCGGATTGGTGGAGCAGAGTTAGAGACCCGCCTACACATTCAAACTGTCAATCAAACCTTGTCCACCAATGAGGAGGCGGCCAGCAGGGAGGCGTGTCTGTGCCGAGAGCGGTTACTTGAAGGATGTGAGGGCGGGAAAACTTCCAGTCAGACGGTGAGCTCAGCAGCTGCGTGCTGTAGTACCATGGTGAGGGGGACGGACACCTCACGGGCACGCGTGTACAGGCGGCGTTGCTGGCTGTACCGCGTCTTCCCTGAGCTACCACTTCTCCGTCCCACACCCGCACGAGGCTTGTGTTTCTGCTGGACGTGGTGTGGTTTTGAATGATGTCAGGCATTTTAACATATAGCGCAGTAGAAAAACTGAAAAAAAAAATCCACATGGTGAAAAACGGAAAAAAAAAACAAAAACTTTATTTCGCAATTGTTTTTACGGCGATAATTATGTAGAAATGACCCATGACCCTAAGTCACTACGTCTATGGTGATGCCAACGCTAGTCCTTTTTTTAACATTAACCCCCAGAACTTTTTGCGTTTTCATTTTTCGCGCCCCTTTTTCCCAGAGCCATAACTTTTTTATCTTTTTGTCAATATGGGCATGTGAGGGCTTATTTTTTGCGGGACGAGTTGTACTTTTGAGCGACACCATTGGTTTTACCATGTCGTGTACTAGAAAACGGCAAAAAAATTCCAAGTGCGGTGAAATTGCAAAAAAAAGTGCAGTCCCACACTTGTTTTTTGTTTGGCTTTTTTTTTTTTTTGCTAGGTTCACTAAATGCTAAAAACTGGCATGCTATTATGATTCTCCAGGTCATTACGAGTTCATAGACACCAAACATGTCTAGGCTATTTAAGTAATGAAAAAAATTCCAAACTTTGCTAAAAGAAAAAAAAAAATTGCGCAATTTTCCAATACCCGTATTGTCTCCATTTTCTCCCGATACCTGTAGCGTCTCCATTTTTTCCCGATACCCGTAGGGTCTCCATTTTCTCCTGATACCCGTAGGGTCTCCATTTTCTCCCAATACCTGTAGCGTCTCCATTTTTTCCCAATACCCGTAGGGTCTCCATTTTTTCCCTATACCTGTAGCGTCTCCATTTTTCCGATACCCGTAGCGTCTCCATTTTATTCCGATACCCGTAGCATCTCCATTTTTTTTCCGATACCCATAGTATCTCCATTTTTTCCCAATACCCGTAGTGTCTCCATTTTTTCCCGATACCTGTAGTATCTCCATTTTTTTTTCCGATACCCGTAGCATCTCCATTTTTTTCCGATACCCATAGCATCTCCATTTTTTTCCGATACCCGTAGCGTCTCCATTTTTTTCTGATACCCGTAGCGTCTCCATTTTTGGTGATCTGGGATTGGGTGAGGGCTTATTTTTTGCACGCCCAGCTGACGTTTTTAATTATACCATTTCGGTGCAGATACATTGTTTTGAACTCCCGTTATTGCATTTCGGATGTACTCTTCTGTCCAATGGCAGAAAGGGGTTAATTTTTTTCATCTATGTAGTTTGTATTTTACTTAGCTGATGTTCATAATACCATTATTTTTGGGGCACATATTACTCCTTTTTTTGCATTGTTAACTGGATTTTTTTAATTTTTTTTTATTTCAATCTTTAATTCCATTTTCAATTTTAAAAACAAAGAACATCATACAGCTGCACAAAAAAAATCACAAGACATAATAGTAGGGGAAAGGACATTTGAGGGGGTACAAGTGGAAAATTATGGGAAGGGGGGCGTAAAGGGGGGATATAAGATCGGACCGCAAACTACAGAAATCCAATATGCAGATAAGTACATTAGCATATTAAAGTCCTATAAAGAAACAGATGGAAGAGTTGAGGCGGAAATGGAATTGCACCAGCTTTCATATTTTATTGACTTTACGTCTGGCCTGGAGATCCGCTGCAAGATGTTATTCCATATGTAAGTGGAGATTAATTTGCTCGCATGGTTGACTAGAAGATGGGGCGATTTCCACAGAGCTTCAATACACTGTCTAGCAGCGATGAGAATGTGAACTACCACACCTCTATGCTCAATAGGGAGGGAATCAACACCAATGTTCAGGACAGCCAAAGCAAGGGTAGCATGGGTCTTCACCTTTGTGACATGAGATATTATTATTTATTATTATAGCACCATTTATTCCATGGCGCTTTACATGTGAGGAGGGGTATACATAATAAAAAACAAGTACAGTAATCATACACACAATACAAGTCACAGTGGTACAGGAGGAGAGAGGACCCTGCCCGCGAGGGCTCACAGACTACAAGGGATGGGTGAGGATACAGTAGGCGAGGGGATAGAGCTCGTCGTGCGGTGGCTTAGTCGACCCACTGTAGGTTGTAGGCAAAAAACGGTGGCCCAGGATGTACGAATTAAAGTGCAGAACTAAAAGTTATGAGCTAATTATCCCACCGACCCACATTTCTTCCAGCATAGCGGGGATTGATTTTGGCCCCCGTGAGCCAACCGTTAGGAGTTAAGTACCATCTCATATGAATCTTTTTCAATTCTCCTAAATGATTTATGCAGCGTGAAGATTTAAGTAACCAGCTCTGCCACTTGCCATTGTAATGTCAAGAAGGAGAGGCCCAGATCTTGTTCCCATCTCTTAGGTGCTGGGATACTCCCGCTGCACTGGATAGATCCCAAGCCTTGTCAGTCTCCCATTCAAATTTGGCCGCTGCGGGTGCTGCTGAGCATAGACGTTGGTCCCAGCGTCTTGCTCAGGCTCATGGTGTACACTTGACTACTGCTGGCTTTCCAGCCAAGCCCTTAGTAATCAGTAATATTCAGGAGCAGTCCAGCACTCTGGAGTCTAGGTCCGGAGATCATCGTGCTGAGAATGTCCGTGAGGTGGCATCTTCTCAATGGTGGTCGGAAGTCTGCGGCTCAGGTGATGTGGCAGTGCTGGATTGGTCCACGGGCAAGGTCCTGTCCGACTGGACATGAGCCCAGTGTATAAAAGGTTCTCAGAGGCACACGCGGGTGTGCTAGTATAATTTTGTGTTGCTTTGTTAGTGAAGACCCTATCACTCTGCAAATGACGTCTGTCTAGTTTTGGGACTGTACACGTAGGCAGGCAGCTAGCGTCAGTGGGGCAACTAGCGGTTTGGCTTAGCATCTGTTACCTATATGTGTGCGGTTAGCACAGTAGAGTTTCAGAGCAAGCTCAACCCTAGTCAGGGTATTATGCAGAGCATCTGTTTTGCGAGTGACACAGCTCAGTTGCAGAGCATCTGTTTTGTTTCTGTGTGCAAGTGACAGCTCAGTTGTAGAGCATGTGTTTCGCTTCTGTGCGAGTGACACAGCTCGGGTGCAGAGCATCTGTTTCGTTTGTGTGCGAGTGACACAGCTCAGTTGTAGAGCTTCTGTTTCATTTCTGTGTGCGATTGACACAGCTCAGTTGCAGAGCACCTGTTTCGTTTGTGTGCAAGCGACAAAGCTCAGTTGTAGAGCTTCTGTTTTATTTTTGTGCGCGATTGACACAGCTCAGGTGCAGAGCATCTGTTTCTTTTCTGTGTGCGAGTTCAGTTCACGTGCTTGTCCTGTGAGTTTTCACAGGACAGAGCACTTAGTACTCGTTCATACTGTTCATTCCTATGTAGTAACAGAGTTTGGAACTCAGTGTCCTGTTAACAATGAGTGGCCTTAACCCAGTATGTAAATGCAATCGCTCGGCGTGTGTTCCATCATGCTTCACTAGCAGCAGTTTTCCATCTCTGCACGGTGGACTCCAGGTTGCGATTGGGCTTTATTATTTATTTTATTTAGCGCAATCCGCCAACCCTAACACCATCTCTCCATATGTGGCCACTTCTCTGCATGGTTGGAAAAAGCCAGAATTTTGTAAATTATGGAAAGGCCTTTTGAGGATCTATCCAATTTATTAAAATATTTTCCAAAGAGGGGCAATTTAGGTTTCCTAGAAAATAAATGGAGGGGGCAGAGAAAATGCCTTATTTTGAAGATATTGGTAAAAAAAAAATCCATTTTAGTTTATACACGTTAATTAAGGATTCAAAAGGAATGCGTTTTTTTATCATGAAAGATCTCATCTAGGGAAATAACTCCTAGGCGACTATGATTAAGATAAGGAATATGGGCCTCTAACGCTCTAATAGAAATTCTCGCGGGGGGAAGAAAGTCACCTGCCCTCACCCAATCCCTCCCAAAAAAATAGATGATCTCATAGTTGGAAGAGCAGGAGTAAAACGAGTGGGGGCCAGCGGCCCCGCCTCCAGAAGGCACCTGGTAGAGCCCCTCCAATCTCCTGTGGGGAGATGATTGAGACCACCAGACTTCAGTACCCTCTAGGATTGTTGCTTTATGATAGGCTAGTACGTTAGGCATCCCAAATCCCCCCTGCTTATAACTATGAAACATAGATCTGTAGGCCACCCTCGCCCACTTTTTTGCCCATATGAACTTCCCAATAAGATATTGAAGTCTCTGAATCAGTAATCTTGATAATCCTCAAGGGGACACATCGAAAAAAAAATATACAATTTTGGGTACGAAAATCATCTTAAAAGACTGTATTCTGGCCATCCAAGACACATGGAGCCCCGCATATCTATCTAATTCAGCGTTTAAAGAGTTGAATAGAATGTTATAATTTTCCCTGAGAATGAGATCAGATGAGGTTAACATAATTCCCAGAAAAGGAATACCCTTAATTTACCACTTAAATGGAAATCATTTCCCCAACCTGTCCTGTACATCTAAAGTGACTGCAAAGGGGGGAGTATTACGGACTTGGAGGCATTCAGTTTATAATATGAGGACTTTGCAAATTCTTCAAGTTCCCTCATAACCATAGTGAGAGATCTTTTGATATTTGTACACATTATAATTACATCATCAGCATATAGACCAATTACATGTTTAAATTCACCGACCCTAAATCCAGAGATATCACTATTAATACGAATGGACTCCGCCAGAACAAAAATGACCGGAGAAAGTGGACAGCCCTGATGGGTACCATTACTAATAAAATAAATTCCGTAGACGCATTTGTATTGGACAAAATGGCAGATCTAAATGGACCATTGAACCCGAATGTAGTTAAAATTTGACATAAATAGTTCCAGTGTACCCGGACGAAAGCTTTTTCAGCATCCAACGACAGGAGGCCAGCTCAGCCAGTCTAATCAAGTCTATTAATCTCCTTGTTCCATATCTAGATTGATCGCCCACAACAAAGCCCTCCTGATCAGGGGAAACCAAGGAAGGCAAAATTTTATGAAGTCTAAAAGCAAGACGTTTAGAAAATAAGTTACGGTAACATAACAGTTAAGTAACGAAATAGACCTAAAATTGGCCGTACCAGAAAGGGGTTTCCCTGCTTTCGGAATAGTAGTAATTACTGCCTCCAGGCCTGCAGGTGCAATAGATTCCGCTCTCTGCCAGAAATTAAATGACCTTAGTAAATATGGTGCAAGCATATTATTGAAAAGTTTATAATATTCATTCGGAAGGCCGTCAGGACCAGGAGGCCTTAATAGTGTCTAGAACCTCCTGCAAGGAAAACGGTTCATTAAGATAGTGAAGTTGGATATCAGACACTTTAGGTAACTTCAATCTCTCCAAGTAGTTTTGAATTATAGAAGGAGTCGGTTGCAAAGTATTGGGATCATCCTTCAGGTTGTATAATTTCAAATAGTAAGAGGCAAATTTCTACGCAATATCCATTGGATTACGGTTTTTAGTGTCCTGTGGGCCTTCAAGATATTCAATTTTGTTTTTTATTTCCTGTTTATTTACTTTCCTTGCTAGGAGTTTCCCTTCCTTATCACCAGGGTCGGACTGCCCATCTGGCAATTCTGGTAAATGCCAGAAGGGCCTGTCTGGTTGTGGGCTGCCTTGTCTGCTACGTTAACAGAATCGGTGTTCTCAAGATACCCATACTGTTAAGAGTTGTGATGGAGCACAAAGTCGCTGACTCCGTAACTTACCCCACCAGGCCACCAGTATCATTAGAAATATTGGTCTTGTAGTAAATCTTGCTTTCCTCCATCCAGGGTAATATTAGTAATGTATTGCATCTAGTTCTTGGGGACAGGGACAGCATGGGCCTGTGTGATTTCAAATGCCAGGGCTGAATTTCAGCCCCAGTTCGTACCTGCCCTATCACCCAGAGCATAAAATTGGGATTTACCGTATATACTTGAGTATAAGCCGAGATTTTCAGCCCAAATTTTTAGGCTGAAAGTGCCCCTCTCGGCTTATACTCGAGTCACGGTCGGCGGGTGAGGGGGAGAGAGGACTGTCGCATACTCACCTAGTCCCGGCGCTCCCCCTGCCCGTCCCACGGTCTCCGGGTGCCGCAGCTCGTCCCCTGTTCAGCGGTCACGTGGGACCGCTCATTAAAGTTATGAATATGGACTCCACTCCCATAGGGGTGGAGCCGCATATTCATTCCTCTAATCAGCGGTAACGGTGACCGCTGACAGAGGAAGAGGCTGCGACACCCGGAGACCAGTTGTCCGGGATAAGGAGCCAGGGATGCCGGGAGCAGGTAAGTATGTCATAGTTACCTGTCCACGTTCCACACGCCGGGTGCCGCTCCGTCTTCCCGTCCTCTTGCTCTGACTGTTCAGGTCAGAGGGCGCGATGATGTACTAGTGTGCGCGCCGCCCTCTGCCTGAACAGTCAGTGCGGAGAGACGCCGAGACGGGACGCTGAGGTGCTGCGGGCAGCAAGAGAGGTGAGTATGTCATTTTTTTTTTTATTGCAGCAGCAGCATTATATATTGCACAGATTTATATGGCGCATCTATGGGGCCATAATGAACGGTGCAGACCATTATATATGGCACAGCTTTCTATGGAGCATCTATGGGGCCATACTGAACGGTGCAGAGCATTATATATGGCACAGCTTTCTATGGAGCATCTATGGGGCCATACTGAATGGTGCAGAGCATTATATATGGCACAGCTTTATGTGGAGCATCTATGGGACCATAATGAACGGTGCAGAGCATTATATATGGCACAGCTTTATGTGGAGCATCTATGGGACCATAATGAACGGTGCAGAGCATAATATGTGGCACAGCTTTATGTGGAGCATCTATGGGACCATAATGAACGGTGCAGAGCATTATATGTGGCACAGCTTTATGTGGAGCATCTATGAGACCATAATGAACAGTGAAGAGCATTATATGTGGCACAGCTTTATGTGGAGCATCTATGGGACCATAATGAACGGTGCAGAGCATTATATGTGGCACAGCTTTATATGGAGCATCTATGGGGCCATAATGAACGGTGCAGAGCATTATATGTGGCACAGCTTTATATGGAGCATCTATGGGGCCATAATGAATGGTATGGAGCATCTATTTTTATTTTTGAAATTCACCGGTAGCTGCTGCATTTTCCACCCTAGGCTTATACTCGAGTCAATAAGTTTTCCCAGTTTTTTGTGGCAAAATTAGGGGGGTCGGCTTATACTCGGGTCGGCTTATACTCGAGTATATACAGTAGTTTTCCTGAGGTTTTGTTCATATGAAGATAAGAGAACGTAGCTGCAAACGACATGACAATAGTTCTTGATATAAGGCCGTCGAGGGGGAGCTCTTATTTATTACCTCCAATTTCCCAATTCTCCCCAAAAGATCAGCAATAGGTTTAACTTTTAGTTTTTTTCTCAAAGGAAGCAATCTTAATAAATACTCCTTTTATAAAAGATATAAAAGCTTTATGAGCTAACCACAAAGATTCATCAGACCACTATTATCATTAAATTCCTAATAACTTCCCAACTACTCAGAGAGCTTGCTGATGACACAATCTTTGACCAGTAGATGTGTTTAACTTGCCAAGAGGTGGAGGGGACCCCAATAAGCTGGGAATGTAAATTCAGACTTAAAGGAGCATGGTCAGACCAGGAGATATTCCCTGTGTGGGCATCCGAAGGAAGGGGTAAGGTCCTACTATCCACTAGAAGAAAAAAAAATTGTGCTATAGGAACAATGTGTATTAGGAAAAAAAGTGTAATCCCTTTCATTCACATGTAGATAGCGCCATATATCGTGAAGATGGAATTCATCAGCTGTAGGTTCCAGTCAGTTCCTTTCTGTCACCCCCTACAGGAGGAACTGTCCAGATTAGCGGATCAAGGGGCATTAAAATCTCCACAAATGAAAGTCCTTAGATGTCTCTGTCACCTTTTGAAAAAGCTTTTTGGCAAAAGTGAGTTGCACTGAATTTGGTGCATATATCAAGGTAATTGTATAGAACACTCCATTAAGTTTACACGTGAGGTTGAGATATCTTCCACCCGGGTCAACGTCACTGTCAATCAGCTCACAGGAGACCGAGTCCTCCACAAAAATACAAACCCCAGCATTCTTATCCACTCCATTAGCAAAAAAAGATATAGGGAACTTTTTATGATGTAAACGAAAAAATAAATAAATAAAGTCATTGTGATATTGCATGTATCCAAGAAAGGTGGGTTTCGTGAATACATGCAATATCACAATGATTTTTTTTTTATTCCAACAAAAAATGCTTTATGTCTTTTTACTTGTATGAATGGGTTTTATGTGGCCATGTGCACACAACCCCAAAGCTTTCTTCATTCTCTAAACTAACAAAATAAGGTTCTGTATAACATCAGATCTTGTTTTCCTGAAATCATAAAAACATCAAATAAAAAAATGCAATAAACAATGTATTTTACAACTAAGGCTACTTTCACACTAGCGTCGGGCTCGGCCCGTCGCTGTGCGTCGGGCCGACGTTCCCGACGCTAGGGTTGTCTCCGCCGCACAACGGGGGCAGCGGATGCATTTTTCCAGCGCATCCGCTGCCCCATTGTGAGGTGCGGGGAAGTTCGGGGAGGTGGGGGCGGAGTTCCGGCCGCGCATGCGCAGTCGGAAAAAGCGGACCGTCGTGAACAAAAAACGTTACATGTAGCGTTTTTTGCTCCCGACGGTCCGCCACTGCACGACGCATCCGTCGCACGACGGGTGCGACATGTGGCAATCCGTCACAATGCGTCGCTTAATGTTAATCAATGGTGAAAAAACGCATCCTGCAAACACTTTTGCAGGATGCGTTTTTTCGGCAAAACGACGCATTGTGACGGAATGCAGTTAACGCTAGTGTGAAAGTAGCCTAAGCCAAGCAGCTTACAAAGAGGTTACCTATATCACTTACCCAGTAGCGAATTCGATATTTTATCTGCAATTTACAAAGTAGAAAAGGGTTGTATGGGGTTAACAGTACTACGGTGTCTTTCAGTGTGCAAATTCCCATCTATAGTAAGTAAAGCCAGCTCACCAAGTAACCACCGCAGGTGCAAGGAACTCTACGCTGATCAACGTAGTCACAGGAGAAAGGAAAAAAAAAGAATAATTACGGCGCTTTAATTTACCGGATATCAAATCAATTTCTCTGTCTAGATCGAGATTATTACTACAGTTACGTTTTACTCTGACATATTCACCCACAGGAACTGACCGAATAGTGTGTCTAGGATGGCCACTGCTGGCATGTAAAATAGTGTTGCCACTTAATGATTTGTGATATGTACTGGTTGAAATTGAATTGAAATCGATCTGCTGTACCACTTAAATTTAAATCCAAAAATTGAATGTGACCAGAGTTCTGTCTATAAGTAAAACGAATATTGTACTGATTAGAGTTGAGATAATTCATAAATTCTGGTATGGCAGATACATCGGTACCCCAAATTATGAGCAAATCATCGATGTAGTTGGAGCGCCCCCACTGCCGCAGGGCCGAGGGGTACCCGGTACCGGGCCTCTCTGTCGCAGTTCTGGGGTTGTCACGGTGGCTAGACCCGACCCGTGACCCTGCTGAGGGGCGCCCAATGAAGGTGGAGAGTGATGCTGTTGTGGTGTGGTGCAGGTCGTGGTGAATAACGAGGACACCAGGTTGCAGTCTCTTTACCTCTTTACTGAAGGCTTCAGGATCCTCAGTCCGGAATACGGTTAACCAGGCTACCTGAGTCCGGCCGGTCCGATGGCACCTCCAGAGTTCCCTTTGCAGGTGGAAATCTGTGCCTACCTTCTAGCGCTTGTGTGTTGTGGTCCTCCCCTGCTGTGCTTACGGGATAGTCCCCACAACTGTTGTGTCTGTTTCTGAAGTTCCCTCACAACTCGATTATGATCTTCTTCGTCCCCCCAGATGATATGGCTAGGACGCACCCGTATGACGGGTAGGCTCGGAGCTCTTCCAGGACCCTAGTGTCGCTCCTCTCCAAATGTTGCCCCCTATGTCTTCTTAGGTGATTTGAGTGAGACAGCCCGCCTATAACTGACTGTCCTGCCGTAGGTTTGAAGTAAGGTCTGGAGCTCAATACTTCCTCGGCGTTTCCGGCCACCGGCTACGCGCCTCAGTAGGACGTTGCCTCGTCTTACAGCACGACTCCTACTGGTGTTTCTCCTTGTTGCGTTGATCTCGTTTCTCACTCAGCACAATAAACCTCGCTTCTTGTCCTTTCTTGGGGTACCGCCGCGATGAAGTGCAGGCGCGGTCCCGTAACGTTCTTTCTGTTCGCTAGGCCTCTGTCAGGATCCCACCCCTGACAGGGACCCCCTGAATCTTCCCCTGCAACACCCTCTGCCACAGGATGTTGCCTGGTTCCAACCCAGTCAGCTTCTGACTAACTTCCTATCTAACCCCCAGTTTTACCAGATTGTGAGGAGTGGCTTAATACATAGCACCCTTAGCTCCCCCTGGAGACCAGACTGTGAAGTGCATTGGTGTCTGTGATACCTGGTCAGGTGAACTCCTTCAGTGCCATCAGACGTACCATAGCCCCCCTTAGCGGCGGAGCATCAGTACTGCAACGACCAGGACTCTGGGGCGCTGCACTCCCCCCGGTTAAACCCAGTACTCCTGGACTGGGAAGAAAACAACAATACATGTCAGCAAAAAGACATACAATTTTTGAAATGCAATAACAAGTAAATTTGAACAGAGCTTCCCTTTATGGGAGGTGAGGACACTTGAACGTTACAAACATGGTTAAATATTTTAAATAACATACTATAAATAACTTCTCTTACCCAACCGGGTATTCTACTTAGTGCAATTTCTGAACAATAATTTAACGTTGCCTTTAAGGACGTACACACTGAATCCACTAAAGACCTTCTTATAAAACACTATAAGGCTAATCAACTTTTCTTCATTCTCCACCTTTACATCTGCAGGACCGCCTGTCTATCTGCCCCAGGCCTACTGCCTCTCGCTCTGTTGCAGGACCGCCCCTTCTCGCCCGGACCTACTGCCTTTCTGCTACTATACACAGTATAGAACTTATCAACCTTCTCTCAGTTCAAGATCACTGAGCCATCTCTGTATGGCTCCTAGGAGGACTCACCGACTAACCCCGTACAGGTTCACTTCCTGTCCTCATTCTCTAACACATTATTAAACATTTCTTACAATTAACTAGCTAACTACATATAACTTTTACATGCAAGCATTATTCAACTTT